>NW_023665600.1:0-600000 GCF_014743375.2 Drosophila subpulchrella | reverse complement strand
CCTGATGTACATGATGAGAGCTTTAGTTTTGATCTGATTGCTGTTGATATTTTTCCTCCGCTTCCAGATATTTCAATCGGTGACATTTCCTTAAGAGATAGCAGATCTGCCATCCTCCTTGAGATAAGATTCACCTGTGATCCACCATCTATTATAGAGCGACATGTTTGTAGGTGACCCGTTGGCCCTTGTAATGATACCTTGGCGGTAACGAGCAGAATATATCCTCTAGGGTTGTCGTAGCCTGCAATGGTTACTGCGTTGGCCACTGGATTGCTAGTCGGTCCTTGGTGTAACAGTGAATGATGCCGTTGCTGGCAGACTCGATAAGTGGCTGGTGATCCACAGTTTTCAACCTTATGAGCTGTAGATAAACAATTTGTGCATGCTCCTACTTGAATAATGGCTTGGCGCCGTGTTTTGGGGTCCATTTCCCGGAAACGGCTACATGCTCTAAGATGATGTGGTCCTAGATGACAAATCTTACAGCTCTCTTCGTTGTGAACTGACTGATAGCGGAGTGTTGCTGTAGGTTGAGCGCTTATCGTCTCCAGCATGCAAGCGCCGCTCAATAAACGTCCTTAACATTGGAATTAGTATCTGGCTTCTATATGTTTGGTAGATGTATACAAGATGTTTACTAGATGTTATTAGCTGGTTACAAGCTGATTAGTATCTGGTTTCTTTATGTTTATTAAATGTATACAAGTTGTTTACTAGATGTTAGCTGGTTACTAGTTGTTATCTACCTCTACGAGCTGTTATAGTCTTTGGTTAAGAATGATCAAAAATTCTTGATCACTAGACGACTTTCTGTGTGTAGTAAAAACTTACGCTCTGATTTTCAATGTGTTTGCTGTGTTCGTGAGAAAGAACGCACAACCAAAATATCTGAAGATTGATATATAAATCTTAGAGGAACTTGTCCGATTATGTTGGGGAAAGATGAATCCTGTGATTGTAAAACTAATTAAGAAATATGTTGTTCACAAGCTGTCTAAAAGCTGTTTTGATAAACAATTTTGATTCATAATGACAGATATTAAGAATATATAATAGTATCATCCACTTTAACTAGTACGAGTATATTGTATAAATAAAAAATTTCCATTTTTTTATAGTCATATGTTTTTGTATTCTTTCATCTTATGTAGGTATAATAAATGTATTCTTAACTACGATAGCTAGCCTTACATCCCATAACTATTGTTATTAGCTACAATAAAATGTCTAGAAAGAACAAAATTTATGAATGTAAAAAAACGATTTACAACTAACTATAATTGGGAAAGTAATTGAAATCGCTCCGGCGTAATTCAGTAAAATCAAAAACACTGTGATTATCCCATTTTCTATCACCAAAACAAATGTGTATACCCACACCTAAATGACCAATTGAATCCTTTGTCCAAAATGTCTATGACTTTCACTTATAAATTTGTCACCGGTAACATAAATTCCATTAAGCAAACCACCCATTGCTAACCGTACCATAACCCCAGAGTCAAGTTGGTTACCTACAATAAACACAGGTGGTGGTGTAAAGGATTGCTAAAATGCCTCGGCGCAGGCGCAAAGGTCAAGGTAATGGAAAGAATTCATGGAATATTATCCCTTCATAAAAATGGTCATAAAAAATTTAATTAGGAAAGTATTTTTTATTTGCGAACCATTTATAACTGTTACCAACAACACAAATAGTAATGTTACAAAGGATTGCTAAAATGCCTCGACGCAGGCGCAAAGGTCAAGGTATTGGAAAAAATTCATGGAATATTATCCCTTCATAAAAAAGGTCATAAAATATTTAATTAGAAAAGTATTTTTTATTTGTGAACCATTTATAACTGTTACCAACGACACAAATAGTTATGTTACAAAGGATTGCTAAAATGCCTCGATGCAGGCGCAAAGGTCAAGGTAATGGAAAAAATTCATGGAATATTATCCCTTGACCAAAAAAAAAAACGAAATTTTGATTTTTCCATCAAAATGCTTTATAAATCTAGTTGTTTGATATTCTCTAACTAATTGAGTAATGAGTTTTTATGGGCCTATTTAATTTACCAAAAACAGTATAAGTCTTCTCTCATAAAATTGATCTTTTGGATCCCTCTTATTCCCCGCCGTTGAAATATATGTTGCTCATATTTAATAATGATGGTTTGTCAACCCCGACCAACATCCGCAACATAGATGGGTACTTGTAATATCGTTTAATATTAATAATTGATATTGATAAATAGATGGGTATCATTTAATATTAATAATTGGGAAAGTCTATTGATAAATCTAAAAAATTGTAAGATATATCATGAAAATTATTTGAATGCGATTAATGAATAACTTTCTGAAGTAAGAATAAAATGAGCTTCAAAACCGGTTTTTGAAATTTTTTAATACTGATTAGAAGGAAAGAGACGCAAATATATTGTGCATTACAGATACCTTGAAAGTCAGTTCTATGTGGTTGTAAACCAGTGTCTGAATAATATGGAGTTGGCAGCCATTTGTTAGAAATTGGTATTCACCCGCGGGAATCTGTGAAATCAATAAATCCTTTATAACATAACTATTTGTGTTGTTGGTAACAGTTATAAATGGTTCGCAAATAAAAAATACTTTCCTAATTATATTTTTATGACCATTTTTATGATAATATTCCATGAATTCTTTCCATTACCTTGACCTTTGCGACTGCGCATGGACTTGTTCCTCTAAGATTTATATATCAATCTTCAGATATTTTGGTTGTGCGTTCTTTCTCACGTACACAGCAAACACATTGAAAATCAGAGTGTAAGTTTTTACTTCATATCGAAAGTCGTCTAGTGATCAAGAATTTTTTATCATTCATAACCAAAGACTATAACAGCTCGTAGAAGTAGATAACAACTAGTAACCAGCTAATTACAATTAGTAAACATCAAGGAAACAGATACTAAAGAGCTAGTAACCATCTAATAACATCTCGTAAACAACTTGTATACATCTAGTAAACACCCTTCAGTTTCAAAAAAAAGGTTTCACTTGTGAATCACCTTGTGAATCCCGTCGGCCATGTCCTCTTGCACAATTGAAGAACAAGTGACGCTCCATATAGAAACTTGTATTGGATGTCCGCATTTTCACAAGAGAAAATTCAAATGAAAATTTTTCGAAGTCCCACGGGATTTCACTTGTTCCTTGTACTCATTTTTCGTATGGCTTGTCACGTGCCGGTGACACGACCCACGTGAAATCACTTGGGAAAATTAGAATATTTTCAATGAGTTTTCACTTATGAAATCACCTGCAAGTGACACGTCCCAAGTGAAATCACTTGTGAAATTTAGAATATTTCCAATAAGTTTTCACTTATGAAAATATAGAATTTAAAATACATACATTTTTTTACTTTTATTCATTTCAATTAAATAGTGTTATTTAGGTTTTCTTTTAAAGGACAATGTTAGTAATCCTAGTCTTATGTTACGTTATTGGCTTTTTACATTGGTCATCCTTCCTTAAACCTTTGTCCGGGTCCTCCAAATCCTTGGCCAACGCTCCTGAAAAATTTTATGGGCACAAAACATTTTATCATCCACTTTCGGCTAACGGAACCCATCGAATACCTTCAAAATTTACGTACTTTAAACTAAGATCAATGCACAACATCTAAAACTTAATGTAACGCTTACCTGACTTTATTATATTAACTTAAAGAAACGATTAAGGTAACTCTGCGCACAATTTAAATGGATGCTTCCCTTTCAATCACTCAAACAGAATTCACCAAGTCTTCCTATCACCCCTTTACTTAACTTCTTTTGTTTTCTCTTCGCTGAAGGCGCATGCCACTGCAACTATACCTGTTTGTGCCTAACCAAAGTAGACACTTCTGGGTCACACCGCGGGACAAGGGGGTAATGAGCACTTGTCGCTGGCACGGGGACGCTTTGCTGGCAGGACGATCGCGTCGCGGCAATGGTAACGATGGTTACTGCGATGCCGGACCACAGGCGATCCTGAACTGCGCTGAGGTTGAGCTAACGTGGTTAGCTGCTAGTTGAGATAGTGTATTACGAGCCCTATTCCTAGAGGTAGGAAGTAGAACCGCGGAGTTATGAGGTGTGTTGATAACTGATTTATTCTTCATTTGATACATGCTTATATACTACTTGGAACACGGAAGATTAGTGTAATGATTAGTGAAATAAGCTATATTCTAAAGTAGGTCAGGAAATTATGATTATGGTAGCAGTTTGCGTTGTTGGCGCGGCTGACATTGCAATATGTACTGACTGCATTGGCGAGTCAGTGTGCCGTTAAGTCGGTGAGTTAGTGAGACATATAATATGCTGATCAGCAGTTCTCCTCTGCAGTGAGTGCTACTGAGCGCCTGGTACTGTTCCCAACTTGGCTACTGCTTGATTTGTTGGGTGTGGTCATGTTGAATACCTTTGGATACGAACATTCTCCCCCCATTGAGGGTTACCCTCAATTAAGGCGTGATGTCGGTCAGCCCTTGGCTGAAATGTATAGAAAGCACCTAACAAATCATTAACCGAGGAGGATCCTTCCTTCAGATCTTCTTGATGCTGCTTAACACTCCCCTTTGCGATACAATTGCCACTACCGTGGGGACTGAAATTGTGCCCTCGTAAAACTTGATCATTTGGCACGTCTATGTGGACCTTCTGCAACAAAACTAAGATATTTATTCGTTAAGTTTAGAAATGTTGAACAAAAGTCAGACTTCTTGTTTTAAATTGATGAGAAGTCGGTTCTATATTAATTGGTTTTGCTCTTGCAGTATAAAGGTCAGTCAGCTTCAATGAACCATTATATGTATTGGTTGATTCTCGATCGGACGAGTCAGTGTCGCTAGTTTTTGATTGGCTACATATATCTTCAGGCTCTTTTATTTTATGATCTATCAATGCTACGTTCGTTGAATGAATACCTTCTCCATCGAGTGAAATCTCAATTTGCCGTTTGCTTTCTTCTATATCAAATTCATTATTATTCATCGGATTTCTATCTTTCGTTGGCTCATAAGTAGCGTTCGGTTCTGCAAAATCACCTCTGTCTTCTACCAGAATAGGGTTGACTTCTGTATCAGATGAGGTTCCTTGGGCCTTGGGCCAACGGTCTATTAGGTCCTAGTTCAAGAAGTTCCCCGGTTATTACACGAGCAAATACTTTAACCCCTAAGGTTAGGTCAATGGGTTCAGGTTGCCGAAAGTCAGGATCTGCTAACGGCAGTCCCTCGGGAATATTAAGATCGGTTGCAATCGATACTGAGGGTTGGTCTGTAATGACTGTGGGCATAATAAATACCTCTAATAGTGTTTCAAACCCTGATGTACATGATGAGAGCTTTAGTTTTGATCTGATTGCTGTTGATATTTTTCCTCCGCTTCCAGATATTTCAATCGGTGACATTTCCTTAAGAGATAGCAGATCTGCCATCCTCCTTGAGATAAGATTCACCTGTGATCCACCATCTATTATAGAGCGACATGTTTGTAGGTGACCCGTTGGCCCTTGTAATGATACCTTGGCGGTAACGAGCAGAATATATCCTCTAGGGTTGTCGTAGCCTGCAATGGTTACTGCGTTGGCCACTGGATTGCTAGTCGGTCCTTGGTGTAACAGTGAATGATGCCGTTGCTGGCAGACTCGATAAGTGGCTGGTGATCCACAGTTTTCAACCTTATGAGCTGTAGATAAACAATTTGTGCATGCTCCTACTTGAATAATGGCTTGGCGCCGTGTTTTGGGGTCCATTTCCCGGAAACGGCTACATGCTCTAAGATGATGTGGTCCTAGATGACAAATCTTACAGCTCTCTTCGTTGTGAACTGACTGATAGCGGAGTGTTGCTGTAGGTTGAGCGCTTATCGTCTCCAGCATGCAAGCGCCGCTCAATAAACGTCCTTAACATTGGAATTAGTATCTGGCTTCTATATGTTTGGTAGATGTATACAAGATGTTTACTAGATGTTATTAGCTGGTTACAAGCTGATTAGTATCTGGTTTCTTTATGTTTAGTAAATGTATACAAGTTGTTTACTAGATGTTAGCTGGTTACTAGTTGTTATCTACCTCTACGAGCTGTTATAGTCTTTGGTTAAGAATGATCAAAAATTCTTGATCACTAGACGACTTTCTGTGTGTAGTAAAAACTTACGCTCTGATTTTCAATGTGTTTGCTGTGTTCGTGAGAAAGAACGCACAACCAAAATATCTGAAGATTGATATATAAATCTTAGAGGAACTTGTCCGATTATGTTGGGGAAAGATGAATCCTGTGATTGTAAAACTAATTAAGAAATATGTTGTTCACAAGCTGTCTAAAAGCTGTTTTGATAAACAATTTTGATTCATAATGACAGATATTAAGAATATATAATAGTATCATCCACTTTAACTAGTACGAGTATATTGTATAAATAAAAAATTTCCATTTTTTTATAGTCATATGTTTTTGTATTCTTTCATCTTATGTAGGTATAATAAATGTATTCTTAACTACGATAGCTAGCCTTACATCCCATAACTATTGTTATTAGCTACAATAAAATGTCTAGAAAGAACAAAATTTATGAATGTAAAAAAACGATTTACAACTAACTATAATTGGGAAAGTAATTGAAATCGCTCCGGCGTAATTCAGTAAAATCAAAAACACTGTGATTATCCCATTTTCTATCACCAAAACAAATGTGTATACCCACACCTAAATGACCAATTGAATCCTTTGTCCAAAATGTCTATGACTTTCACTTATAAATTTGTCACCGGTAACATAAATTCCATTAAGCAAACCACCCATTGCTAACCGTACCATAACCCCAGAGTCAAGTTGGTTACCTACAATAAACACAGGTGGTGGTGTAAAGGATTGCTAAAATGCCTCGGCGCAGGCGCAAAGGTCAAGGTAATGGAAAGAATTCATGGAATATTATCCCTTCATAAAAATGGTCATAAAAAATTTAATTAGGAAAGTATTTTTTATTTGCGAACCATTTATAACTGTTACCAACAACACAAATAGTAATGTTACAAAGGATTGCTAAAATGCCTCGACGCAGGCGCAAAGGTCAAGGTATTGGAAAAAATTCATGGAATATTATCCCTTCATAAAAAAGGTCATAAAATATTTAATTAGAAAAGTATTTTTTATTTGTGAACCATTTATAACTGTTACCAACGACACAAATAGTTATGTTACAAAGGATTGCTAAAATGCCTCGATGCAGGCGCAAAGGTCAAGGTAATGGAAAAAATTCATGGAATATTATCCCTTGACCAAAAAAAAAACGAAATTTTGATTTTTCCATCAAAATGCTTTATAAATCTAGTTGTTTGATATTCTCTAACTAATTGAGTAATGAGTTTTTATGGGCCTATTTAATTTACCAAAAACAGTATAAGTCTTCTCTCATAAAATTGATCTTTTGGATCCCTCTTATTCCCCGCCGTTGAAATATATGTTGCTCATATTTAATAATGATGGTTTGTCAACCCCGACCAACATCCGCAACATAGATGGGTACTTGTAATATCGTTTAATATTAATAATTGATATTGATAAATAGATGGGTACTTGTAATATCATTTAATATTAATAATTGGGAAAGTCTATTGATAAATCTAAAAAATTGTAAGATATATCATGAAAATTATTTGAATGCGATTAATGAATAACTTTCTGAAGTAAGAATAAAATGAACTTCAAAACCGGTTTTTGAAATTTTTTAATACTGATTAGAAGGAAAGAGACGCAAATATATTGTGCATTACAGATACCTTGAAAGTCAGTTCTATGTGGTTGTAAACCAGTGTCTGAATAATATGGAGTTGGCAGCCATTTGTTAGAAATTGGTATTCACCCGCGGGAATCTGTGAAATCAATAAATCCTTTATAACATAACTATTTGTGTTGTTGGTAACAGTTATAAATGGTTCGCAAATAAAAAATACTTTCCTAATTATATTTTTATGACCATTTTTATGATAATATTCCATGAATTCTTTCCATTACCTTGACCTTTGCGACTGCGCATGGACTTGTTCCTCTAAGATTTATATATCAATCTTCAGATATTTTGGTTGTGCGTTCTTTCTCACGTACACAGCAAACACATTGAAAATCAGAGTGTAAGTTTTTACTTCATATCGAAAGTCGTCTAGTGATCAAGAATTTTTGATCATTCATAACCAAAGACTATAACAGCTCGTAGAAGTAGATAACAACTAGTAACCAGCTAATTACAATTAGTAAACATCAAGGAAACAGATACTAAAGAGCTAGTAACCATCTAATAACATCTCGTAAACAACTTGTATACATCTAGTAAACACCCTTCAGTTTCAAAAAAAAGGTTTCACTTGTGAATCACCTTGTGAATCCCGTCGGCCATGTCCTCTTGCACAATTGAAGAACAAGTGACGCTCCATATAGAAACTTGTATTGGATGTCCGCATTTTCACAAGAGAAAATTCAAATGAAAATTTTTCGAAGTCCCACGGGATTTCACTTGTTCCTTGTACTCATTTTTCGTATGGCTTCTCACGTGCCGGTGTCACGACCCACGTGAAATCACTTGTGAAAATTAGAATATTTTCAATGAGTTTTCACTTATGAAATCACTTGCAAGTGTTACGTCCCAAGTGAAATCACTTGTGAAATTTAGAATATTTCCAATGAGTTTTCACTTATGAAAATATAGAATTTAAAATACATACATTTTTTTACTTTTATTCATTTCAATTAAATAGTGTTATTTAGGTTTTCTTTTAAAGGACAATTATTGCTAGTAATCCTAGTCTTATGTTACGTTATTGGCTTTTTACATTGGCCATCCTTCCTTAAACCTTTGTCCGGGTCCTCCAAATCCTTGGCCAACGCTCCTGAAAAATTTTATGGGCACAAAACATTTCATCATCCACTTTCGGCTAACGGAACCCATCGAATACCTTCAAAATTTACGTACTTTAAACTAAGATCAATGCACAACATCTAAAACTTAATGTAACACTTACCTGACTTTATTAAATTAACTTAAAGAAACGATTAAGGTAACTCTGCGCACAATTTAAATGGATGCTTCCCTTTCAATCACTCAAACAGAATTCACCAAGTCTTCCTATCACCCCTTTACTTATCTTCTTTTGTTTTCTCTTCGCTGAAGGCGCGTGCCACTGCAACTATACCTGTTTGTGCCTAACCAAAGTAGACTCTTCTGGGTCACACCGCGGGACAAGGGGGTAATGAGCACTTGTCGCTGGCACGGGGACGCTTTGCTGGCAGGACGATCGCGTCGCGGCAATGGTAACGATGGTTACTGCGATGCCGGACCACAGGCGATCCTGAACTGCGCTGAGGTTGAGCTAACGTGGTTAGCTGCTAGTTGAGATAGTGTATTACGAGCCCTATTCCTAGAGGTAGGAAGTAGAACCGCGGAGTTATGAGGTGTGTTGATAACTGATTTATTCTTCATTTGATACATGCTTATATACTACTTGGAACACGGAAGATTAGTGTAATGATTAGTGAAATAAGCTATATTCTAAAGTAGGTCAGGAAATTATGATTATGGTAGCAGTTTGCGTTGTTGGCGCGGCTGACATTGCAATATGTGCTGACTGCATTGGCGAGTCAGTGTGCCGTTAAGTCGGTGAGTTAGTGAGACATATAATATGCTGATCAGCAGTTCTCCTCTGCAGTGAGTGCTATTGAGCGCCTGGTACTGTTCCCAACTTGGCTACTGCTTGATTTGTTGGGTGTGGTCATGTTGAATACCTTTGGATACGAACATTCTCCCCCCATTGAGGGGTACCCTCAATTAAGGCGTGATGTCGGTCAGCCCTTGGCTGAATTGTATAGAAAGCACCTAACAAATCATTAACCGAGGAGGATCCTTCCTTCAGATCTTCTTGATGCTGCTTAACACTCCCCTTTGCGATACAATTGCCACTACCGTGGGGACTGAAATTGTGCCCTCGTAAAACTTGATCATTTGGCACGTCTATGTGGACCTTCTGCAACAAAACTAAGATATTTATTGGTTAAGTTTAGAAATGTTGAACAAAAGTCAGACTTCTTGTAGGTTTTAAATTGATGAGAAGTCGGTTCTATATTAATTGGTTTTGCTCTTGCAGTATAAAGGTCAGTCAGCTTCAATGAACCATTATATGTATTGGTTGATTCTCGATCGGACGAGTCAGTGTCGCTAGTTTTTGATTGGCTACATATATCTTCAGGCTCTTTTATTTTATGATCTATCAATGCTACGTTCGTTGAATGAATACCTTCTCCATCGAGTGAAATCTCAATTTGCCGTTTGCTTTCTTCTATATCAAATTCATTATTATTCATCGGATTTCTATCTTTCGTTGGCTCATAAGTAGCGTTCGGTTCTGCAAAATCACCTCTGTCTTCTACCAGAATAGGGTTGACTTCTGTATCAGATGAGGTTCCTTGGGCCTTGGGCCAACGGTCTACTAGGTCCTAGTTCAAGAAGTTCACCGGTTATTACACGAGCAAATACTTCAACCCCTAAGGTTAGGTCAATGGGTTCAGGTTGCCGAAAGTCAGGATCTGCTAACGGCAGTCCCTCGGGAATATTAAGATCGGTTGCAATCGATACTGAGGGTTGGTCTGTAATGACTGTGGGCATAATAAATACCTCTAATAGTGTTTCAAACCCTGATGTACATGATGAGAGCTTTAGTTTTGATCTGATTGCTGTTGATATTTTTCCTCCGCTTCCAGATATTTCAATCGGTGACATTTCCTTAAGAGATAGCAGATCTGCCATCCTCCTTGAGATAAGATTCACCTGTGATCCACCATCTATTATAGAGCGACATGTTTGTAGGTGACCCGTTGGCCCTTGTAATGATACCTTGGCGGTCACGAGTAGAGTATATCCTCTAGGGTTGTCGTAGCCTGCAATGGTTACTGCGTTGGCCACTGGATTGCTAGTCGGTCCTTGGTGTAACAGTGAGTGATGCCGTTGCTGGCAGACTCGATAAGTGGCTGGTGATCCAGAGTTTTCAACCTTATGAGCTGTAGATAAACAATTTGTGCATGCTCCTACTTGAATAATGGCTTGGCGCCGTGTTTTGGGGTCCATTTCCCGGAAACGGCTACATGCTCTAAGATGATGTGGTCCTAGATGACAAATCTTACAGCTCTCTTCGTTGTGAACTGACTGATAGCGGAGTGTTGCTGTAGGTTGAGCGCTTATCGTCTCCAGCATGCAAGCGCTGCTCAATAAACGTCAGTACACTCCTTAACATTGGAATTTCCGTTGGTGCATCCGATGAATTTTCTTATAGTCAACCATTTTTTCTATAGCGGCGAATACTATTATCTTTCCGTTCTGGTACCTGGTCTTCAATCGCAACCAGGTGTGGTTATAGCCCTGTGAGAAGGCTGTGTCTGTCAAGACGTTCCTCGCTTCACCACGAAGCGAGCTCTGTAGAATATGTAGTTTTTGACTGGCCGAATATGGTTTATTATGGACCAATTCCACAAAGAGATCATGGAACCGTGGCCAGTCTAGATACTCGCCATTGAACTCCGGAATGCTAGTTGGCGGAAGTGCCAAGTTAAGGCTCATTGGCGCGTCGTTTTCTCAAAGCAGGTTCATCGTATTCCTCGTATAAAGCGTGGAATTGAGCTAGCTCAGCTTCTGCCAGAGCTGTGTCCCCAGGTGTGCTGTCCAATTCGTCGTGGGCTTGCCTCAGTAACGCCCAATGGAGATCCAGGTGCCTTTGTAGGGCTGGGGTGACGGTTGAGGCGTTCGAGGCTAATGTTAATGATGATTCCAATTCTTTGCATCTTCTCTGCAACTGTCGGATCACCGTGTCAATTGGGGAATCTCCCTTCACTTGATCTCTTGTTGTGATCTTGATGTTGGCCGAAGTTCGTCTGGGGGCCTTCGGAAGGCCGCTTCCAGTCGGCATGTTGTCCAGAAAGATATTCTGATATTTTTCGACCAGCTCCTTAAGTGCTACTAGTCGTGAAGAGTACTTCCAATGGGTAATGCCGCTTGTTGGACTTCTTCATCTAGGTCGCAAAACTGCTGCCAGAGTTCGTTTAACTGAGTTAGCTTAGCGGAATAATAGCCGTCTCCATGGCGTCGGTCGACAGAATCCTTGCCATAATTCTTAATGAGCTGTTGGATTTTCCCTTGCAGCTCGTTTTGGGTGTCTACTAATCGATTGTGTAAATCGATTCTTGTGTGACTTGTTTCCTCTATGAATGAAGTAGACATGTTGTGTGTCTTGGAAACAAAGAATCCTGTGAAGCCGGATAAAGCTATGTGTCCTGTGAAGCTGGATGAAGCTAAGTATCCTGTGAAGCTTGATAAAGCTGATTAACCTGTGAAGCTGCATGAAACTGAGTATCCTGTGAAGCTGAATGAAGCTGAGTATCCTGTGAAGCTGGATGAAGCTGTGAGTCCTGTGAAGCTCGATTAAGCTGAGTTCCTGTGACGCTGGAAGAAGAAGCGAATCCTGTGAAGCTGGATAAAGCTAACGATCCTGTGACGCTGGATGACGAAGCGTATCCTGTGAAGCTGGATTAAGCTGAGTTCCTGTGACGCTGAAAGAAGAAGCGTATCCTGTGAAGCTGGATGAAGCTCTGGTTTCCAGGGCGGGTGGAGGTAGTGAACTTAACGGGTCTTCTCACCGGTCAGAGATTCAGCCTTTGCAAAGGCTTCGGTGGGAAAGGGGTTGCTTGAGTGTGATCCTTTGTTGGTAAAGGATCACGTCGGGGTCACCAATGTTTGTGCTTAACCGAAGTAGACCCTTCTGGGTCACACCGCGGGACAAGGGGGAAATGAGCACTTGTCGCTGGCACGGGGACGCTTTGCTGGCAGGACGATCGCGTCGCGGCAATGGTAACGATGGTTACTGCGATGCCGGACCACAGGCGATGCTGAACTGCGCTGAGGTTGAGATAACGTGGTTAGCTGCTAGTTGAGATAGTGTATTACAAGCCCTATTCCTAGAGGTAGGAAGTAGAACCGCGGAGTTATGAGGTGTGTTGATAACTGATTTATTCTTCATTTGATACATGCTTATATACTACTTGGAACACGGAAGATTAGTGTAATGATTAGTGAAATAAGCTATATTCTAAAGTAGGTCAGGAAATTATGATTATGGTAGCAGTTTGCGTTGTTGGCGCGGCTGACATTGCAATATGAGCTGACTGCATTGGCGAGTCAGTGTGCTGATCAGCAGTTCTCATCTGCAATGATTGCTACTGAGCGCCTGGTACTGTTCCCAACTTGGCTACTGCTTGATTTATTGGGTGTGGTCATGTTGAGTACCATTGAGTACGAACAATACCCTTTCTAAAGCGAACAATATCCGACTGTATAATTTTTACTTCTTGAGTAAAAAGTACAAAACAAAGTTTTTAAAAATGTTGATATTAAAATGTAAATATTTAAGTCAATTTTAACGGACTAAATTTCTATAACTAAACTTAAAAATTATATTGTAATAAAAATAAACATAACATTATCAGTAAATTCAATTTACTGAATTTTTCTATAATCAAATAATTTACTTTTATAAAACAATATTAGTTATTTTTTTGGATATACAATAATGCTCCTAAAATATTAGGGCATTCACATGTCGCTGCTCCACGAAACTTTTTCCGCCAAAATATTATTCGCTAGCCGAACATAAGGGACAGACGCAAAAAAAAATAACGGACACGCCGTAATTTGCCTCTGTGAGCGCGGAGTGCAGGCAGATTATAGGAAAAGAAAGAGAGGGAAATCTCCGAATATCTGCCTCTCTTTGTTGCACGATCGTTTTCGTACGCAGTCTTCTACGCTGCTCCGACTTCTCTGCTGACGTCAACAGCGGCACAGCGTTTTAGGAAAACAAAAAAGCTCTTTGCCTTGAGCCATGTCACCGCGTCCCTAATGCAGAACTGAAGGGCATATAAAAACCAGATACTAAACAGCTAGTAACCAGCTAATAGCATCTAGTAAACAACTTGTATACATCTACTAAACATATAGAAGCCAGATACTAAACAGCTAGAAAACAATTTGTATACATCTACTAAACATATAGTAACCAGCTCATAACAACTAGTAAGCAACTAATGGACATTTACTAAGCAGATAGTAACCATCTAATAATAGCTCATAACAGTTAACAACTGCTAGTAATCAAAGTCAAAGCAGCTCAACCGCCATCATGAATCACGAAAACCAGATGAGTATTGTAATTAAAGAGTTTATTAAACTTATTCAAAATATTAGACAATGATTCCTTACTCATACAATTAGTATACAAATAGAATAGAACTAGAAAAAAAGTTGACAACAAAAACCGATATTACCAGGTCCTTGGTGTAACAGTGAATGATGCCGTTGCTGGCAGACTCGATAAGTGGCTGGTGATCCAGAGTTTTCAACCTTATGAGCTGTAGATAAACAATTTGTGCATGCTCCTACTTGAATAATGGCTTGGCGCCGTGTTTTGGGGTCCATTTCCCGGAAACGGCTACATGCTCTAAGATGATGTGGTCCTAGATGACAAATCTTACAGCTCTCTTCGTTGTGAACTGACTGATAGCGGAGTGTTGCTGTAGGTTGAGCGCTTATCGTCTCCAGCATGCAAGCGCCGCTCAATAAACGTCAGTACACTCCTTAACATTGGAATTAGTATGTGGCTTCTATATGTTTGGTAGATGTATACAAGATGTTTACTAGATGTTATTAGCTGGTTACAAGCTGATTAGTATCTGGTTTCTTTATGTTTAGTAAATGTATACAAGTTGTTTACTAGATGTTAGCTGGTTACTAGTTGTTATCTACCTCTACGAGCTGTTATAGTCTTTGGTTAAGAATGATCAAAAATTTTTGATCACTAGACGACTTTCTGTGTGGAGTAAAAACTTACGCTCTGATTTTCAATGTGTTTGCTGTGTTCGTGAGAAAGAACGCACAACCAAAATATCTGAAGATTGATATATAAATCTTAGAGGAACTTGTCTGATTATGTTGGGGAAAGATGAATCCTGTGATTGTAAAACTAATTAAGAAATATGTTGTTCACAAGCTGTCTAAAAGCTGTTTTGATAAACAATTTTGATTCATAATGACAGATATTAAGAATATATAATAGTATCATCCACTTTAACTAGTACGAGTATATTGTATAAATAAAAAATTTCCATTTTTTTATAGTCTTATGTTTTTGTATTCTTTCATCTTATGTAGGTATAATAAATGTATTCTTAACTACGATAGCTAGCCTTACATCCCATAACTATTGTTATTAGCTACAATAAAATGTCTAGAAAGAACAAAATATATGAATGTAAAAAAACGATTTACAACTAACTATAATTGGGAAAGTAATTGAAATCGCTCCGGCGTAATTCAGTAAAATCAAAAATACTGTGATTATCCCATTTTCTATCACCAAAACAAATGTGTATACCCACACCTAAATGACCAATTGAATCCTTTGTCCAAAATGTCTATGACTTTCACTTATAAATTTGTCACCGGTAACATAAAATCCATTAAGCAAACCACCCATTGCTAACCGTACCATAACCCCAGAGTCAAGTTGGTTACCTACAATAAACACAGGTGGTGGTGTAAAGGATTGCTAAAATGCCTCGGCGCAGGCGCAAAGGTCAAGGTAATGGAAAGAATTCATGGAATATTATGCCTTCATAAAAATGGTCATAAAAAATTTTATTAGGAAAGTATTTTTTATTTGCGAACCATTTATAACTGTTACCAACAACACAAATAGTAATGTTACAAAGGATTGCTAAAATGCCTCGACGCAGGCGCAAAGGTCAAGGTATTGGAAAAAATTCATGGAATATTATCCCTTCATAAAAAAGGTCATAAAATATTTAATTAGAAAAGTATTTTTTATTTGTGAACCATTTATAACTGTTACCAACGACACAAATAGTTATGTTACAAAGGATTGCTAAAATGCCTCGATGCAGGCGCAAAGGTCAAGGTAATGGAAAAAATTCATGGAATATTATCCCTTGACCAAAAAAAAACGAAATTTTGATTTTTCCATCAAAATGCTTTATAAATCTAGTTGTTTGATATTCTCTAACTAATTGAGTAATGAGTTTTTCTGTGCCTATTTAATTTACCAAAAACAGTATAAGTCTTCTCTCATAAAATTGATCTTTTGGATCCCTCTTATTCCCCGCCGTTGAAATATATGTTGCTCATATTTAATAATGATGGTTTGTCAACCCCGACCAACATCCGCAACATAGATGGGTACTTGTAATATCATTTAATATTAATAATTGGGAAAGTCTATTGATAAATAGATGGGTACTTGTAATATCATTTAATATTAATAATTGGGAAAGTCTATTGATAAATCTAAAAAATTGTAAGATATATCATGAAAATTATTTGAATGCGATTAATGAATAACTTTCTGAAGTAAGAATAAAATGAGCTTCAAAACCGGTTTTTGAAATTTTTTAATACTGATTAGAAGGAAAGAGACGCAAATATATTGTGCATTACAGATACCTTGAAAGTCAGTTCTATGTGGTTGTAAACCAGTGTCTGAATAATATGGAGTTGGCAGCCATTTGTTAGAAATTGGTATTCACCCGCGGGAATCTGTGAAATCAATAAATCCTTTATAACATAACTATTTGTGTTGTTGGTAACAGTTATAAATGGTTCGCAAATAAAAAATACTTTCCTAATTATATTTTTATGACCATTTTTATGATAATATTCCATGAATTCTTTCCATTACCTTGACCTTTGCGACTGCGCATGGACTTGTTCCTCTAAGATTTATATATCAATCTTCAGATATTTTGGTTGTGCGTTCTTTCTCACGTACACAGCAAACACATTGAAAATCAGAGTGTAAGTTTTTACTTCATATCGAAAGTCGTCTAGTGATCAAGAATTTTTGATCATTCATAACCAAAGACTATAACAGCTCGTAGAAGTAGATAACAACTAGTAACCAGCTAATTACAATTAGTAAACATCAAGGAAACAGATACTAAAGAGCTAGTAACCATCTAATAACATCTCGTAAACAACTTGTATACATCTAGTAAACACCCTTCAGTTTCAAAAAAAAAGGTTTCACTTGTGAATCACCTTGTGAATCCCGTCGGCCATGTCCTCTTGCACAATTGAAGAACAAGTGACGCTCCATATAGAAACTTGTATTGGATGTCCGCATTTTCACAAGAGAAAATTCAAATGAAAATTTTTCGAAGTCCCACGGGATTTCACTTGTTCCTTGTACTCATTTTTCGTATGGCTTGTCACGTGCCGGTGACACGACCCACGTGAAATCACTTGTGAAAATTAGAATATTTTCAATGAGTTTTCACTTATGAAATCACTTGCAAGTGACACGTCCCAAGTGAAATCACTTGTGAAATTTAGAATATTTCCAATGAGTTTTCACTTATGAAAATATAGAATTTAAAATACATACATTTTTTTACTTTTATTCATTTCAATTAAATAGTGTTATTTAGGTTTTCTTTTAAAGGACAATTATTGTTAGTAATCCTAGTCTTATGTTACGTTATTGGCTTTTTACATTGGTCATCCTTCCTTAAACCTTTGTCCGGGTCCTCCAAATCCTTGGCCAACGCTCCTGAAAAATTTTATGGGCACAAAACATTTCATCATCCACTTTCGGCTAACGGAACCCATCGAATACCTTCAAAATTTACGTACTTTAAACTAAGATCAATGCACAACATCTAAAACTTAATGTAACACTTACCTGACTTTATTAAATTAACTTAAAGAAACGATTAAGGTAACTCTGCGCACAATTTAAATGGATGCTTCCCTTTCAATCACTCAAACAGAATTCACCAAGTCTTCCTATCACCCCTTTACTTAACTTCTTTTGTTTTCTCTTCGCTGAAGGCGCGTGCCACTGCAACTATACCTGTTTGTGCCTAACCAAAGTAGACTGTTCTGGGTCACACCGCGGGACAAGGGGGTAATGAGCACTTGCCGCTGGCACGGGGACGCTTTGCTGGCAGGACGATCGCGTCGCGGCAATGGTAACGATGGTTACTGCGATGCCGGACCACAGGCGATCCTGAACTGCGCTGAGGTTGAGCTAACGTGGTTAGCTGCTAGTTGAGATAGTGTATTACGAGCCCTATTCCTAGAGGTAGGAAGTAGAACCGCGGAGTTATGAGGTGTGTTGATAACTGATTTATTCTTCATTTGATACATGCTTATATACTACTTGGAACACGGAAGATTAGTGTAATGATTAGTGAAATAAGCTATATTCTAAAGTAGGTCAGGAAATTATGATTATGGTAGCAGTTTGCGTTGTTGGCGCGGCTGACATTGCAATATGTGCTGACTGCATTGGCGAGTCAGTGTGCCGTTAAGTCGGTGAGTTAGTGAGACATATAATATGCTGATCAGCAGTTCTCCTCTGCAGTGAGTGCTATTGAGCGCCTGGTACTGTTCCCAACTTGGCTACTGCTTGATTTGTTGGGTGTGGTCATGTTGAATACCTTTGGATACGAACATTCTCCCCCCATTGAGGGGTACCCTCAATTAAGGCGTGATGTCGGTCAGCCCTTGGCTGAATTGTATAGAAAGCACCTAACAAATCATTAACCGAGGAGGATCCTTCCTTCAGATCTTCTTGATGCTGCTTAACACTCCCCTTTGCGATACAATTGCCACTACCGTGGGGACTGAAATTGTGCCCTCGTAAAACTTGATCATTTGGCACGTCTATGTGGACCTTCTGCAACAAAACTAAGATATTTATTGGTTAAGTTTAGAAATGTTGAACAAAAGTCAGACTTCTTGTAGGTTTTAAATTGATGAGAAGTCGGTTCTATATTAATTGGTTTTGCTCTTGCAGTATAAAGGTCAGTCAGCTTCAATGAACCATTATATGTATTGGTTGATTCTCGATCGGACGAGTCAGTGTCGCTAGTTTTTGATTGGCTACATATATCTTCAGGCTCTTTTATTTTATGATCTATCAATGCTACGTTCGTTGAATGAATACCTTCTCCATCGAGTGAAATCTCAATTTGCCGTTTGCTTTCTTCTATATCAAATTCATTATTATTCATCGGATTTCTATCTTTCGTTGGCTCATAAGTAGCGTTCGGTTCTGCAAAATCACCTCTGTCTTCTACCAGAATAGGGTTGACTTCTGTATCAGATGAGGTTCCTTGGGCCTTGGGCCAACGGTCTACTAGGTCCTAGTTCAAGAAGTTCACCGGTTATTACACGAGCAAATACTTCAACCCCTAAGGTTAGGTCAATGGGTTCAGGTTGCCGAAAGTCAAGATCTGCTAACGGCAGTCCCTCGGGAATATTAAGATCGGTTGCAATCGATACTGAGGGTTGGTCTGTAATGACTGTGGGCATAATAAATACCTCTAATAGTGTTTCAAACCCTGATGTACATGATGAGAGCTTTAGTTTTGATCTGATTGCTGTTGATATTTTTCCTCCGCTTCCAGATATTTCAATCGGTGACATTTCCTTAAGAGATAGCAGATCTGCCATCCTCCTTGAGACAAGATTCACCTGTGATCCACCATCTATTATAGAGCGACATGTTTGTAGGTGACCCGTTGGCCCTTGTAATGATACCTTGGCGGTCACGAGCAGAGTATATCCTCTAGGGTTGTCGTAGCCTGCAATGGTTACTGCGTAGGCCACTGGATTGCTAGTCGGTCCTTGGTGTAACAGTGAGTGATGCCGTTGCTGGCAGACTCGATAAGTGGCTGGTGATCCAGAGTTTTCAACCTTATGAGCTGTAGATAAACAATTTGTGCATGCTCCTACTTGAATAATGGCCTGGCGCCGTGTTTTGGGGTCCATTTCCCGGAAACGGCTACATGCTCTAAGATGATGTGGTCCTAGATGACAAATCTTACAGCTCTCTTCGTTGTGAACTGACTGATAGCGGAGTGTTGCTGTAGGTTGAGCGCTTATCGTCTCCAGCATGCAAGCGCCGCTCAATAAACGTCAGTACACTTCTTAACATTGGAATTTCCGTTGGTGCATCCGATGAATTTTCTTATAGTCAACCATTTTTGCTATAGCGGCGAATACTATTATCTTTCCGTTCTGGTACCTGGTCTTCAATCGCAACCAGGTGTGGTTATAGCCCTGTGAGAAGGCTGTGTCTGTCAAGACGTATGTAGTTTTTGACTGGCCGAATATGGTTTATTATGGACCAATTCCACAAAGAGATCATGGAACCGTGGCCAGTCTAGATACTCGCCATTGAACTCCGGAATGCTAGTTGGCGGAAGTGCCAAGTTAAGGCTCATTGGCGCGTCGTTTTCTCAAAGCAGGTTCATATCGTATTCCTCGTATAAAGTGTGGAATTGAGCTAGCTCAGCTTCTGCCAGAGCTGTGTCCCCAGGTGTGCTGTCCAATTCGTCGTGGGCTTGCCTCAGTAACGCCCAATGGAGATCCAGGTGCCTTTGTAGGGCTGGGGTGACGGTTGAGGCGTTCGAGGCTAATGTTAATGATGATTCCAATTCTTTGCATCTTCTCTGCAACTGTCGGATCACCGTGTCAATTGGGGAATCTCCCTTCACTTGATCTCTTGTTGTGATCTTGATGTTGGCCGAAGTTCTGGGGGCCTTCGGAAGGCCGCTTCCAGTCGGCATGTTGTCCAGAAAGATATTCTGATATTTTTCGACCAGCTCCTTAAGTGCTACTAGTCGTGAAGAGTACTTCCAATGGGTAATGCCGCTTGTTGGACTTCTTCATCTAGGTCGCAAAACTGCTGCCAGAGTTCGTTTAACTGAGTTAGCTTAGCGGAATAATAGCCGTCTCGATGGCGTCGGTCGACAGAATCCTTGCCATAATTCTTAATGAGCTGTTGGATTTTCCCTTGCAGCTCGTTTTGGGTGTCTACTAATCGATTGTGTAAATCGATTCTTGTGTGACTTGTTTCCTCTATGAATGAAGTAGACATGTTGTGTGTCTTGGAAACAAAGAATCCTGTGAAGCCGGATAAAGCTATGTGTCCTGTGAAGCTGGATGAAGCTAAGTATCCTGTGAAGCTGGATAAAGCTGATTAACCTGTGAAGCTGGATGAAACTGAGTATCCTGTGAAGCTGAATGAAGCTGAGTATCCTGTGAAGCTGGATGAAGCTGTGAGTCCTGTGAAGCTCGATTAAGCTGAGTTCCTGTGACGCTGGAAGAAGAAGCGAATCCTGTGAAGCTGGATAAAGCTAACGATCCTGTGACGCTGGATGACGAAGCGTATCCTGTGAAGCTGGATTAAGCTGAGTTCCTGTGACGCTGAAAGAAGAAGCGTATCCTGTGAAGCTGGATGAAGCTCTGGTTTCCAGGGCGGGTGGAGGTAGTGAACTTAACGGGTCTTCTCACCGGTCAGAGATTCAGCCTTTGCAAAGGCTTCGGTGGGAAAGGGGTTGCTTGAGTGTGATCCTTTGTTGGTAAAGGATCACGTCGGGGTCACCAATGTTTGTGCTTAACCGAAGTAGACCCTTCTGGGTCACACCGCGGGACAAGGGGGAAATGAGCACTTGTCGCTGGCACGGGGACGCTTTGCTGGCAGGACGATCGCGTCGCGATAATGGTAACGATGGTTACTGCGATGCCGGACCACAGGCGATCCTGAACTGCGCTGAGGTTGAGATAACGTGGTTAGCTGCTAGTTGAGATAGTGTATTACGAGCTCTATTCCTAGAGGTAGGAAGTAGAACCGCGGAGTTATGAGGTGTGTTGATAACGGATTTATTCTTCATTTGATACATGCTTATATACTACTTGGAACACGGAAGATTAGTGTAATGATTAGTGAAACAAGCTATATTCTAAAGTAGGTCAGGGAATTATGATTATGGTAGCAGTTTGCGTTGTTGGCGCGGCTGACATTGCAATATGAGCTGACTGCATTGGCGAGTCAGTGTGCTGATCAGCAGTTCTCATCTGCAATGATTGCTACTGAGCGCCTGGTACTGTTCCCAACTTGGCTACTGCTTGATTTATTGGGTGTAGTCATGTTGAGTACCATTGAGTACGAACAATACCCTTTCTAAAGCGAACAATATCCGACTGTATAATTTTTACTTCTTGAGTAAAAAGTACAAAACAAAGTTTTTAAAAATGTTGATATTAAAATGTAAATATTTAAGTCAATTTTAACGGACTAAATTTCTATAACTAAACTTAAAAATTATATTGTTATAAAAATAAACATAACATTATCAGTAAATTCAATTTACTGAATTTTACTATAATCAAATAATTTACTTTTATAAAACAATATTATTATTATATTAGTTATTATTAATATATTAGTTATTTTTTTGGATATACAATAATGCTCCTAAAATATTAGGGCATTCACATGTCGCTGCTCCACGAAACTTTTTCCGCCAAAAGATTATTCGCTAGCCGAACATAAGGGACAGACGCAAAAAAAAAATAACGGACACGCCGTAATTTGCCTCTGTGAGCGCGGAGTGCAGGCAGATTATAGGAAAAGAAAGAGAGGGAAATCTCCGAATATCTGCCTCTCTTTGTTGCACGATCGTTTTCGTACGCAGTCTTCTACGCTGCTCCGACTTCTCTGCTGACGTCAACAGCGGCACAGCGTTTTAGGAAAACAAAAAAGCTCTTTGCCTTGAGCCATGTCACCGCGTCCCTAATGCAGAACTGAAGGGCATATAAAAACCAGATACTAAACAGCTAGTAACCAGCTAATAGCATCTAGTAAACAACTTGTATACATCTACTAAACATATAGAAGCCAGATACTAAACAGCTAGAAAACAATTTGTATACATCTACTAAACATATAGTAACCAGCTCATAACAACTAGTAAGCAACTAATAGACATTTACTAAGCAGATAGTAACCATCTAATAATAGCTCATAACAGTTAACAACTGCTAGTAATCAAAGTCAAAGCAGCTCAACCGCCATCATGAATCACGAAAACCCGATGAGTATTGTAATTAAAGAGTTTATTAAACTTATTCAAAATATTAGACAATGATTCCTTACTCATACAATTAGTATACAAATAGAATAGAACTAGAAAAAAAGTTGACAACAAAAACCGATATTACCAGGTCCCAACACCTCTATCATAAACTTGAATCAGAAATTAAATTGAAAGACGCTCCTATGTTAGGTAATGATGCTTTCGAAATTTGTTATAATGTTAGTATGGGTTAGAACAAATGAATGCTTTAAAAATAATCCAACATCTGAGAAAGATTACATTGCGAGAATTATTTTACATCTATCTATGGGAACCAAGCGAAAATCTGCGTTTAGAACGAAGATTAATAACCGACATATTTCTTACAGAGGGATGGAGTCAGAAAATTAATTATATTCAAATATACATAAAATATAATTAATTATGAATTTAAAATATATAAAAAAATATTAAATGGTCCTACAAAATTTGTTTCTGACTGTAATTAAAACTACAGGTACAAATGAATGGAAAGTATTTTATTCAATGTCCTTGGGTCTTGGGCATGTAACTTTGATGACGGTCATGATAGTTAGAAACATTAACTTGTGTGCTTTGATAATTCTTAATAAGAGACTATAGCAACTCATAACACTTGTTAACAATGAATTACCATCTAAAACCAAGTACTTTACAGATACTATACAGATAGTAACCATCCAAAACCAAATACTGTACAGGTACTATACAAAAACTAACCATCAAAATACTGCTAGGTAACAACTAAATACAACGTGTCAAGTCTATGTGGGTATGACTACTACCCTAAAAAATGTTTTATCTTTGGATAATCTTCAATGTCAATATCTATTAAATTCTGGATGGATGGATGGAGACGAAATTCACTTCCACTTCAACTTTTCTGTACCATTAAAAAATTTGTTGGGATTTGCTGAGGATTATAAAAAAGTTTTGTTAAAATGTAAACATGAAGTAGTGTTGATGCTAACTAAGAATCTTGGCGATGTGTTTAAACAAATCAGAAATGAACAAAACTTTTAAACTGAAAATGACGAATAAAACCTGGAAAATTCCCCATATAACTCTGAGCGATTTTGCAAAAATTAAGATCTACGATATTATTAAAAGTGGTGTAAACCTACCAATCGGAGTTGGTATTCATATGCTAACCCCACATTGGGGTATGGGAGTCAACACAGCTGGAATGTGAAATTGTCGGCTAACCGCAAAAAATCAAAATTTGCCATATTTGGATCTACACTAAATGGAGAACTTATCACAAATAATTTATCAAACTTGAAAGTTCACTTGAATTCTGAGTCATATCCGTACGATAATCTGAATTTTGATTTTAGTAAGAATCAGTATGCTCACCTATATGAATTGTATACAAGATTTCAATCCAGTTACTATAATCGTGAATCACAACCATTTTTGACCCCAAATAAATTTAAATTGAAGGGTCCTATTATTGTGGGTGATCTTTTATATCAAAACGAATCAGTGAAAACTGGTCCTATTGATGTGAGAATTTCAGTAGAACTGAAGACACCAAGTCATGAAAATACCCAAGCTTATTGGCTCTTATTGAATATGACCCATTCAAACGGACTAGAAAAATGTTGAAAGATACTGTTTCGATTGATGTTCAAGGTTTCTTTGATAATAATAATAATTTTATTCTAAAGGAAATTGGAATTGTATTCGAATCCAAACTTGAATAATAGTTTTTTAATAGAACCACCATATTTTTACTTTGCTAAATATAAAATCTCGAAAAACTGCATTTTCGGTTAACCAATACACATCACTAAATTTTTTAGAACTATGGAGAAAACAGTTGTCCACAAACTCGAAAGTATCGAAGGACAATTCCAAGCGGAAAAAAATTATATTTAAAGGTGTGGAAAAGAAACGTATTCTACAGACTTTTTTTTTGGAGTCGTCAACTCGTTGATATTGAGGAAATGGGTTGTCCATCGTTACACAGGTTTAAGGGAAACCGGTTTCCCTATTGTAATACATACCTTAAGGGCGATGTTTTTACTCCTAACAATGTATACATTATTTTGACATTTTTTAAAAGTAGTTTCAAAGCAACAAAATAACTTTTATACATTATTATACCCTTGCAGAGGGTATATTGATTTCAGTCAGAAGTTTGCAACGCAGTGAAGGAGACGTTTCCGACCCCATAAAGTATATATATTCTTGATCAGCATGACTAGACGAGTCGATCTAGCCATGTCCGTCTGTCCGTCTGTCCGTCTGTCCGTCCGTTTCTACGCAAACTAGTCTCTCAGTTTTAAAGCTATCGGGCTGAAACTTTCCCAAAAGTCTTATATCTTTCGCAGGTAGTATATAAGTCGAAACCAGCCGGATCGGACAACTATATCTTATAGCTCCCATAGGAATAATCGGACAAAAAAATGAAAAAAAATTATATCTTTGGTGTTTTTTAGCATATAAACTCCTAAGCTTGGAAATAACAATTTTTAAATAATTTTGAATTTTGAAATAAATTTTATCGAAATCGGACGACTATATCATATAGCTGCCATAGGAACGATCGTAAAATTGGTGGGAAAATAATATGAAACAAATTATAGCTTCGGTGTTCCTTAACATATAACCTTCTACGCTTGGAAATAACATTTGTTAATTAGTTCTGAATTTCAAATTTAATTTTATCAAAATCGGACGACTATGTCATATAGCTGCCATAGGAACGATCGCAAAATTGGTAGGAAAATAATATGAAACAAATTATAGCTTCGGTGTTTTTTAACATATAACCTCCTACGCTTGGAAATAACGTTTTTTAATTAGTTCTGAGTTTCGAATTTAATTTTATCAAAATCGGACGACTATATAATATAGCTGCCATAGGAACGATCGGAAAATTGGTAGGAAAATAATATGAAACAAATTATAGCTTCGGTGTTTTTTGACATATTATCTTATACTATTGGGAATATCATTTTTTTTGTTTTTAAATTTAATAATTATAGCTGCAAGGGTATATAAGCTTCGGCTTGCCGAAGCTAACTTCCTTTCTTGTTTTAAAGTTGAGACTAGATGTGTAAAGATGTGCAAGAAAACAAAATTAACAAAATTAAATTTCATGAGGAAATTGACCAATTTATTGAACAATTTAAAGGACAGATAATTGGTCAGCATTTTCAATACCTTCTAAACACAAAAACTATGTTCATGAATCGAGGTGGACATGATTTCAAAACTACGAATTTTGGTGAACACTTTATATTTTGTAATCCTAAATTGACGTCGCAAATATGCGCCTGCTTCTTCTATGCAAATCGCCGGAATCAAAGCAGAAAATTAATTTCTATATATAATAAAACATGTTCTAAATACCAAAATAAATGAATAAATGTATTATTAGGCTACAATATAAACTTCTGACCTTTTATTTCGAGTTAAAATTACAGGTACGGAAAATGGAAATTATTTCCTTGAGTGAGATATGTCGGCTACTTACGAGTTGTTGCGCGGTCGTGATTTCAACCCCTATTATGGGAACGTATTAGAGCTAGCAGTCAGCCCTGTGGTCGTTGGCGTGAGGCCCATGATCTTGTCAATGGGCGTGCGCCTTCAGACTTGTGCATGTATCCCTTTTATTCCGATCAGGTAATTGAATCAATTTATCGAACAATTTAAATGACAGATAGTTGGTCGGCATTTTTAATACCTTCTAAACACAAAAACTATGTTAATGAATCGAGGTGGACATGATCCCAAAACTACGAATTTTGGTGAACACTTTACATTTTGTAGTCCTGAATTGACGTCGGAAACGTGCGCCTGCCTCTTCAATGCAAATCGCCGGAAGGAAGCCAGATAATTAATTTCAATGTACATGTATAATAAAACATGTTCGGAAAACCAAAATAAATGAATAAATGTATTATTATGCTACAAAATAAACTTCTGACCTCTTATTTCGAGTTAAAATTACAGGTACGGAAAATGGAAAATATTTCTTTGAGTGAGATATGTCGGCTACTTGCGAGTTGTTGCGTGGTCGTGATTTCAACCCCTATTATGGGAACGTATTAGAGCTAGCAGTCAGCCGTGTGGTCGTTGGCGTGAGGCCCATGATCTTGTCAATGGACGTGCGCCTTCAGACTTGTGCATGTATCCCTTTTATTCCGGTCAGGTAATTGAATCCCTTTTATGACATGTTTATGACCCGTTTGTGGAAAGGAGAGATCTTAGAAAATTTACCAGTTAAACATTCTGGGGCGAAAAAAAATGTCTTTTTGAAAATATTCGACATCTGAGAATCATTAACTTGTGAGATTTATTTTGTTGGGGTTCTTTTGATTTCTAAATTAGTTTTACAATCATAGGAAACGTTATTCCCCAACATGATTGGACATGTCCCTCTAAGGCAACCATATTTAGATGTTTTGGGTTTGCGACTTTTCTCACGTGCACAGCAACACCTGTGATAATGAGGCAAAAGGGTACGTGATCACACCTTTCCCCAACATGATCGGATATGTTCCTCTAAGATAACAACCTTTGGATACTATGGTTGTGCGACCTTTCTCACGTGCACCTTCCTCACGTGACTATTAACTGCACATAATGAGAGGAAGGATATATGATCAATATTGTCACATGGGGATGTGGGGGCGATGGGGGCAATTAAGTATACTCTTTATAGAAATGATCGTGACATTTTTATGACTTCAAAGCCCATTAAAATCAGTTAATTTATTGGAATATACACTGGTAGAAAAAACATCGTAAATGTCACTATTTCGCCAACGTTTCAACTATTTTTCCAAGCGGTTTAGATCCTAACATGAAAATCGTAAAATCGAAAACGTTAAATAGTTAATTATTTTTTGAATAATCTCGTAGTAAGTCCAACGATTTTTTAATTTCGATGAAATATGTTAAAATAGTACAAAATAATTAAATTAAATATGTTCCATAGTAAAAAGTATTATATTTTTATATTTATTTTAAATATTTTCATATTTAGTTTCAGTAAATAGAATATTTTATTTGAATGGTTTTTATAATTAAAATAATTATAGCCCGCCCTCAAACTCAGCATATTTTTTTTTGGATTAAATAATTCTCATATTTAAATCAGACTGGGATGAACTTTAATATAAATACAAATTTATTTAAATTAAATATAATCCCCGTTAAAAGAACTGTACTTTATGTTTGATTTAAATGTATTATTTAAACCATACTATTATGGTGCATATTCAATTTAAACCAATCTGTAGTTTAAAACAAGCGTGATTTATATTTAATAAAGAACCAAATAAGTATGTGTTTTTATTGAAAATAAACGTAAACATATAATCCAAACAATTGTTCTGCTTAAACTCTATTTTTTACCATGCTAACACGTCATCATTACTTTTGTTTTAAATACATTTGTACTTAACGTAACTCTTAGAATTTATATGATACATACTATATATAGTAGTTGTCTTCGCACGCACTCTTGCGCGCTTTGCCACTACGTGTACTGCCGTCCACAGTGATGTATGCATAGAGCAGCTAGTAAAGCGTTCAATGTTTTTTATAATCACACATTTTTGTGTTTTGCCACATTCGTACGCCTGCATGTGCGTACAAAACTTTCCTGCGAGTCCCAGTAGTAAAAATTTCTATCGCCTGTTGGTTCCTTTAATGACGGTCCACGAATTATTTAAGATGACAGATGTGAGCAATATTGTGTAAATGTAGTCCTTGTAATCTGTGAATAAGAATATGTTATTAGGTTTTTGGTAATGGCATAATTTAGAAAAAGTCAAGCTTATCATAAGATAAAATTTTGAAATGTAAAAAAAAATTATACATTACCAAGTGATACAGTTTTCTGAACTGTCTTTAATAGTTCAAGTCGCTCTTTGTTTTGTATTTGCTCTTCGTAAAAGCAAAAAACCCTTTTCTTAAATGTGTCCCATTTACTAGATAAAATTGCTTCTTTCTCAGGGTACAATATGTTGAAATAAATTTATATCTATAAAGAAAAAGTTAAGTAGTTTTATAACAAGTTTCGAGTAGGTTTTTTTATATAAAGGGATTTAAATAAGTCCAAAATATTGTTTAAGTTTATTTCGTTTTTATTTTTTTAAAAATTTCAAAATTAGTTAGATTTAGACAAAAATCACGTGAAAGAACAAAAAAATATTATAAAGAAATAGGTGAAACGACTGCGACGCCACAGAGCCGAATGCAACGGCAGCAAAGCGTCTTTTTTGCTCCTTTTTAGTGTTTTCCTTCTCGTTCATTCTACTCCTTTTATCTAGTTTGCGCGGGTTTTCACTTGATTTCCTTTCATATTCTTCATTTCTTTCGCATATTTTTTATCCACTTCATGTTTATTACCCGATCGTATATATTCTATTGTTTTTAAATGTAATTTTCTTTTGAGCTTTGTTTATTTCGTTAAATGTATCATCTAAATTTTCACGAAATAATAACGCGCACAACAAAGAAGAAACACAAAAAGGAAAAATGCGACAAAAAGAACGTGGACATTCACATGCCTTAATATTAAGTAATTATTATATTTTTATTTGACTCACATTTTTTCTGTACTTTACACTTTTTTATTACACTTAAATGAATGTCTACCGAGCTCTATTAATCACTTTTACATCCGATCAGGAGAACCGCTTGCTTCGAAGTGATCGCGGGATTCGCTACAAAGCGGTGTCAAAATATTTCGTATATATACACATACATATGCATGTGTGCAAAAAGAACGGACAAAATCTGTCGCGTGCCGTTACTTTACAATAGAGGTCAAAGTAATGGGGAAGAAAATAAGAAAATGTGTACAAATAAGTCCTTAAGTTTAATAACTTGTATATGTCAATTTAGTAATATTTATTTTATTTTATTATATTTATATATTATAAGAACATATCTTATTGTCAAAACATCGGTACACAAGAAATATTTATGTTCTTATGCACATACATATTTTCTTGACCACCAATGTACAAATTCGAATGGAAGACGAAGATGCGCTTGCGTTTGCCGTTTTGCCTGTTCATATTTATCTCTAAGTTGTCTGAATGTATGTAAGTATGCACATTGTGCCGTTGGTTTTAGTTTTTGGTTACGGCCCAGCGTTTACAATGCACGCACATTTTTTCTTTGGCTAAGCATGTTTTTGTACTTTTAATAGTAAATTACAAAGCCAAATCTTATGATAATTGTCATGGAAATAGAAAGAGGCTGCCGGTGGTTGGGCAGCCTTAACTAAAACCCTATTCTTTAGATATTAAAACTGTTTTTCTTTTGCCAATTATTAATAATTTAAATTATGTTGTGTATATGGGTCACAATGTAACACATATGTACATATATGTAATTTGATTTCTAATTTACTATTATTTGGTCAAATACAAATTGTGAAAACGTTCTTTATTCAAAATAAAAGAGTTCATATTCCGAACAAATGGAAAAAGTATTTACTCGAAATATAAAAAACCATCAAATATACTATGAATTGAACTACTTTTTATAATAGTTAAAACCAAGATGGCCACATTGGATTTGAATGTGACTAACTTGTTTTTCAATAAAAATCACTTTGAATTGAATACTTACATATTTGACATACGGCTTAAATATGTTTTTTATTTAAATGAAAGGTTTTAATATTTAATATGAATATGCATGGGAGTAAAAAAAATCAAATAAAAATATATTTGATTTCACTTCGCGTTTTTTCTACCAGTGTACTTATTGTCCCAGAACCCGCATACGTTAATGAGTGGGGGGAGGGGGGGGGGGGGCATTAATATGCTAATTGTCCCATAAGCCGCGTTTCCCTACTACTAACGATACAGTCAGAAATAATAATAATAGTAATAACGACCCTTATAATGTTAATTTTCAAATTGAATAAAAATTGATGTGAAATAAATAGGTTTTAATCTAAATCAAATCGCAAACATGTTTTTCTTTTTATTTCTGTTTAGTTCTTTCTTCTTTTTAGTTCTGAATTTCGAATTTAATTTTAATAAAATCGGAAGACTATCTCATATAGCTGCCATAGGAACGATCGGAAAATTGGTAGGAAAATATTATGAAACAAATTATAGCTTCGGTGTTTTTTAACATATAACCTCCTACGCTTGGAAATAACTTTTTTTAATTAGTTCTGAATTTCGAATTTAATTTTATCAAAATTGGACGACTATATTATATAGCTGCCATAGGAACGATCGGAAAATTGGTAGGAAAATAATATGAAACAAATTATAGCTTCGGTGTTTTTTGACATATTATCTTATACTATTGGGAATATCATTTTTTGTGTTTTTAAATTTAATAATTATAGCTGCAAGGGTGTATAAGCATCGGCTTGCCGAAGCTAACTTCCTTTCTTGTTATACTTATTTATTCATTTATTTTTTTGTAATACTTATGTGTACTGGTTCTTTAAGAGATCTTTAACTTTATTGTGAAATTGAGTTGCGCTCATAATTGTTTTGTATTGATGCGGTAGATTGTTCCATAACCGGATACCATTTGTTTGTGGGGAAGACAACAAATATGACGCCCTTATGTTTATAATTAATAACGCACGAATAGGTTATATTAAATGTACAGCGTTTATTCGGAGCGACAGACGGACTGTGAATGTGTAAAAAGCTTTGCTCCAAGATCTTCATATAGACATATGCAGGCTTACAAAGTAGTTGCTGAATAGATAAGCGACAGCTTTAGTGGTATAAGAAAGAAGGCGACAAAAGATAAGCAAAGAGCGCTGCAGGTGCCGTCGTACACCCATGCGCGCTGGCGAACTGCTCCGAACATACTCCCCCCGTTGGGAGAGGTAAGGTTCCAACTATCTCGGAATCGATGGGCAGAACGGCTAGTTTGGCGTCGGTTCTCTTGATCAGACCCGTAGCTGTACGGACCATAGTGAAACCAGCTTGCTTTTCTGTGGAAACGGCTGGCTAAGAGATCCATACTCCTTCGCCAAGTTAACCTGTTGGATGCTCCTCAGAAGAAGTACAGTTCCAGAGTTGATCTCCTCCACCGAAAGTCGACCTTTTAACGGCGCAGATTTGGCTCTGCAATTTGAAATGAATCGATAAATGTATGCAAATACGCGCTGCAACTTATCGAAAGAGTTGAGGAATTTGCAGTTTGATGAACTGTCTATGCAAACGGCCCCAATTAGAGCCACACAACGGCGCTCTGGAAGATCCTTTACTGAGTCTAGCAGGGACGGCCAATTTGACGAGCTTTGCAGAAGGAATGGAGGCCCGTTAGCCCAAAGGGAATGTTCCAACAATTCTCTTGGGGTACATCCTCGCGATACGACGTCTGCCGGGTTCAAGTTTGTAGGAACGTGATGCCAAGACATGTCTTTCGTCATCTCCTGAATTTTCGCGATTCTGTTTGATACGAAAACGTTAAACTCCCTCGGAGGTTGCCGAATCCACGCCAATACAATGGACGAGTCCGACCAGCAATGAAAGGTGCAATCGAAATCTATGGCTTCCTTGGCGTTTACGATTAGCTCAGCCAATAAAAGCGCTGCGGAAAGTTCTAATCTTGGAATTGTTAAGGCCTTCAATGGAGCTACCCTTGACTTGGCACAGAGCAGATGGACTTTCGATTCTCCATTGGTCTCCGATCGCAAGTATAGACACGCTCCGTAAGCTGACATGCTAGCATCGCAGAATCCATGCAACTCAACGGAAGCCCTTTGTTGCAGCACGAATCGTGGGAATTTTAAGTTCTGTACGACCGATAACTGTGAGGTCAACTCCCCCCATGACGAAAGAATGGGCTCTGGCAGTGCATCATCCCAATCCACGTTCGCACTCCATAGAGATTGCAGAAAAATCTTATATTTTGTGATAATAGGAGTTATTAAACCGAGTGGATCATAGAATTTGGCAATCGTCGACAATGCAACCCGCTTAGTGGGTCGTTGATTGGTTGGCAGTTGAGAAAAATGAAATAGGAGCTGATCAGAAGATTGATCCCAGACTATTCCCAATGCCTTGGCGACGTCCGATCCATCGTGAAATTTGATTAACTGCTCCTTGTCGCATTCAGACTCTCCTTCCATGGCTGCTGACTCATTCGAACACCATTTGCGAATTGGAAAGTGGCCTCGCTACAGTAGTTCCTTCACCTGACGACGAATTTCTCTCACCTCCTCAACTGAGTCCCCACCAGATATTATATCATCCACATAGAAATCTCTACGAACAATTTTTGCTGCAATAGGAAATGATTCCTCCTCATCGTAAGCGAGTTGATGCATGGCTCTTATAGCCAAGAAGGCAGCTGGCTTGGTTCCATAAGTCACCGTGTTCAATTTAAAAACACTCAACTCTTCCGTGGAGCTCTCTCTCCAAACGATGCACTGCAAGAAATCATCCGGGTACGAAACACGCACGCAACGGTACATCTTGCAGATATCTCCACAAAGGGCAACTTTAAAAAATCGAAAGCGAAGCAGTATATTAAAGATTTTTTGTTGAATTGTTGGTCCTGCCAGAAGTAAGTCATTCAGAGAGCTACCAGGAGTTGTTTTAGCAGATCCATCAAAAACGACACGAAGCTTCGTACTCGCACTCTCCTGCTTATGTACGCAATGGTGGGGCAAAAAGAATTGCGTTTCTGACGGTTCCTTTGTTACAAGAGACATCAAAAATGCTGAATACTGAGCTCTCAGGGCTGGGTTTCTATCTTGTTAAGCTTCCAAACTCTTGAAACGACGACGAGCGAGGCAATAAGAATCACCTAGAGATTCGAATCCGGAAGTGGGCAAGGGACGAACAGAGTATTGGCTGTTTCTAAGTCTGGTGCAATTTTCAGCGAAAAGTTGCTCACATCGCAAGTCTTCCGGCAACAAAGATGGCTTAGACGAAGTAAAGTCCTCAAACTCCCAAAATCGCTTTACTATGGCGGCAAGTGTGTCATCGGAATGATCAGCTGGGTCCTTGATGCTGGCTTGTAAGACCGATTTATGAGTTGGCATGTTCGATAATAACCCTCCAGAGACTATCCAACCAAGTTTGGTGTTCTGAAGAGTTGGCAAAGCCCTATCCAAATGAATTTGTCCAATAGAAATTATTTCGAAAAACAAGCCAGCGCCGAGTAAAAGGTCAATTCGTTGTGATTGATTGAAATTAGGGTCAGCGAGTGAAATTTTTTGCGGTATCCTCCATGATGTTGCATTTATATTGAAATGGGGCAGATAATTAGTAATACTGTGAGTCACAACCGCAGTGAATGCCGCACGATAACTTGCATCCCGTGATTGCACAAGAATATCGACAGTCTTATCAGAGATCATGGAAGATTCTCCTATCCCAGAAATCGAGGTTTGCGATCTTCTATGATTCAAGTTTAGTTGGCTAGCTAAGCGAGAGGTTATGAAGTTTAGCTGGGAGGCCGAATCTAAAATTGCTCGGCAAGGCATAAATGCTCCAATTCTATTTCTAACGTAGATAATAGCAGTTGGAAGCAACACGTAGTCGATCGGCAAAATATTTAAGGTTTTGGGTGGAGGGCTTGGTAAATGATGATCAGGATGCGATGATGTATGCGAACATGATACTAATGCTGATGAAGTAGATGGTAATGGCTGAGAGCTCGAGGATGGATCGCATGATGGAGATGAAAATGAGGAGGATGTTGCGGATGGGTCATGGGTTCATGTGTAATAATGAATGGTGCTTCATGCGACAATATTTGCAGTGAGTCGACTTGCATTGCTGCAAACTATGCCCCTTGCGCAAACAGTTGAGGCAAAGGTGCAACATCTTTGCTTCTCTATAACGAAGATTCAGACTCAAATTTAAAAATCGAGAACACTTTAGCAAATAATGATCCCGTGCATCACAAAATAAACATGTCAAATGATTTCAGTTAGTGGCAGAAGCAATAAGTATATTTTGGTTATATTTGTGCAAGTTTTTTCCCACCTGATGGCCTGGTGTTTGAGTTACCAAGGCTTGATCGAAGTTTTCCATCATCCTGCACCTCTTTTTCAAAAACGACTCCATAACATCACATAACAGACAGACAGCTCAATGATTGACAAATCCTCTTCCCATTTTTCCCGCGTCCTCTGATCCAGTCTCCGAGTCACGATGGGAATTAAAAGTCCATCCAAAATTTGTTGCGTATTGGCCAGGGTTCGAATTGCTCGCAGATGCGAATTCATGCAATCGTTCAGCTCCCGAAGACCCTTCGAAGATCCCTTCTCGACACCCTTTAAACCGAATATTGCCTAAATATAGCCTTTTTAAAATACGCATTCAAGGGTTCGAGCGAGCGTATGGTTTCCAGAGCCACGCCGCCCAAACTCGAACGCAAATATTGTAATTTTTCAATGTCGCTTAGCTCATCATCATTTCCGATGACCGTAGTGAAAGTCGCAAGAAAATCCGGCCACTCAGAGTAGGATCCATGAAAACGAGCAATTTCAAAATTTGAAAAAAGAAAGATCTGCATTGAATTTGCAGCGGTTGAAGCCGGCAATTGTGACTTGCGATGAGCCGCCAAGCCTCGGCTTAGTTTCGCCTTCACATCCATGAAAACCTCAGCAAATTCAATCTGATGGTCGCTCGAGATCTCTGCAAAATCCAGTCTTCCAACGATGACTGCGCAGAATCAAACGCCTGGTTTAAGGAATTGATCCATTCCATTCGCGCCAGCAAATCAGCATCGTCAAACTGATTAACCGCATCAGCGTTTAAATAACATTTCATCGAGCTCATTTGCCGCAAAATAGATTGGGCTTTGACTCGGTAGTAGTCGACGTCACTTGTGGATTCATTTTGAGCCCGAACCGAGTTTTCCGTATCAGACATTTTTCAATCACGAGATAGAAAAAAAATTAAATAAAATAAAATGTCCGACCGCGTTAGAGGCACAAAACACCGTATACCCTTTATCGCGAAAACGTAAAGGTTAACAAAAGTATTTTCACAAAAAAAAAGTTAAAAAGTTAACGTTAACTTTTTTCCTCGACTTGAAAATTTAAATTTTTTGATGCAAAAAGTTTCTTCAAACAAAAATAATAGTAACTGCAAAAAGAATTTTTTTAAAATCATTTTGCTTATATTTTTTATGATTTTTTGAAGGTGACAATGTCGGAAAAAATTTGTATGAAAAAGAGAAAAATATGGCTCAAATGCATGTTTTTAAGCATTTTCAAAAAATCATAAAAAATATAAGAAAAATGATTTTTGAAAAATTCTTTTTGCAGTTACTATTTTTTTTGTTTGAAAAAACTTTTTGCATCAAAAAATTTAAGTTTTCAAGTCGAGGAAAAAAGTTCAAAAAGGACATTTTCACACAAATTCGTCCTTTTCAATAAGTACTGAATGGGTTAAGAAATGTTTTGTATCATTCAAACGGCATTTAAATTACCTTTCCATTGATGCCAAAGTTAACAAGATGTAAGTTCAAATTATGAGTATATTTAACTTTTTTTTTGTGAAAATACTTTTGACCACCCTTGTATAGCCATACATACATTCGTTTGCCAGTTACATATATCCGCTGTTGCTAGGCAAGCAATTTATCGGCAAGAACAACAACAACCAAGTTAGAGGTTCCGTTGCATTTCGGCGACGCCTGTTAACCTCTACATTTTCGCGGTAAAAGGTATACGGTGTTTCGTGCCTCTAACGCGGTTGGACATTATTTTATTTCATTTTTTCTCGTGATTGAAAAATGTCTGATACGGAAAACTCGGTTCGGGCTCAAAATGAATCCACAAGTGACGTTGACTACTACCGGATCAAAGACCAATCTATTTTGCGGTAAATGAGCTCGATGAAATCTTATTTAATCGCTGATGCGGTTAATCAGTTTGACGAAGCTGATTTGCTGGCGCGAATGGAATGGATCAATTCCTTAAACCAGGCATTTAATTCTGCGCAGACATCGTTGGAAAGGCTGGATTTTGCAGGGATCTCGAGCGACCATCGGATTGAACTTGCCGAGGTTTTCATGGATGTGAAGGCGAAACTAAGCCGAGGCTTGGCTGCTCATCGCAAGTCACAATTGCCGGCTTCAACCGCTGCAAATTCAACATCTATTGACATCACTAATAATGCGGATCTTTTTTTTCGATCTAGGAAGCCTCGGTTGCCAAATATAGAAATTGCTCGTTTTCATGGATCCTACTCTGAGTGGCCGGATTTTCTTGCGACTTTCAATACGGTCATCGGAAATGATGATGAGCTAAGCGACATTGAAAAACTACAATATTTGCGTTCGAGTTTGGGCGGCGTGGCTCTGGAAACCATACTCTCGCTCGAACCCTCGAATGCTAATTATAAAAAGGCTATGAATTTGCTGGTTAATCAGTTTGATAATAAAGTTTTACCCTTTCAGGCATACGTTCAGGCAATAATCGGTTAAAAGGGTTTCGAGAAGGGATCGTCGAAGGGTCTTCGGTACCTTTCGATTGGTGTATCACTCGTTACGATCGGACCATAATGGCAGATTTTCAATTCTGCGGCTATATATAGTAGTTGTCTTCGCACGCTCTCTTGCGCGCTTCGCCACTACGTGTACTGCCGTCCACAGTGATGTACATACATTAGGGCGGTTCACATTTGTATGGAAATTTGTAAGGTCCTTCTTGCCATTGATCAAATATATTATTTTCATATGGATGGCCTTGACTTGGTTTTATTTCTCAATAAAGTTAAGTTCAAACTATGAGTATATTTAACTTTTTTTTGTGAAAATACTTTTGACCACCCTTGTATGTACATTAGGGTGGTCCAAAAAAATTTTTGTTGAGATTTAGACCTTGCGAATCGTCCTCAAAGTTTGCTTTAAAATTACTCATAAGACATGTGTTCCAGCCAGAACATTTTTCGAAAAAATCGATTTCCCACCCCCAACGTTGTCAACATTCTAAGCTCAGTCAATATTAGTAAGAAATTGACAACTTTGAAATGTTTTTGGTTGGACATCTAGGATCCGAATTTGACAAAACGGACTTCCCATCTATGAGATCCGTATTATCAAGTGTCCTCTATAGGACTAGATTTTCCGGAAAAACTTTGTTACAAAGCGCCAAAGATATAACACAAATGCTAGTTACTATTTGGAGTCAAAGGGGTATTCCAGTCCGGCCTCACCATCATATTATTAAATCGATATCGCGGCATCACAAAGATTATTTTAGCCTTAAAAAAAACGTTAATAAAAAAGGAAAGCTTCACCGAAACAGGGAAAACCGTTTCAGAATCATGTTGAATGAGCGCTTTAATATCAACCATGGCCTGGCATTTTCGTCTGCTTTGTCGGAAGAAAGTGATGGCAATGTAACTGATGGCAGTTTTTAAATAATAAATAATCATATATATTTGAGTATTGCCTTCTTTGTCCTTCCTCATTTGAGTATATAAGTGTTTACAGAAGGTCCATTTATGAAACGGTTTTTTTCCAAAATAAAAAAAATTATTTGCGAAATGTTTAAAAATGTTTTAATTCCTTATTGTCAATATTTTCAAAAATTTAATCTAATTCGATCTTGTACGACCACGTAAATTCTGGTTTTAGCAACTAGAAAAGTTTTTAAATTTTTAAAGCTTTTAAAGTAGTTCGGAAAGGTGACAATCGATATCCATATGAAAATAATATATTTGATCAAGGGCAACAGTGCGCATGAGTTATAAACTTTTAAACCAATTCGCAGACCCTAAAACGCGTTTTTTTTCAAAAAATGTCTTTTGGTATACATTAAATACCTCAAAGCGCACCGTATAGGCGGGTGAGAGAATGACCTTACAAATTTCCTTACAAATGTGGACCGCCCTAATGTATGTACATCACTGTGGACGGCAGTACACTTAGTGGCGAAGCGCGCAAGAGAGCGTGCGAAGACAACTACTGTATATAGCCGCAGAATTGAAAATCTGCCATTATGGTCCGATCGTAACGAGTGATACACCAATGGAAAGGTACCGCAAAAACTAAGAAGATTGCATACCAAGACTTTCGAAATAGAGATTTGTTTTTGAAAGTGTAAAAATTAGTAAAAATTAAATTAAAATTAGTACAAAAAAAAATTTTTTAAAAATTAATAAAAATTTAGATAATTTGAGCTGCTGGATACGGTGGGGATAAAAGCCCCCGCCTGTTTAGCTTGTTTTATTCTTACTAAGAATACGCGTTGAATGACACCTCATTTGTTGAAATCCGATGTGCCGTTCTAAAGAAATTCAAAAAACAAGATTTTCTTCTTCTTCCCAAAATGAAAATGTTTGTCCCTTTGTTTGTGGGTTTGTATGCATCCCATCTTAGTTTTAGGGTTTTGGAAACCCTATGGGTATATAAAGTAGCTGGAAATAGAAAACGTTTGTTCTACGACTTTTGGAAAAATCCGCTAGTTTAGCGAAAAATCAAAAAAAAAAAGCCTGATTTAAAATGCTTACAGTATCTAAGCAACTAATGCTACAAAAACGTGCTATATATCCCTGAAAAGACAATTTAATTTGCTAAATACTCTTTATATAGTAAAATTGTCTGAATATAATAGATTTAGAGTTATGACAAAAAGTTATTTTTTAAAACCACTTTTTGAATATTTTCTCAAAATTGAGTCGAACGATTTCTTTTTAAATTTTTAATCATATAGCCCTTAAGATTTCTCAACTTTTGACCTATAACATTTTTTGCCCTAAAAATTACCGTTTGGAAGATATTAAGCGATAAAAAGTGCAAATCGTTTCAGCTCCGTATACGAAATATTTCATACTTATTGGAATAAGCAAGAAAAACCCAATTTGATGAAGAATATTCTTAATAGATTTTTTCAAACGGAAAATCTGTTATGGTTTTAGGGTCCTTTAGTTGCATGAAGCTAATCGAAATAGGAAACTTGATCTACTTGTTCTACCACTTTGGAAAAACCCGCTAGTTCGGCGGGAAATGTAAGAAACAACAGATTTCTCTTGGAATCTGAAACTATACAGCCCATGAGAAAAAAGGTAATTGAAGCGATAAAACTTGTTATTAAAAAGTGTTTTATTCATATTAGATGTTTCATTCTTATTAGAATATGAATGTAAACAAACCATACCTTATTAGAATAAAGTTAAGCCGAAGTGGAACGTGAAAGTTTATTATAGTCTTTATACATTTTTTAGAATTATATATTTATTTACTTAAAACTAATGAAAGAAAAACTTTTCTTACAATTCTTATAACATTTTAGTAGCTAAGTAACAATTACATATTGTACATTGTACATATATATTCATAGATTACTTTTGTAGGTATTGGGAAATATTACCCATTGAAAATAAGTGTTGACATTATGTGTCCTAGGATAAAAAAACTATTTCAGGAAAATAAAGGAACCATTTCCTATTATGGATTTGTTATGTTTTAGTATCCAAGCAAAAGATGCATACAAATGTACATATGTATATATATTACTTTTGCAGGTATTGGGACATATAACTCACTGAGCCGTTCTTTTAAAAACCGAACGGATTTGGCAAAAAATAACATTTTACATTTATTGTAAAACAAACAAAAATCTGTGTGTTTGGTTTTTCAATAGCCAAGCCATATGGTAACGACTCCTAGTCATGATATTGGGGTACATAAACTCTTGTGCAAAAAAAAAACTCTTGGTATCAAACAAAAACACCTCTTAACGAGGTAAAAGGTAGTGGTGAACGCGCCTTTAACAAAAATTTCTGATATCAACAATTGTGACGAAAAATGATATTACATTCGATAAAATAAATAAACTATATTAAATTTATGTATTCGGCACGCTACAACAGAAAATGTATGTGTAGGTAAATAAATATTTACTGTTGCGGACCGAAATCATAAATATAATATAGTTTATTATACCCGTTACTCGTAGAGTAAAAGGGTATACTAGATTCGTCGGAAAGTATGTAACAGGCAGAAGGAAGCGTTTCCGACCCCATAAAGTATATATATTCTTGATCAGGATCACTAGCCGAGTCGATCTAGCCATGTCCGTCTGTCCGTCTGTCCGTCTGTCCGTCTGTCCGTCTGTCCGTCTGTCTGTCCGGATGAACGCTGAGATCTTGGAAACTATGAGAGCTAGGCTATTGAGATTTGGCGAGCAGATTCCTGAGCTTCTTACGCAGCGCAAGTTTGTTTCAGTAGAGTGCCACGCCCACTCTAACGCCCACAAACCGCCCAAAACTGTGGCTTCTACAGTTTTGATGCTAGAGTAAAAATTTAAACTGAAATGAATTGTTCTCATCAATACCTATCGATTGATCCAAAAAAAAGTTTGCCACGCCCACTTTAACGCCCACAAACCGCCCACAAACTTCAAAAAACCGTAAATATGAACGCGGATATCTCGGAAACTATCAAAGATAGAGTATTGGGATTTCAGATTTAGATTCCGTAGCCTTGTACGCAGCGCAGGTTTGTTATGCGAATATGCCACGCCCACTCTAACGCCTACAAACCGCCCAAGCCAGTGGCGCCCACAATTTTTATGCTAGATAACAAATTTTAACTGAAATGTATTGGTCTCGTCAATACCTATCGATTGATCCAAAAAAAAATTTGCCACGCCTACCCTAACGCCCACAATGCTTAAGTCTGTCTTCCGCCGGTAGGTGGCGCACTTAAATCTCGCTTTGCTGCTTGCATATCTCCATTTCCCTTTGGTCCCTTTAGCTGAGTAACGGGTATCTGATAGTCGAGGTACTCGACTATAGCGTTCTTCCTTGTTTATTTTATCGAATGTAATATCAGTCGTTCTTCGCCCGAATAAAAAATTAGGAGATATTTTATATTTGTTGGTTATTCTTTATTAGAAAGTTGGAAAAAGACTAATTGTATGTTACAGAATCGGTTAGAATGATCCCTCGGTTTGCGTCATAGAACTTACTGTTAGTGCATTAGGTGCCGCAATCGCAAGTGGATGATGCGATCGCCACTTCTATGTTTATGTTTACATAATTCGGTCTTATTAGATTTTCACGTTTATAGAATTACGTCATTGTTGACGTTCGGACTTAATCAATTTTCTTTGTTTTTTTGCATTGCGGGATCTCGAGCTTCTGTATCGTTTTTAATCAAAACCGAAATTGGCGATTCTGTTTATTTGTGAACGGTTTCGTTCTTTGAACTGGTGGCCGTTGAGAAATCGCAGTGCAGATACGTATGGTTATTTATGTGATTTTGTGGTATAGCTTTGGTATTTCTTGTAACTCTTGTGTTTCTATTGTTGGGTCGTCACCTTTTGTGTTATTGTATTTTATAAGTATTCTTTTAGGTATTTCCTTAAATTTATAAAGTAGGTACAGTGATATACTTAATATTAAGAGATCCAGTGTTACAATTTCAATTATTTTGTAAATCTGGTTTTCTTTATTTTGTTCAAAAAATATTTCTTTTGCTTGTATGTATGATATTGGGTCTAATTTGGTGACATTATTTCTTGTGTATATGCTTTGTGTGTAGTCAGAATTATAATTGCTTATGGATAAATCGTTAATTGCAATTGAGCAATTGTGTATTTTGATCATATTGTTTCCTTCAATTACAAATTCATTTTTAATACAATTTTGATTTAGTATAGTTTTTGACAAATTCCGTGTAACTATGATATTTGGCTCGACATAATTAATTTGGGTAGTTAAGAGCGTTTTTGTGTACCTGCAACTAGTACTTGTTTGATTAACAAGACCTAAAAGACATGTGTTGGTAACAGGTTTTTTTGTTTCTTTGTTATACAAGCTGTTTCTGTATACGTAATATTTGTTTTGGGTGTTATCTTGTAATATTTTATTATTTTCATCTGGACAAAGTAATATTTCGTATACGGGAAGTTTCTATATTTCTCTGGGTATGTGGGATGTAATTAAAATTTCGTTTGAATCTGACCTAAGCCAAGTTGAGGATTTTATGTTCAGAAGTATCTCAGAATTAATGTTTGTCAAGTAGTCGTGTTTTAATAACTTTGGATTGAACATTCCTAATCTTGCTAACTGCATTCCCATTTCCAGGTCTTCAATGTATTCTGCGAAATGTTTTAAATTAAAAATCAATAATTCAATATATTCAATTTTTTCGTTTTCGATGTATTCGAGATGCTTGTTTATTATATCGCGGCCTTGTTAACTATATCGATTATATTATTTAGTTCGTTTACCTGTACACTGTTTTAAGCTATCACATTGATTTTTTCTTCTAATTTTTATACCCGTTACTCGTAGAGTAAAAGGGTATACTAGATTCGTCGGAAAGTATGTAACAGGCAGAAGGAAGCGTTTCCGACTCCATAAAGTATATATATTCTTGATCAGGATCACTAGCCGAGTCGATCTAGCCATGTCCGTCTGTCCGTCTGTCCGGATGAACGCTGAGATCTCGGAAACTATGAGAGCTAGGCTATTGAGATTTGGCGTGAAGATTCCTGAGCTTCTTACGCAGCGAGTTTCAGTAGAATGCCACGCCCACTTAAACGCCCACAAGCCGCCCACAGACTTCAAAAAATCGTTAGTATGAACGCGAATATCTCGGAAACTATCAAAGATAGAGTATTGGGATTTCAGATTTAGATTCCGTAGCCTTGTACGCAGCGCATGTTTGGCATGCGAATATGCCACGCCCATTCTAACGCCCACAAACCGACCAATCCTGTGGCGCCCACAATTGTCATGCTAGATACAAAATTTTAAGTGAAATGTATTGGTCTCGTCAATACCTATCGATTGATCCAAAAAAAATATTGCCACGCCACTTTAACGCCCATAACGCTTAAATCTGTCTACCGCCGGTAGGTGGCGTATTTAAATCTCGCCTTGCTGCTTGCATATCTCCATTTCCCTTTGGTCCCTGAAGCTGAGTAACGGGTATCTGATAGTCGAGGTACTCGACTATAGCGTTCTCCCTTGTTTTTTATCAATATCTAATGATCTAAAAAGATATTTGTAAGCTGTTCCTACAAAATTAGCAAATCCTCTTTTGTTTCTTCTAACAATTTTTAACCCATTCATTTCTCTTTGTAGTTTTTCCGTTAAATATTTAATCTGTATTATTTCCTTAAAGCCAAACGCTTGTTATAGCAAATTTTTGTAAGTTTCTTCCGTTTTTGTAATATTAATTGTGAGGCAATGGTATTCAAAACTATCTGGGATGTTGATTGTGTCGGTCATAAATAACAAATAGCCATTGTATGATTTTATAGGGTTAATTTCTATAAATTGGTTGTTACCCATTGGCATCATTATTATTAACGTTAATGTCAGAAAGATGAAAGTCAAAGCGCTGGGTCTTGATCTGGGTCCTCCTGCTAATATTTACTTTTATTAACTTTCTTTTGTCTCTGGAAGTTTGTTTTGTAATGTTTTATTTTTCGACCTCTGTTAGTTTCCTCAAAATGATCATTATCTATTTGTTCTTGTCTTTTTATAAGGATTGTGTAATTTCCCGTGAATTATGGGAGCCTTTCTAAATTTGGTATTTACCTCAAAATGTTGTCGTTTTTTATTAAGTTGTTCTATTTTAGCTTCTTTTATAATTTGGCTATTATATGCAGGGGTACCTACACTGGTCGGCATATGTATTTTGACAAAATAAAAGTTAAGTATACTCATAACTTGAATTTACTTCTTGTAAACTATAGGCATCAATGGAAAGGTAATTTCAATGCCGTTTGAATGATACAATACATTTCTTTACCCATTCAGTACTTATTGAAAAGGACGAATTTGTGTAAATCAACTTTTAAATTTTTTTTAAAAACTTTTTTCCTCGTCTTGAAAACTTAAATTTTTTGATGCAAAAAGTTTCTTCAAACAAAAACAATAGTAACTGCAAAAAGAATTTTTCAAAAATCATTTTGCTTATATTTTTTATGATTTTTTGAAAATGCTTAAAAACAGGCATTTGAGCCATATTTTTGTCTTTTTCATACAAATTTTTTCCGACATTGTCACCTTCAAAAAATCATAAAAAATATAAGAAAAATGATTTTTGAAAAATTCTTTTTGCAGTTACTATTGTTTTTGTTTGAAGAAACTTTTTGCATCAAAAAATTTAAGTTTTCAAGACGAGGAAAAAAGTTTTTAAAAAAAATTTAAAAGTTGATTTACACAAATTCGTCCTTTTCAATAAGTACTGAATGGGTAAAGAAATGTATTGTATCATTCAAACGGCATTGAAATTACCTTTCCATTGATGCCTATAGTTTACAAGAAGTAAATTCAAGTTATGAGTATACTTAACTTTTATTTTGTCAAAATACATATGCCGACCACTGTACATACATCAAATCAAATATCAGCTGGTGTTCTACCTGTTGCATTGTGTTTTATTTTATGATTGTAAGTATACAGTATTACTTCCATTTTCATAAGTGTATTTTCCGGATTGTCGCTGGTCTCGATCACCCGTATTTTTTCGTTAATTGTTTTGTGTAATCTTTCTACATCTGATACTCCATTTTTACTTGTTGTTATCTGAATATTTACGTTTTCTGTGTCCAGCCAATTTTTAACCGCTATACTCATAAAAGCACTATCGCTATCTGTTTCAAGGTTCTGTGTTTTCCCATTGAATTAAATATTCGAAAAAGTCCTCTTTTAACTTCCATCCAGTCCTTTCCATTTAATTCAATCGCGCTTCCAAATTTGGAGTATAAATCAATACAAGTTAGGTAATTTTAGTTTTTGATCGTGTAAATATCTGCGACGTAAATTTCCCTACAAAATTCTGTTTCTGGAGTTGCTTTTAATAAAAGCGATGTTTTTCTATGTTCGGTTTTTGCTTGGTTACAAACATTACACTCATTAATTAAATTCTGAATTAAATTCTGGTAGTCGGGATAATAATAGGTTTCTTTGAAAAGCCTTACCATTTTTTCAATTGTGGGTGCAATAGTTTTTTGTGGTTGCTAACAATAATTTCTTTAAATTCAGCGTAAGTTTTTATGTCCTGTAATATAATTACTGCTCTTACAATTTTTGTAGTAGTTTTCATAACCTGTTTAAAAGCTTGTTGAATGATTTCAAAATCAGAGTCGTGTTCGATGTAAAGTGCACTTGACTGGGTACAAAAGTGTTTTATTAATATTTGCTTAGCTTTTTCGATCTAATCTTGACTTTCTTAAAATAATTTTCACTTTCTTCACCTTCTGTGTTGCTTCGAATCATATCTACCTGTCTTGCGAAATGATTGATTGGTTTTTCAGTAATTAAATTTTCATTATCTTCTTCAGCGTTATGTGCTGTTGCTTTGGTACTGCCATAGTATACGTGATTTTGCTTTCCTTCTAAATGTTTCATTTCGAAGTCATATTCCCCTAACCTTAAATTCCATCTTTGCAGTTTCATATTAGGTTCTTTGATATTGCTTAGCCAGACTAACGGCTTATGGTCACTTAAAATCTTAAATCTTCTTACGAATAAATAGGGTCTTAAGGTTTTTGTTGCCCATACTATAGCTAATAATTCTTTTTCAATTGTACTATAGTTTTCTTCATGTGCATTTAGAGTCCTACTAATGTAACTGATTGGTTTGTTATCCTGAGAAAGAACTCCTCCTAACGCAAAACTGCTAGCATCAGTAGTTATTTGAAACCTTTTTTCAAAGTCTGGACAAATCAGTATGGGATCGTTTATGATAAGTTGTTTTAATTTATTGAATGCTGAAATAAATGTATCATCTTTGAATGTCACTTTAGAACCAGCTTTTAAACATTTAGTAAAAGGCTTTGAAATGTCTGCGAAGTTTGGAATGAATTTTCTGTAATAACCGCAAAGACCAACAAATGAATTTATTTCTTTTTGAGTTTTGGGAATTGGAAATTTTTTGATTGCCTTAACCTTTTCTGGACTTGGCATTACACCGCTTGGTCCAACTATGTGTCCCAAAAATTCTGTTTCTTTTTTCAATAATTCACATTTGTCTAGTTGTAATTTTAGATTAGCATTTTTAAGTTTTTCAAAAACAATTTTTAATGAAGTAAGGTGTTCGTCAAGGGACGTAGAGAAAACAATTATATCGTCCAAGTATACAAGGCAATGCTTGTTTATTAATTCACGAAGGACATTGTTCATGCATCGCTGAAAAGTTGCAGGTGCATTTTTTAATCCAAATGGCATTCGCGTGTACTCGTAATGTCCGTACTTTGTGGAAAACGCTGTTTTGTTTATGGAATTTTGGTCCATTTCGATCTGGTGGAAACCTTTAGCCAAATCAATGGTGGTAAAATATTGTCACCGTCCTAGCTTGCCTAGTATTTCGTCCATATTGGGAATGGGAAATTTATCACTAATAGTGATCTCATTTAAGCCCCTATAACCTACTACAAGTCTAAATTTTTGTTTACCTGAAGCATCTTTCTTTTTTGGTACTATCCACAAAGGACTGCAATAAGGTGATTGGCTGTGCCTAATTATTCCTTGCTTTAACATATCCTGTATTCGAGACCCAACTTCTTTTTCAAATGAAAAAGGATACCCATACGGTTTTTTATAAATTGGATTTTCATGATGAGTTTTTATTTCATGCTTAACAACATTCGTAAAAATCAAATTTTCACCATCACGATATTGAATGCATTTTTATTGGTTAATAAATTTTAATAACTTAACTTTTTCTTCTTCATTTAAGTGTTCTAAATGATAATTTTTTCCCTCTGCTAATTAATTTTGAACAGCATAATTTATTTCATCAGTATAATTTTTAGATTTTAGCAATGCCTCAAAATCATTTATTTGTGTTGGATTTTTCAAACTAATGTTTTTGTGTAAAAAAATGCGCCCACTAATAGTAGTGCGATTATTTAAATAATCAATATTTGCCTGGTTTGCCTCTAGTAACTTTCGTCCTAGTAGTATGTCAAAATTGGAAGAAAAGTCGTGAATATAAAATATTTGTTCTTGAGTAAATAAACTAGTAGGTGCAACTTTTACAAATTCATTTAGTTCGTAATGACTTCATAGTGCGTATGATTGTCGGATCTTTATGTATGCTCCCGTTAAGAAAATTCTTTTTCATTACGTTAATTGATGAACCGGTATCGACGAGGCAACGATAATTATGATTATATATAGTTATTTCTATGTATGTAATTGGTCCGAGGCTTGCATTGGAAAATTTTCATTTTCATCATAAACATCTTCTTCTTTGTACTCTTTATTTTGTTGATAATTTTCGTCTACTTGCATTCTTGATTGTCCACTATTACTTTCTCTGACTCTTTTTTGTGATTGGTTGGGTACTGAGCCCGATCGACCACTTGGCTGTTGGCTTTGGTTCATTGTATTATTTTGCTGTCCCTGAATTAAATTTCTTCGAAACTCTTGGTAACTTCCCCTATTTTGGTCAAAAGTATTATTTCTGTTATTCGATTGAAACCTATAATTTTGTGGAACCATTCTTTGGGGTTGATTGGGGTGTGGTTGAATTGAAAGAGCTGGGCCAGGATTAAATTGATGGGTGTTGTACAAATTAGTGTAAGGGTAGGGGTTACGTGTATAATTTGTTTGTCGTTGCTTTTGAATTTTATTAACATGGATGTTATAATGTTTTAAATTTTCATTTTCTTCGTATAGCCCTTCTTGCTGAGCCGCTAGTTTCAGTTTAAGTACTAATGTCATAAAAATTCTGTCAGGTAATTTTCGTTGTATTAGGTTTTTTGTAGTCCTAAACATTGCTGTGTACAATATTAATTCATTTGGATTTCCCTCAAGTTCTAATTTTTTGCTTATAACTGGCCAAACAAGCTCGATCTCATTACAAAACTTTCTTAGATTACCTTGAAAATTGGTATTGTATAATCGCCTTAATAGTTCCTTCACAGGTGTTTGAGTTTTGTACTCGTCGATTAGAGCTGCTCTAAGATCTGGCCAGTTGTTGACTTTTGGAACTTGCAGAACCTCTGGGCATCACCGGTGATTTGAAGTTCAATTGCTCCAAATATAACGCTCGTCTGTCGATCATTGGTTGTAGGATACAGACGCTAAAGGTAGTTAACTCTTCTGACAAAGGTTCCTAGGGTAGATGGATCTCCTTCAAACGTTGGAATATTCCGGATCTGGGACAAAAGCTGATTTAAGTTTTGCTCCGTCAGTGGATTGGGTGCCACACCAATTTGTGGTTGCCCTTGAGCTGGTGGTTGTTGGTCCATTTTGTTGTGTTTAATTAAATTCCACTCAACTTTATTACTGTCCCACTTGGATTTATTCAGTAGTCGATTGAAATTTAATTTATTATATTTTTTCAGTGCCTTTAATTTGCACTTAGGTTATTTTGCGGATCTCTTAGTTGCACTTCCGAGCTAGTCGATTAAATTGCTTACTTGTGGGCAATTCCACGCGCTGATCTGGATATCCTAGTAGTTTAGAAATATCCTTTTAATTAATCAGTAAGCGCCCGACTTTGTTTTTTCGCAATGATATTTTTTTTAAAGAGATCCTACCGACTGCGCCATTTACATGAGTCGTTCTTCGCCCAAATAAAAAATCAGGAGATTTTTTATATTTGTTTTTTATTCTTTATAAGAACGTTGGAAAAAGACTAATTGTATGTTACAGAATTGGTTAGAATGAAACCTCGGTTTGCGTCTTAGAATTTACTGTTAGTGCATTAGGTGACGCAATCGCAAGTGGATGATGCGATCGCCACTTCTTTGTTTATGTTTACATAATTCGGTTTTATTAGATTTTGCGATCTTATTGGATTTTCACGTTTATGGAATTGCGTCATTGTTGACGTTCGGACTTAACCAATTTTCTTTGTTTGTTTGCATTGCATAATCTCGAGCTTCTGTACCTTTTTAATCAAAGCCGAAATGGGCGATTCTGTTTATTTGTGAACGGTTTCGTTCTTTGAACTGGTGGCCGTTGAGAAATCGCAGTGCAGATATGTACGTCACTATAAATATGTAATATGCGCTATTAACAAAGATTAAATGCGATTCACTTTGTTAAGAATTATTTGCACAACACAGTTTTGGTGTTTTTTCACAGCGCAAAATGTACAAAAAATCAAACGGCCGGAACTTTTATATGGACATATGTATCTAAAAAAATGTAAAAAAAAATTTTTTATTATTAAATAAGCTTAAATATATACAAGAATATAAGTGGTAGAAGAAGAGAAGAGGCTTCCTCAGATACCGTGCAGAAGCTGCTTGTGATGCGCAGTGCGCAGCGTCTGTAGACAGCTTTGCACTGGCGGCTGTATGATGCGGTCTTCATAGCTTCGGCCCATATGGGCGCGGCGTACATTATGATAGATGTCACCACTGTCGCTATAATCCTTCTGCTGTGCTGCTTTGGTCCTCGAGTATTGGCCATCATCCTTGAGATGGCTGCAGTCGATCTGGATGCTTTGGCTGCGGCATACGATAGGTGCGTCTTAAACGATAACCTGTGGTCGATCAGTACTCCAAGATACTTGATTGAGGCGCTTGTTTCTATTTGAGTTGATCCGACACGTATTGTGGCCTTCTCCACAGTCTTCCTGCTGCTTATGAGCACTGCCTCCGTTTTGTGCTCAGCGACTGCTAACCCGTTGTCTGCGAGCCAGCACATAAGGGTGTCTATCGAGAGGCTGCATCTATCCGTGATCTCATCGAGGGTTTTCGGTACCGTTATCAAAGCTATGTCGTCCGCAAATCCCACAACTGTGCATCCTTCGGGTAGTACCTGCCTTAGGATCCCGTCGTACATGACGTTCCACAGTATCGGGCCCAGGACTGAGCCTTGGGGTACTCCTCCTGTCACCAAGTACTCGTGCTCTCCGGCATCAGAGGAACATGTGAGCACTCTGTCCTTGAAGTAGTCCGCTACGAGCTCGATCAGGTAGTTCGAGATTCCCATGCGATGAAGTGCCTGCAGGACAAGGTTCCAGTTGGCAGAGTTGAAGGCATTCTTGACGTCCAGGGTGCAGACGAGGCAGTAGTCCCTTGAGCCAACTAGTCACCTTTCTCCTTCGATTGCGTTAGCAGCCAGTTGGGTGACCGTTTGGATCGCGTCAATAGTGCTTCTTTTTCTCCGGAAGCCAAACTGGTGGTCCGATAGCGCTCTAAGTTGGTCGAGTTCTTTTTTGAGGTGGGTGCAGATTATGCGCTCGAATATCTTCCCCGTTGTATTCAGCATACATAGGGGCCTGTATGAGGATGCGTCGTCGTTCAACTTGCCCGGTTTTGGGATAAGCACCAACTCTTGTCGCTTTCAACCTATGGGGAAGGTTCGTTGGGTGAGACACATGTTGTACATCTCCGTGAATATACCAGGGAAGTTTGCCACCAATGTGTGCAGTGCAGCATTGGGAATGCCGTCGGGGCCAGGGGCTTTTTCGACTTTGGTTTTCGTTAGCGCAGCCAGGACTTCGGCTTCGCTGGTGAGAACAGTGTCGCCTTCCCCGGTAGCTTGCCAGGTAAGGGGCGGCTGGGTGGGGAACAGGGTGGACACTATTTGGCCAAGCTGTAAGTGGCCGGTAGGGGTCGGTTGTCTGTTGAGCTTACCCATGACCATCCTGTATGCTGACCCAAATGGTTCTGCATCCGCCGCTTCGCACAGCTCCTGGAAGCATCTGGCCTTGCTAGCTTTAATCGCGTTCTTCAGCACCTTTCTCTTAGCTCTGTAGGTTGTTTCCCTTAGCTCCTGGTTTCCGCGTCCTCTGCTTCTCTGATACCTGCGCCGGGCCGCTAACATATGTATGTATGTTCGTGTGTTTGTGACCGAGTGCACGATTACGTCATCGAAACAAAGCGTTTGTTTAAACTATATTAAACAATCGCGAGACCGAGTTGCAGACTCCGATAAAAACTGCTATCACGTCGGGGTCACTAAATGTTTGTGGGGAAGACAACAAATATGCCACCCTTATATTTATAATTAATAAAGCACGAATAGGTTATATTAAATGTATTGCGTTTATTCGGAGCGGCAGACGGACTGTGAATGTGTAAAAAGCTTGGCTCCAAGGTCTTCATATAGACATATGCAGGCTTACACAGTAGTTGCTGAATAGATAAGCGACAGCTTTAGTGGTATAAGAAAGAAGGCGACAAAAGATAAGCAAAGATCGCTGCAGGTGCCGTCGTACACCTATGCGCGCATGACTAGGCGCTGGCGATCTTCCCCGAACACCATTTATGAAAAATTGCCTTCTCGAACACAGTGTTTGTATTCGAGGGCATATGTCATTTTTGGTTCTTACAGATGTGGCTGGGGTAAGTTTATTAAAAAAACAAGGAAGAACGCTATAGTCGAGTACCTCGACTATCAGATACCCGTTACTCAGCTAAAGGGACCAAAGGGAAATGGAGATATGCAAGCAGCAAAGCGAGATTGAAATGCGCCACCTATCGGCGGTAGACAGATTTAAGCGTTATGGGCGTTAGAGTGGGCGTGGCATAGTTGCGTAATAAACTTGCGCTGCGTACAAGGCTACGAAATCTAAATCTGAGATCCCCATTCTCTATCCTTGATAGTTTCCGAGATATCCACGTTCATATTTACGATTTTTTGAAGTTTGTTGGCGGTTTGTGGGCGTAAAAGTGGGCGTGGCAAAATTTTTTTGAGTCAATCGATAGGTATTGATGAGAACAATACATTTCAGTTAAAATCTTTATTCTAGCATCAAAACTGTAGGAGCCACAGTTTTGGGCGGTTTGTGGGCGTTAGAGTGGGCGCGGCACTCTGCTGAAACAAACTTGCGCTGCGTAAGAAGCTCAGAAATCTGCACGTCAAATCTCAATAGTCCAGCTCCTATAGTTTTCGAGATCTCAGCGTTCATCCGGACGGACAGACAGGCGGACAGACGGACAGACTGACATGGCTAGATCGACTCGGCTAGTGATCCTGATCAAGAATATATATAAAGGGTGTTTTTTTTAGAGGTATAGAACTTTAAATTTCAATAAGACAACGATGGATTATTCGATTGACATGAATTTTTCTTATTCAAAAGATTATCTTGTGGCATTACATTTTAAATATGCTTTCTGACATATGACCGCCACGTATATGGCTGTATATCGGAAATAACACGGCGAATGGCCAAGCGTTTGTGGCTTATCCGAATAGACCAATGACTTTACATAGCCCCACAGAAAGTAGTCTAGCGGTGTTAAATCACAAGATCTTGGAGGCCAATTCACAGGTCCAAAACGTGAAATTAGGCGATACGTATTCCGCACAGAACCATTATTTTCGAAATAAAATTGCACTATTTGCAAGCGTTGTTCAGGCGTGAGTCTATTCATGATGAATTGCCAAACCAAACTGAGATTAAATCACTAGACAACTGTTAAATCGGTAGCCATCTTGAACAGTTATGCCAACCTTAAGATCCATACCTCTAAAAAAACACCCTTTACTTTATGGGGTCGGAGACGCTTCCTTCTGCCTGTTACATACTTTCCGGCGAATCTAGTATATCCTTTTACTTTATGAATAATTGGTATAAAAATGTAAATGCAGAGAAATGCCAACAACCAAAAGCAGTTTGTGTCGCCTATGCACAGTGGTCGCTGCCATAGGCCATAAATCAAAAAATTGATTTTGAGCTATTCCAACGAAACCCACTTTTTCGAACAGCTGATAGTCCAAACTAAACGACACAATACCGTTTGTTTGGCAATTCTAACGGGACTCTCTAAAAATAGAACGAAAAGAGCGAGCACGTGTTTACGTATTTGCAATTTGCCAGCAGTCAAGTGCAACAGCCCAAATTTAAAAAAGGCAAATTGATTATAAAACACCCGTAAAATCAATAGAACTCAAATGAATATTGTTCATAGTGGTATATACTTTATTTATACAGATAAATATATACATATTTTGTGCTGTGTCTTGTCTATATCTATTTTTAAAGAAGTGCGTCTTTTTTAATTTGTATTTGTTGTCCATTACAAAGTTTAGGTAAAGTTTTAAGTGTTTTCCCCCCGTTGCCCCCCAATAAAGTACACATTATATTATTTATTAATATTTTTAGATTATAAAAATGTTGACTTCAGCTGCGACAACCTGCGTCTGCACATTTGCCATTGCAAAATTCAACATAACCTGTTTTATTTTTCAGCAGCTCTATCTAGGAGGGACGCACTTTTTTGTTCTGTGTCTGTTATGTTGTTGTTGCCGTTGTAGTTTGTTGTTGTTTTTGCGTTATTTGTTATGTGCTTTATGTTTTTAGATTTTTTTTTTGTTTGATTATTTAATTATTTTCTCAGGTACCCAAATTCAAAGCGAGTATACTCGAAATTATGTTTTTAACATTTGGATTGAGGAATCTGGCACACTTGCGGAAAGATTTTAAAATGTACTGGATGCCCTAATTAAGGACATAAGAAATAAGGGATATGAGCCGAATTTGGACGAATTCCAATCACAAATAAGCTAAATTGGTAAAAAGCTGCCATCGTTTTGGCAGATTGCTAATCGGAATAAAGTTAGATTTCTTAACAAAAATTCTGATTGGCTGGAGTGCAAGGAAACTAAAATTATAAAATACTCCTTGCCACCAAAAGTAACTAATATTAGTCGTGGAATACAGATTTGTTAAACAGATTGCTTTTAAGCTACGATCCATATATAATTGGACAAAGAAAAATTACTTATAACCAAAAATCAACGCTACTAAAGTCAACTATTTCATTACTTAATGAAACAATTTAAAAAGAATATGATTTTGTTTTGTTGTTTGTTTTCCACATTAAAAATATTTGTATATATCTTAAGCTTTTTGTCTGTTATCTGAGAGGGTGTGCGTGGGGGTGGAAATAAGTAATCACACCCATACATGTAGATATTATAGATCTAGGTTGTTAAATAACTTACAGTAAAAATATCAGCCTGAATTTATGAAGTAAGCGCAGTAAGCGCAATTACTGAGGAAATGGTTCCCAAGGTAGCTACAGGATACAGTTGTACGATCTGGTCAATTTTTATACCCGTTACTCGTAGAGTAAAAGGGTATACTAGATTCGTCGGAAAGTATGTAACAGGCAGAAGGAAGCGTTTCCGACCCCATAAAGTATATATATTCTTGATCAGGATCACTAGCCGAGTCGATCTAGCCATGTCCGTCTGTCCGTCTGTCCGTCTGTCCGTCTGTCCGTCTGTCTGTCCGTCCGGATGAACGCTGAGATCTCGGAAACTATAAGAGCTAGGCTATTGAGATTAGGCGTGCAGATTCCTGAGCTTCTTACGCAGCGCAAGTTTGTTTCAGCAGAGTGCCACGCCCACTCTAACGCCCACAAACCGCCCAAAACCGTGGCTCCTACAGTTTTCATGCTAGAATAAAAATTTTAACTGAAATGTCTTGTTCTCATCAATACCTATCGATTGACCCAAAAAAAAGTTTGCCACGCCCACTTGAACGCCCACAAACCGCAAACAAACTTCAAAAAATCGTAAATATGAACGCGGATATCTTGGAAAATATCAAAGATTGAGAAATGGGATTTCAGATTTAGATTCCTTAGGCTTAAGCGCAGCGCAATTTTGTCACGCGAATATGCCACGCCCACTAGAACGCCTACAAACCGCCCAAACCTGTGGCGCCCACAATTTTCACGCTACATCAAAAATTTTAACTGAAATTTATTGGTCTTGTCAATACCTATCGATTAATTCAAAAAAAAACTTTGCCACGCCCACTCTAACGCCCACAACGCTTAAATCTGTCTACCGCCGGTAGGTGGCGCATTTCAATCTCGCTTTGCTGCTTGCATATCTCCATTTTCCTTTGGTCCCTTTAGCTGAGTAACGGGTATCTGATAGTCGAGGTACTCGACTATAGCGTTCTTCCTTGTTTTACTATATATTTATAACATTTTTATAGATTTTTGGTGAAAGTTTCATAGCGATAGCACATCTAGAAGTATTTATGGCCGCGGCTCCATACAAGCCCGACCACTGTGCTATGGTACCAATTTATACAGCACGTGTCTTTGAATTATTTCCGAATTCCTGTTTTTTTTTTAATTTGTATGTCAATTTGTTTTGTCTACGGAAGCTACTTCCCGTTTTTCTAGGCTTTTCATTTATGATTTAGTATAGATAAAGGGATCCGTAGAAATAATATTGTATTCATTACCCTTGTGGTAATTAATAGCTCCCAAGTATCTACCTTTTGCCTCCTCTTTAGATATGCCTTCTTTGCTGTTCAAAGAGAAATTTAGCTTTATATGCATGTTTTTGAAGTTTGAATAATGTCCAGCTATTTGGGTTCTGTCGAGGATACCTTTGAAGGAATTGTACAATATATCACACTGTAAATAGTTATACCCGTTACTCGTAAAGTGAAAGGGTATAATAGATTCGTCTGAAAGTGTATAACAGGCAGAAGGAAGCGTTTCCGACTAGCCAAGTCGATCCTGCCATGTCCGTCTGTCGGTATGAACGCTGAGATCTCGGAAACTATAAGAACTAGAATGCTAGGACTTGCCATGCAGATTCTTGGGCTTTCTGCGCAGCGCAAGCTTGATTCAAGAAGGTGAAGGTAAAACCCGTCTAGCGCCCTTATTATACACGTTACTCGTAGAGTAAAAGGGATTTGTCGGAAAGTATGTAACAGGTAGAAGAAAGTGTTTCCGACCCCATAAAGTACATATATTCTTGATCAGGTTCACTAGCCGAGTCAATCTAGCCATGTCCGTCTTTCCGCCTATTCGTCTGTCCGACTGAACGTCTGTCCGTATGAGCGCTGAGATCTCGGAAACTAATATTTTATAAAAATTTAAATTAGCGTTTGATTTTATTATAAATACGTATCTACATGCCAAAAATTATTGAAATCGGACCATTCATTAACAAGTTATATCCAAATAATAATCAATATTTTGCAATTCAATCGAGATTGCATACCACATGCAGCAAATAAGCTGTTTTCGCTAATACGCCACCAAGCCGCTAGGTGCGCTATAGGTTTACTCAAACACATATTCTAAGAGATTTTTCTTTGTTATAAACAGTTTACTCTGTGTTTTTGTGAGATCCCCATATGAGGTAAGTGCGTTCTTATGTTTAGATCTGATGTTTTCGTAGATATTCGTAGCTCCTTTTGGTCCTAGACCTGATTTTGCTGTGGTTGCTAAATTTAGAATTTACATCGAACTGTTGTTATCACAATTGATTTTTTTGGCCTGCTCAATCTCAGAGCCATTTCTCGAAACTGTTCTGCCAAGTATCTTTGTTTTTTTTACCTGCCTAATGAAACCACTTGTAGATCGTATACTTAGATTTCTTCAATTGCCATTACACATAAGTAGTGATACAGTTATGCTTGAATTAAAGGACATATTGATACACCTGCATAGCAAAATCGTTGATTTTTGATTATAAATTACTTTTTACATTTAGAAAGAATCTGTTGCTGGATAACATGATAGATTCATCAGCAAATTTAAAAACCTCTATATTACTGTCTTTGATGTGATGTAAGCTTTTGCACGTACCGATTGAACAGAACAGACGACAAGCAACTGCCCTGCGGAATACCTCCTGTGACTTTTTTTGTATGTTTACCAAGATTGAGTATTATGATTTGATTGGGCTATTGCCAATCATTAAATTCGGCAGTTGCGTTGTTTCGAGGGGTTTTTTGTAAATAACGATAAACTTGCTTTTTTTAGAGTTTAGACATAGTCCGTTTTTAATGGCCCAGTTATTAAATTTGAAAAGCAGGGTAATACACATACTAATACAATCATTGACTTGACATAGAGGCTTACTAACATAGAACTGCACATCATCAGCGTATAAATGGACATCACCAGGGGACAGAACATTAGGTAAGTCATTAACATTGATGGAAAACAATAAGGGCCCTAACACAGAACCTTGGAGAACACCTCTAGTCACAGAAAAAAAACGGGAAGTAATCGACCCAGACACGACTGCTTGTTGTCTACCTATTGTCAAGAGCATGACTGCAGAGTCCGAAGAATTGAAGAGGTTCTTTAGCTTGGTGCATAGAATACTATGGTTGACGGTGTCGAAGGCCTTGCTGTGATCAAGTAGAGTCAAAAACGTTATCCAATTCTTATCTAGCCTTGATCGAATGTCCTCAACTACATCAGTAATGGCACTAATACAACTTCTATTTTTTCTGAAACCAGGTTGCTTCTCACTAAGCATGGAATTTATATCCATAAACGGTTGTATCTGTGCCGCCAGTATATTTTCAAAAATTTTTGACAAGAAAGAAAGTAGGGATATGGGTCTGAATTCGGTTTGACTTTTCGGTATAGGGACAATTTTCACGTACTTCCATGGGGAGGGAAAAGTGGATGTGGTAATTGCTGTGTTCATAATGTGTGTAATATGGCTAAGGAGTAAAGGTAACAACAGTTTAATCAATTTTGGGCCAATGCCATCCAGGCCTTCAGCGTTTGACTTCACCTTAAGTTAACATTCAAGAACATCACATTGTCTAACACACATAAAGCTAAATCTATTATCACAGTCTGGTAAGGCATTCAGGTACTTGTTACATGTAGCTTCAGGTACATCGAGTTGCACATACTTCCTGTTCAGATCGTTGACGTCCTCTTGGTGCTGGGCAAGCTGCTTGCTTTTACCAATTCCAATATTTTTAAGTTCACGCCATGTTTTGGACCCATTAAATTCACACTTTGCAGATCTGATGATCTGCCGAACATTATCACGCGCCCGAGTGCATTGCATTCTAAACAAAGCGGTTTTATATAGCTTCCACTTATTGTGAATGCGACACGAATCACTATATTTGTTTTAAGGTTATGGGTAACCCGAAGATTTTTCTTTGGATGGATAGTTTTTATACCCTTGCAGAGCGTATTATGGTTTCAGTCAGAAGTTTGCAACGCAATGAAGGAGACGTTTCCGACCCCATAAAGTATATATATTCTTGATCAGCATCACTAGACGAGTCGATCTAGCCATGTCCGTCATAGTTTAATTTTTATCAAAATCGGACGACTATATAATATAGCTGCCATAGGAACGATCGGAAAATTGGTGGAAAAACACTGAAACAAATTATAGCTTCGGTGTTTTTTAACATATAACCTCCTACGCTTGGAAATAACATTTTTTAATTAGTTCTGAGTTTTGAATTTAATTTTATCAAAATCGGACGACTATATCATATAGCTGCCATAAGAACGATCGGAAAATTGGTGGCAAAATAATAAGAAACAAATTATAGCTTCGGTGTTTTTTGACATATTATCTTATACTATTGGGAATATAAGTTTTTTTTTTAAATTTAATAATTATAACTGCAAGGGAATACAAGCTTAACTTCCTTTCTTGTTTTCCTTATTAACACACATTTGTCATAAAGGTAATCAATGTTGCTGCTAAGAATAGTCAATTGATGCTCGATGTTGGGAGACATATGTATATATGCACAGAGAGGAAAAACCAAGAACATTGTGATTGAATTGAGCACATTCGTTCTTAAAAACCGTTTAAGCACAAATGTTCTTATTTCGATCCGAATGTTCTTAATTCTAGAACGAAATAGTAGGAACTAAAAAAGTGAAATGAGTTGATTTCGTTCCATTTTCAAGTTGATTTTGGTTTTAATTTAAGAACATATTTGGATCAATATGATAACATTTTGATATTGCTTTTTTCTGAATTTGGGATCAAAAGAAGAACATTTTAGACTTGTAAAAGGAAAAAATGAGCTCAAATCGTTCTTAAAATAAGCTAAATACTAGATTGAATACCCTTCCCAAAAAACCGCAAAAATAATAATATTTGGTTTGTAATAGTTTTTTACTTTTATTAAATTGTAATATAAATAGGATATCTATTTAATATGTGATCAATTACAGGCTTAAATCTCTTATAATATTAAGGTATATATATATACAAGCTTATAAATATTTAAATCTAAGGTAAAAACATTACCTTAGATTTAAATATTTATAAGCTTATATTATATTATTTAATAAGTATTTGTGTAAGGGTGCACTACAGATAGAAATCATAATTTTAATAAGAATAGGTGAGTCTTCATTTTCATTTAATATTTCATACGCTCTATAGTGGCTATTAAAAATTAAAGTTCTGGGAGACTCGAACGAAACAACGCAATGGCTACATTCATACATTTTAATGCAATGAACCTTCAGTTCTGCATTACCCAGTCGTAAATGACAGCATTCCAGCATGCGTTCTTTCATTATGAAATGGCATCAAAAAGGTGTTCCAGCAGTGATGAGTCTGTCCATTCTTTTTACATGGGTGCGGGACAAAAAAGAATGCACCCGTTGCATGCTTCTGGAAGCATATACCTGGAATGCACCTAGAAGTAACAAACTAAACACATTCTGGGTGCACTCTTTTTTAATGCACCTGGAAGCAACATACTAAACACCTTCTGGGTGTACTCTTTTTTAATGCACCAGGAAGCAACAACCTAAACACATTCTGGATGCACTCTTTTTTAATGCACCTGGAAGCAACATACTAAACTCCTTCTGGGTGTACTCTTTTTTAATGCACCTGTAACATGTACCCAGGAATGCACCTAGAAGCATTCAAAAATCAAATATCCCCCAGGAATAAACAAAACTGGATTTCAATTTCATATTTATTTTTTATTTCAATATTTAAGAACGCAACTATTTTTTGATCGGAGTCACTCCCCTTCTATATGGGTCTTTGCTGCTTCCTTGTTGTTTATGTACTTTTATCATTTACGCAGTTCAGTCCTTGGTGTGCCCATTCATTTTTTGCGATTCTGAAAGATATAAAGCAAATTGAATACTATATATTTTGAAACATGTGTATATATATTACAAATATACAATATATTTATTTTGGCACATTAACACTGTTGTATGTACGATTTACATTCAAATAATTATTATTTTATTTATTTAATTTGTTTTTAGTTTGAATGTTCAATGTACATGTACTCTGTTATGTTCATATTGAACTGTGTTGTGTTCATATTGAACTAAATTATCTACACTTTGCTTACCTGTGAAAATATTGATGTAAAATTGGTGGCAGAAAGCAACAAAGTTTTTCAAAACACGTGGCACGAACTTCACTTTTCAGAACTAAAAATGCAACTGACGAGAAATGCAAGAGACAAGAAAAACCGCGCGCTTCCGTGCATGTTCCCTTTTGTCTTTATTATTTGTTTGTCAAGAGAACAGGACCGAAAAATGAAAATTGGTTTGAGTTTGGTTTTTTTACATTCCCACTAAAATACACCTGGATGCACTATATTGAAATACACCCAGACGGCACCCAAAAGACTGCACCTAGCACGCACATTTGCTAGGTTAATTTGCATACGTGCTGTTTTGCGTAAAAAAGATACGACCCAGAACTATGTTTTTTTAAAACACGTTCTCTAACTTACGACTGGGTAGTTGAAGGAAGGCGGTAAATCGACCCTTCAGTTCTACAGTAGGGACGCTGTGACATGGCCCAAGGCAAAAAGCTTTTTTGTTTTTTTTTTGTGCCTAAAACGCTGTGGCGCTGTTGACGTCAGCAGAGCAGTCGGTGCAGCGTAGAAGACTGCCTACGAAAACGATCGTGCAACAAAGAGAGGCAGACATTCGGAGATTTACCTCTCTTTCTTGTCTTATAATCTGCCTGCACTCCGCGCTCGCAGACACAAAGTTCGGCCGGTCCGTTATTTTTTTTTTGCATCTCTCCGTTATGTTCGGCTAGCGACTAATATTTCGGCGGAAAAATTTTCGTGGAGCAGCGACATGTGAATGCCCTAATATATTAGAAGCATTATTGTATATCGAAAAAAACAACTAATATTGTTTTATAAAAGTAAATAATTTGATTATAGTAAAATTTAGTAAATTGAATTTATTTTACTTATTATACATTTTTATTACAATATAATCTTTTAGATAAGTTATAGAAATTTAGTCCGTTAAAATTGATTTCAATATTTAAAACGTTTTAGTATTAACATTTTTATAAAATTCATATTGTTTTTTTTACTTAAGAAGTAAAGATTATATAGTCAGATATTTTTCGCTTTAGAAAGGGTATAGTGGCACGCGCCAACAGCGAACAAGAGAAGAAGACTTGGTGCATTCTGTTTGAGTGATTGAAAGGGAAGCATCCATTTTAATTGTGCGCAGCAGAGTTAATTAATATAATAAAGTCAGGTAATTGCTACATTAAGTTTAAGATGTTAAAGGTATGAAGGTATTAAGTGGGTTCCGTTAGCCGAAAGTGGATGATGAATTCATCATGCCAAAAAAAAAATCCCGCAAACGGTTTATACACAGCTCTAAAAGGTAAATATACAAATAAACAAGTAAAACGCATTTTTTTAATCATATGCACATACATTTTCTCAAGAGCGTTGGCCAAAGACTCCGAGGACCCGCAAAAACTTGCAAGTGATTTTATAAGTAAAAACTCATTGCAAATATTCTGAATTTCACAAGTGATTTCACGTGGGACGTGTCACCGGCACATGACAAGCCATACGAAAAATGAGTATAATGAACAAGTGAAGTCCCGTGGGACTTCGAAAAATTTTCATTTGAGTTTTCACTTGTGAAAATGCGGACATCCCATACAATTTTCTATAGGGAGCGTCACTTGTGCAAGAGGACATGTCTCACGGGATTCACAAGGTGATTTACAAGTGAAACTTTTTTTTTGGACTGAAGGGGAGGTTCAATTCGCACACACAAGTGCAGATGCCAAGTTCGATGCACAAAAACAACAAAACAAGTGCTGTTCGAAGTTTGTTATTATTAGTTGTTTTAAATCGATTAAGACTTTGTAAGGCGATGCAGATTTACAATGTTCACAGTGAGAGCACCAGATTTTTTGAATTTTACACCGGAGATTAGATTTTTCGGTCTAAAATACTAGGTATAGCCTTGATTTTCTTCGGAGCTATTAAAAACACGTCCGTTCACAACGATATGCAATTGTTGTGGTATTTTGTATCGTTTTTTTATTTAATCATTACTAATAAAATACCGCATGTACTATTTAAAAAGCGTTTTTAAAAAAGGCGTTTAATTGAACAAAGAAAATGTTAGAATAAATCTTATCCAGGTGGAAAACTAGTGAAAATAAGAATACTGAAAACATGATATGCGTGCGTCTGTGTGTGTATATATGCATTTTAAGAAAACGGGGGATATGAGACTCGTTTAAATACAAATTCGTAATGATACCATTTTGTTAAATATTTCATTTGCAAATCTTAAAAAGACAACACATTTCCTTCAAAGGGCAAAACTAATTTTAAGTTACAAACATATTTTGGTATTCTCAAATTGAAATTGCCTTTGCTTAAACAAATATAATTGATTAAACAAATAGTTTAACGGCTTATTCTCACACCCGTTGTTATGTCTCGACTTTATTTCCGGGGATCCAGCCATCGAATTCCGGCTAACTATCGGAGTTCTCAAGGGTGAGTATGGCCACGATAGTTGGATTTGTGGGCATACAGTGAATATCTTTTTCTTTTCAAGCTCGACAACTATCAAAAAAGAAACAAGAACTGCGGACCTGCTGTTAATGGCCGCGGAATACACCCCATCCTTGAGCTGCGGGAACTTTTCGTGCAACTCCCCTGGCACTGGACACTGGGTCTCTTACTCGTCACTTCACCCCATTATAATGCTCTACTCACTCATTTTCTTTCTTGGAAACTTTAATTCACAAAACCTTTATAATTAAAATTCATTTCCTTGCATAACTTCCTACCAAAGATAATACAAACTACAAGATGAGTAACAGCCATACAACGGAATGTACGGCAAAATTTTTGATGTAGATTTTCGATGTGGATTTTCGATCTTCCTAGTGTGCGTTGTCCGTGTAAAGCTCTTTGGTTGTGGTGTATCATTTTGTGTGGTCTGCTGCAATAAGGGCTCAATGTCGCATTTGACTAACGCGAGGTGTCAATGGCCTGTAGGCCAGGGGTCTAGTCGCTCAACCGTGGGAATTGCAGGTCGGAGTACGAGCCTAATGAAAATAAAATTGCAAGCGATGATGAAACAGTTTTATTTTCCGAAATTTTGAAGGAAAATCAAGCTTATTTTGATAGCTCCGCAGATGATTTTGTTTGCACCAATATACCCATTGAATTGACCTCAAGCCGATATTTTGTAGGTTATATTGCTAAGGAATCAAACAACTGCAAAAGATGTGAAGCAATTATTTTAAGACAGGGAGAAATGTTAAATTCGCCTCCGGAAATTTTTATTGCAGAAAAAAATTTCTCTAACGATTCTGACTTTGAAAAGTTAAGTGCTCCTTCAGATATATTTTTAAATGTATGTAAAATATGCATTATGCATTTTATATGGAAGGCACTCACCATATTTATCAAAATATAATGAAAAATCGTTTTCACGAGTACACATTTCGCTTTGATTCAAAGTGAATTGCTTATTGTGTTCATGTTTTTATTGTTATTAGATATTTTTTATTAGCGATTAATTCCTAATGTCCCAATTGGTACATCTCATAAAAAAGGTTCGTCCATAAAAACATAATTTAAAATAATAAAATTAAAATAAAATAAAAAAAATATATATCAAAAACATTATTAAAAAAAGTAGTCAAAAAAGAACAGCTAAAATATATTAAAATAAAATAAACTATAAAAAAAAATTAAGTTGAATCCAACCTCAGAGTGGACTTGAACCTGGAACTAGAACTAAAATCCAATATCCACGGGTCACCAACATACGCAGAGCGCCACAGCCCGCTTATAAACCACATGAGCATTGCGTCTTTCAGAACGATTCCTTTTCGTCAACATAATTCAAGAATCGACAATTGAGACAAAAATTGAATTTTGACTTTTTCACAGCGCGGAGTGTCGTGAGTGTGATAGTAGGAGAAAGGGAGAGAGAAGGAAGCAAAGCAACGGCATTCTAAAAATAGATTCACACATGTGTGAGTCTTGCTTTGCAAAAATTACGCCGCCTGTGTACATTTTTTTACGCCTCGTTACGCATCTTGGTATTCTATGGTCTTTGTTCCTACCCTGCGTAGCACAGGGACAAATACATAACACATTGATAAATAATTATAAGTAAACATAAATAAATAATAGTATAAATGGTTACGTGAGGAAGATTTCCGGTATATTTTCCGTATTTTTATACCCGTTACTCGTAGAGTAAAAGGGTATACTAGATTCGTCGGAAAGTATGTAACAGGCAGAAGGAAGCGTTTCCGACCCCATAAAGTATATATATTCTTGATCAGGATCACTAGCCGAGTCGATCTAGCCATGTCCGTCTGTCCGTCTGTCCGTCTGTCTGTCCGGATGAACGCTGAGATCTCGGAAACTATGAGAGCTAGGCTATTGAGATTTGGCGTGCAGATTCCTGAGCTTCTTACGCAGCGCAAGTTTGTTTCAGTAGAGTGCCATGCCCACTCTAACGCCCACAAACCGCCCAAAACTGTGGCTCCAACAGTTTTGATGCTAGAATAAAAATTTTAACTGAACCACAAACCGCCCAAGCCGGTGGCGCCCACAATTTTCATGCTAGATACAAAATTTGAACTAACCTGTATTGGTCTCGTCAATACCTATCGATTGACCCAAAAAAAAACTTTGCCACGCCCACTCTAACGCCCATAACGCTTAAATCTGTCTACGCCGATAGGTGGCGCATTTCAATCTCGCTTTGCTGCTTGCATATCTCCATTTCCCTTTGGTCCCTTTAGCTGAGTAACGGGTATCTAATAGTCGAGGTACTCGACTATAGCGTTCTTCCTTGTTAATTTTCGATTCAATTCCTTTTCCTCACAGACTCCAAGATTTTAAATTTGGCGCTTGAAGCACGTCTACCTTTTCTAAGCTTCTAGATTGCTCTCTTTCGCCCTTTAAACCTTTTAAATTTAAACCTATCTTGAGCCCACTATTCTACCAGTTCCGCTATGAACCAGCACGACTCCGGAACCAGTTCGGCTGCTTCTCCATAAACATGCTTTTAAACATGTTTATTTTCTTAGTTTTAACAGTCCATTACACCACACTACGGTTCCGCTTACTTGTCGACGGGATAGGAATACATTTGAGGCTGCCAGTAGCCCAACCCAGGCCACGCTCACGCCCTGAGATATATTCATCCTGCGGCTTTGAAAGAGTAAGCCGGGCCCTTAACTACGTTCATACTTGCACGTACCTACGCTGCAACTATTGTTTCAAATCTTTCGGGGGTGGGGGGGGGGAAATTGAACTTATTCTTCGATTTGGGGTTCAAACTTACTGCGAGAGAAATACAGTACAAATTATAAAACAAAAATATTATTTGGTGAGAAGAGTGTCACTGTTGTATTTTCATTTTTTTATTGCAGAGAATATTTTTCTAGCAAACAAGTAAAATTTTCAGGTTCTGTGGTTCCAAGGGGGGGGAAATTTCCCTAATTTCCCCCCCCCGTGGATCCGCCACTGGTATCTGAGCATTGTATTCTGCGGCCAGTTTTCGGGCTATTCTATAATGTCATGTATGGGGAGACACCAGTGCTATTGTGAACGGCACTCCGCAGAGAACCTTGAATCTCGACTTGCTTCTCATCCCAACGTGTGTGGTCTTCCCCTACATGAATCCTAATGGCTGCCAGTACGGAATCCACAGCTTTAACGGAAATTCCTGTGTTTCGCAGGTCACAAATTCTACTCGCTTCAGCAAGAGGCCGTCTTCCACCACTAAACCTGGAAACTGCTCCGCATTTTCCTTCACCGTTTGGATTCTCTCCAGATACTCGGGACTTCCACCTCCGGGACACGAAACAACATGTCGGCCAGCAAGTTATCTTTCCCCTTCCTATGTTTTATTTGGAAATCATATGCTTGTAACGCCAACGACCACCGCGCCAATCTTCCTTTTAGATCTTTGAAAGTCATGAGCCATTGAAGACTAGAATGATCGGTGATGACTGTGAAGGGTAAGAGTTATATATATGGACGAAATCTAGACACTACTTTCACTGCCTAAGCACTCTTTGTCTGTTACAGTATAATTCAACTGAGCTCCTCGCCGATCCCCACCTGGCTAGCGCCGCATTGCACGAAAAATCTGGATGTATCAGCACTGGAGCTGAGGTGAGTGCTGTTATTAGTTTGTTAAATGCCTCCTCTGCTGCAGGTGCCCACTCAAACGTGGTTCTCGACCTTAAACAGTCTGTTCATGGCGCCGATACATCAGAAAAACGCCTGTACCATCCTGCTGTTCCTAGGAAGCTTCTCAACTGTCTGACGTTCCTTGGTACTGGAATTTTGTATATTGCCTGAATCTTACCTTGATCTGTCATCAAGGAGCCCACCAGTAGTATGAGAAGATGCCTTCGGAGATAGTTAGTGTTGGAAATAAAGGCCTTCTCCCGATTCCTTAATTGATTTAGTACACGATTTTAGTTTTTAGTTCAAAGTTTTTCTGTGTAATAGACGCTTCTTTTATAACACAACTTGTCAAGCCACTTTCAGTGTGACCAGCCCTTCGGTGTTGAACAATCTTTTGCGTATAGAAAAATACGAAGATGGTATTTTTTCCACACACCTCCTCAAAAGATAAGTTGAACAATTTAAAATAAAATTAGTGTTACAATAATATTCTTATTTGGACTGTTGTGTATTTTGGGGACAATAATAATGATCCATATTCATCTAGAAATAGTTTTGTTAAGATCAAATCAAACTAGTTCTAAGACTAAGGGAAACCCAGTAAAACCTTAATCGAATCATTGGTTAATAACAAAATTCAAATTTCGTTTGACAAATTAAATGTTTCTTAGCTTCTAACTAATAAATACTCTAAAACTCATAATTTTAGTTAAATTAAATTATCAGCTCATCTTTTTCTTTAAGCTAAGTTCTAAATTAAATATCAGTTTCAATAGCTTCCATTTTTTTTCTTTTGGTTTATAGTATATAGTATATAGTTTTAGTTCTTAAGACCCATCTCGTTTCTTAGTGTCAAGAATCTTGCAGCGGGCAACGGCTTCGTGAGGACATCAGCAACCTGGTGTTCTGTGGTAATATATTCTAAGATAATTAATTTATTTTCAATTTGCTCTCTTGAGAAATGGTACTTTATATCAATGTGTTTGGATCGTTTGTGGCATGTAGGATTATTAGCTATGCTTATGCAACCTTGGTTATCTTCTAATATTTTGATTGGTTTATAATTAAAATTTTATACTAGAGACTAACGATTTTAACCATAAAGCTTCCCTTACTGCTTCAAATAAAGCCATATATTCCGCTTCAGTCGAAGAAGCAGCTACTGAATTTTGCTTCCTCGTATTCCAGCAGATCACATTAGAGTCAAACATTTTAAATATAAAACCTGTTGTACTCTTTCTATCAGACTCACTTCCTGCCCAGTCAGAGTCAACATACCCAATAATTGTGTCGTTAAAATGTTCATTTTTGATCAAAGTTAATTTCAGATCCACAGTACCCTTTAAATATCTCAAAACTCTTTTTAAGCTTTGCCATAATTCTGAATTGTTTTTGTTTGTATATCTACTAAGTATGCTTATTGCTGTACCTAGATCAGGACGCGAACATAACATTAGATACATCAAACACCCAATCAGATTTCGGAACGGCGCATCACATTCTTCATCTGAGTCTAAAGCATCATAATTTAGCTTAGTTGGAAGTGGTGTACTGACTGCATGACATTCGTCCATATTAAACTTTTTAAAAATATTGTTTATGTATGCTGATTGACTAAGATATAAATAACCATCTTTTCTTTCTACTTTTATTCCAATGAAGTGTCTGATTTCACATAAATCTGTCATCCTGAATTTACTCATTAGGAATGTTTTAAGATTGTTCATTGTGTCAACGCTCTTTGTTGCAATTACAAGATCATCTACGTATAAAAGCACATAGATATTTTTTAAGATATCCCCATTGTCTAGTAAATATATACATCTATCCACTGCCGAATTAATAAAACCGATGCTCTTTAAAACATTTTCAAATGTCTCGAACCAACATCGTGCCGCTTGTTTTAACCCATAAATAGACTTGTTCAATTTACAGACTTTACCATCCTCATATGGCAAGCTCTCCGGAATCTTCATAAAGATTTCCTCTTTCAAAATACCATTTAGGAATGCCGTCTTAACATCCATATGGTGAACTTTTAAATTGAATTGGTTTGCCATGGATAAAATGAATCGAAAAGTAGATATTCTTGCAACTGGAGCAAAAGTCTCATCATAATCTAAAAGATACTCTTGAGTGAATCCCCGAGCTACTAATCTGACCTTATATTTGATTTGCTTGCCATGCTCATTAGTTTTTATAGAAAACACCCACTTGCAATCAACAATATTTTTATGTAGAGGCTGATCAACGAAATTCCAAGTTTTATTATAAAAATGCGAATCTAATTCTTCTTTTACGGCTTCTTCCCACTTAGTTCTGTCTGTTCTATTTTTAATATCATTGTAGTTATTTGGGATATCATCACAAAAGGCGTGAGCATTCATTAAGCAATTGTTTAAGAACCGATAAGACGTTTTTGGCCTGTCTTTTAATCTTTCACTTCATCTGACTGCAATTTCATCTACTTTTAATTGCATACTAGGCAATTCTTCACCAATGATTGGATCGGCATTTTCGCAAGTTTTTGTCTCACTAGGCTGTTTATCTGATTCAAAATGATCAGATTTTCCATCCGTACTCTCATTCCGGATATTCGACTCCTCTGCTCCTGAATTCATTTCAGTCGACAATTGTAGATTATTCATACTATCATTCTGAATACTTTCTACCAGTTCCATACTTTCATTATGAAACTCTGAGTCATTTGCCAGTCCTAGTCCTAGTATTCTCCATATTCATTTCATCAACAACTACGTCTCTAGCTACCAAAAACTTCTTTAATTTGTCCCACAACTTATAGCCATTCTGTTCATAACCAACCAGTATACATTTGAATTTTTTGTCATCAAATTTTCTTTTCCGCATTTTATCATGCACATATACGGTTGAACCAAATATCTTTAAATATTTCAATTTAGGATTTCCGTTGTGCCACATTTCAAATGGAGTTTTTTTATCCTGAAACGCTCTACTTGGAGTTCTATTAACTAAATATATTGCCGTTAAAACGGCTTCGCTCCAAAAACTTTTATTTAATTTAGATCCACTAATCATTGCTCTAGCCTTTTCAGATATGGATCTGTTCATACGTTTAGATCAGTGGTCGGCACACACATACCATCACAAGTTTGCCTTGCATTAGTGTGAGTGTAAAGAACACGAAGTTGGCGCGCAGCGCTCTGACGCCTGACGTTTCACTGTTTTGCACTGAAATTCTCTGCCGCAGCAGCAAAAAAGTGCGCCGAAGCTGAGAAAAAAAATACCCGAAGACCCATGCGATCATGCGAACATCTACGTTATACGTGAGCGAGCAGAGGATGGGCAGAACACTTCCCTATGCTCACTAGATAGGCCGCTGCCGACCACTGGTTTAGATACTCCATTTAATTGTGGTGTATGTGGAACCGTCAAATGGTAACTTATGCCTTTTTCACTACAATAAGTCTTCATCTCATTTGACAAATATTCTCTGCCATTATCGATGTATAGATTCACAACCTTTAAATTAAAATGAGCTTCACTCTTTGCGATGAAGTCCTTGAAGAAATTAAATACCTCAGATTTATAGGTCATCAAATAAGTTACACAGTAAGGTGTATACTGATCGACAAAGATTACATAATAGTTTCTTCCATCAATACTAGAAGGAGTTATCGGACCACAAACATCTGAATGAATTATAAATAAAGGCCTCTTAATATATTCTTTATTCTTAATTTTCTCAAATGAAAGTCTATCTTGCTAACCATTTATGCAAGCTTCGCATAATTTATTATTAAATTTAATATCTTTTACAAGTTCTACATCTTCAAACATATTATTTCGCACAATTTCTAAAAACTTTCCCTTGCTAATATGTCCTAATCTTTCATGCCACAAACTATAGTTTTGATTTCTATTTGGGTAAGTTGTATAAGCTTTATGGTTTATTTTAAAATTTAATTCAACTGTTAAGCCTGCAGCCTGCATCTTCGAGACGGACAGTAAATTTTGTGGTACATCTTTGCAAAACAGTACATTTTCCAGTGTAATGCTCGTATTAAGATTGCTTCGGAGTTGGACTGTTCCCTTTGCAGAAGCATATATGTATGCACTTTGCTTTGCAATTGCAATCTCGATTGGCGTGTCCAGTGTAGAATAGGTTCAGAACAGATTTATGTTGTTTATCATGTAGTCCGAAGCTCCCGAATCCAATATGAAGGATATATCACCGTCACCTGTATAGTTCCTGCCCTGCCGTAACATAAACGCAAATGATCTACCTATTTCTACATTCGCAACTTGGGCATGTTTTTCTTTATCTTTATTTTCTAAGCCCCTTTTGAAAATAAAGCAATCTTTCTTAAAGTGACCCTTCTTTCCACAATGATGACATTTCAAATTGGACTTAAAGTTCTTAGAGGGTTTTGCCTTAAACTTGGTTTTCAGATGCAATGCTTTTTGTTTGTTGTTATTTAGAGATGTAGCTTGAAGAACTTTATTAGACGTGTCCTTACTTAAATTCTTTATCTTAATTTCGTGGTCAAGTAAACGGTTTTTTACGAAAGAAAGGGTAACATGTTCGGTAGATAAGGTTTCTATGTCGGTCACAACCCCATCATAAACCGAATGTAGTATCAGAAGAAGGTGAGCTACTTTGTCCACCTCCTCACTTTTCGCTCCCGATGCCATTAATTCGCAGATTAATTCATCAAATTTATTGAAATGAATAATGAGAGGTGTTCAGGCCCACTGTCCAGCTGCACCGCTCTCTCGCTCTCCCGCTCTCTCGCGTTCCCGCTCTCCTGCGCTGTTCCCAGCTCCCTCCGTGAAGTCTCCGCTGCTCTTTGGGGCGCAGAGCGGAGCTTCGACTTAAGCAGTTCGATTTTGGAGTTCAAACTGAAATAAACCGCGGTCGCACCCCCGCCTACCTTTACAAGTTAACTTTTGTGCGTAATTACTTTTCGGTCAAGGGGCACTTCGCGCAGCGTGTGTTTGCTTCCCTACAGCTACCAGGCAGATCGCCGCATCCGACGCCCGCCAGCCGCACCAGCAGCCCTACGCCGAAGCCCAGCGCGTTCATTAGTTCCCGCCGACGCCGCCAGTTCCCGCGTCGCCTCCCACGCCTCCCACGCCATTCCACCAGCGCCGTACCTCGCTACCCCAGGGCGTACATTTTGGTCCATTCGACCCGATGAGATAAGTAAAGCTTTTTCGTCTCATTAATTGCCGGTCTGCAGTCAGCCACTCGAAAATATAATTCGTTTGACTTTCTGTACACCCAGAAAAAAATCCGTTCGAAACGTTCGAAAATCAAGCCCAAACGGGGTCAAAAAGTGCGTAAGCCCGTTTGTTGACAATTCATGAACGGTCGTTCATAAAATTTGACCGAAACTTTAGGGTTGGGTTCCGAACTAATGGTGTCAGTTTAAGAACATTTCGGGCTTAACTTGCGAACATAAAAATCTAAAAAAAATGAGGTTTGTGTACATGCTAGACTTTCTGGACGCCTGGTAGAGATTTATTTAATTTCCCATCTTATGTTTTGTTATTGCTAGAATTTAATGTATTTTGGTTATTTTGCTGATGACAAAGAATTTATTTATTAATATAAGTACATATAAACATTAGAAATAATATTTTAACAAAACTTACAATTCACAACCGTCTTTTCGCGGACTCGAACCTGTGCTACCATGTGCCTAAGGCGGACGCTCTAGCAGCTGGACCACCGAGCGAATTTTTCGAGTGCGGAAAATCGGGACATTAGACCTACATACATGTTTTCATGAACGGTGTTGATAATCTAAGAACGGCGTTCTCCCCATTTCTGTCAAGGCATTTTTCAGTGAAGCGTTCATAGTTAAACCTAAATGTTCATGATATGACCACGCGGCGTTCGTTTTTTATGAACGGAACCTAGCGAACGGATTGTTGTCAAATCATAAAAAATGTTCTTGATTTTTTTCGTTTTTTTTTTCTGGGTGTACGATTTGTCCAAGATCCAAGTCCGATTGAATCCGACAACGGCAATTAATAAATTACTTCGCCATTTTTTTCTTCGATTTTCCTTTTGCAACGTGCGGCCATATTGCCAATTTTTTCCGACTCCTTTTTTAATTGCATTTGGCCGCTCATCCATACATACATACACTTATATAAAATCGAGAAAAAATATCCCAAGCTTAGAGAAAATATTGTGCAAATATAAGCCAAGCATACAGTGGGAAATTTTTAATTTCCAGTGTTCTGCCAATTCAGGCCCCCAAAACTTTCCAAGATTTTCTCACTGTATATCCGCAGCCGCTAAAGTACGTGCACATATTTTTGCGTTTTTCCAAATACAGTCCACACACAAATAAATCGAAAACATCCACAACAACACATACTATATACATAATAATTATTTAATAAATTTAAAACCGGCGAAACTAACATACATACAAATATCTACATTCTTACGAATATCTACATACATACGAATGTCTACATCCATACAAATATCTAAATACATACTGTTTGCTCAGGAAGCAGGAGTAAATATGCAACTTCGCGAACCCACTGGTTTATTTAAAACATTGCTTAGCCGTCATCTATGTAAATTGTGCGTTTATTTCAAGAGCTTTTCTATTCAACAATGTAACCAACTCCCCCGTTTCAGATCTTCCCTATTACATTGGTATCTAGAGTTAGTATTTTATGGTAATCTAGTATTATTTTTAATCTAGTATTTTGTTGTATGTTCGTTGCTTGCCGACTTGTAGGGGGTAATTTATTAGCGATTATCAGCTGTGCTACGCCCCTGCTCGCAGCTTTCGATAGTCGGCATCGCAACGACCATAGAAAACAAAACAAACAGTGAGATGACCAAACATCGCCCGCGTTGAAGCGCTGTAGGCCTTCAATTAATGGGAAGAGGTGCCAGATGATGTACTGATCGTTTGTATACGCCTTGCTTGGTTTTTACTAGAGCAACGCGCACCTTGCCATCCGATCCGTGCGTTACTTCGGTGACTCTGCCGAGCAGCCACTTCTGGGGCGGTAAATTGTCCTCTTTGATGACGACGATGGTTCCTGGTAGAAGGTTGGCCGATTCCTTTGTCCACTTAACTCTTTGCTGCAGCTCCGCTATGTAGTCACGGGACCAGTCTCGCCAAAACCGTCGCTTGATGGCTGATATAAGCTGCCAGCGTTGTAGATGAGTTAGGTCGTCGTCCGGATGAGGAGGTGCCGATCCTGGGGGTAGAGCAGCGAGCGTGGTGCCTACCAGAAAGTGGGCTGGAGTAACAGCCTCTCCATCGTTAGGGTTGCTGCTGTCAGCTACTAGCGGACGCGAGTTAAGCACTGCTTCCACTTCAACCAGGATCGTCTGGACTTCGACCTCCTTCAGCAAGGCGTTTCCGACGGCCCTTGGCGGACTTGACGGCGGTCTCCCATAGGCCCCCGAAATAAGGCGACCGGGGCGGAATGAAGACGAAATCAACCTGGTGATGGACGCCGTACGTTCCCAGTGTGCTGCGGACATCGGAGGCCATCTCCTGAAGCAGCCGTGAGGAACCAACAAAATTGGTTGCATTGTCGCAGTACAGTCGATCGAGCGGGCCGCGCCGCCCAACAAATCTGCTGAGACAGAGGATAAATGAGTTAGAAGTGAGATCCTTCAATAGTTCTAGGTGAACCGCTTTCGTTGAAAAACATATGAATACTGCGACATACATTTTTAAAGCTACCTTGCCACGCACTCCTAGCGACATTCGGATTGGACCGAAGAGATCGACTCCGCTTATTCTAAAGGGTCGACTGATTCTGACACGGTCAAGAGGCAGGTTTCCCATTATTTGCGACATTAACCGTGGCTTATACCGGAAACAGTGCGTGCATCGGCGCACGACAGCACTGCACTCGCGTCGTGCATTGATCAACCAAATTGTCTGCCGAAGCAGGCCGACTAGGGCTCGTGGTCCTGCATGGCAATTAGCATAGTGCAGGTGCTCGATGTACAATTTGACAAAACGATTCCCTTTAGGCATTAATATTGGGAATTTGGCACTGGGTTCTAGATCCGCGTGCGCTAGTCGACCGCCCACCCGCACCAATGTTAAAGTACGGGTTTCGTTGCTGATAAATGGGCTAAGTTTTTGGTAAGAACTGGGTAATGGCAAATTTTTCTTTAATTTATTGAATTCGTCTGCAAAGGATTCACGCTGAACATATGGGCGATTACTGGCGGTTTCATTTCGAGTTGGCTTTCGAGGGGCGTGTCAGCCAAGTGCTGATTAACTGGCCAGTGAGTCCATGGACAAGAACGAAGGGCCTTTAAACCATAGCGTCGTATCGAGATCTTTGACCGTAGTCCCTCGAGAGGGTAGGTCCGCTGGATTGAAGTTAGTCGGGACGTGTCGCCAGACTGCAGTTGGAGCCAGTTCGTGAATAGCCGAAACCCTATTTGCGACGAATGTTTTAAGTTTTGACAGATGAGTGCGCAACCAAAAGAGAACAACTTCAGAATCCGACCACATAGTAACCTGCTCGACGCGGTAAAGATTAAGCGTTTGCACATCACTCCATAACTTCGTGAGCCGCACAGAGTTCTAGTCGTGGAATACTAAGTCTATTGATCGGTGCTACCCTGGATTTGGCTGTTAGCAACCTAACTTTTATTCCCTCTGAGGTCACTGACCTTACGTACAGACAACAACCGTAAGCATCTTCTGACGCGTCCGCAAACCCGTGGATTTAATAAGTGCCACCTAACTGAGTTCCGACAATGCGAGGGATGTTCAACGTTTCTAAATCTGTAAAGCAAGATGACACCGTCTTCCAACGATGCAGTACGTCGGCGGGTATTTCGTCGTCCCATCCAATTTGTAGCGACCAGAGTTTTTGAATTAATATCTTTGCAAGGGTAACGATAGGGAAAATGAGTCCTAACGGATCGAACAGCCGCGCTGCAAATGAAAGCATGGATCGCTTTGTGGGTGGGTCTTCAAGCTGTAGATTCTGGGCGTTGATTTTGAACGTATCCTGTTTTGGACTCCAAGTGAGATCCAAAGTTTTCGTATCGGCGTCTTCTCCAATAAGAACTTCTGACTCGGCGATCTGTCGTTCGTTGGGGGTACAATTCGACTTAGCCAAGACGAACCCTGCGGAATCTAAAATCTCTGTGATTTCCCCTCGCAATTTCCTTAACTCACGGATGGAATCGGCCCCTGTTAACAAGTCATCGACGTAAAAATCATTTGCTAGAGCCTGTGAAGCTAAGGGAAGAGAATCGGAGTAGATCTCGCTAAGCTGCTTCAAACACCGTATTGCAAGGAAAGGAGCATGTCTGCCGACATAGCAAATTTATGGAACCGGAATTTAAGCAGCGTGGCATACAGGCAAGGCTGAATTGTTGGCCCTACCAAGAGAATTTTATTCAATGAAATTTGGGAAGTGGTTTTGCATGACGCGTCGAATACGACTCTTAATTTAGTCGAAGAGCTTTCAGGTCGGAGAAAATAATAAAAAAAATAATAAAAATAATGAGGCTCGTTGGGTATCCTATTATCTGTAGCCTCCATGTGACCGAGAGCTAAGTATTCCTTCATAAACTGGATATACAACGAATGATTTGTTGGGTTCCCTTTCAAACGCCGTTCTAAGGACAGAAACCGTCGTCGTGCAGTTTCATACGAGGAACCGAGACACGAAGGACTCGATTTGAAAGGCAGGCTAACTACAAATTTTTCTGTTGAGTCACGAGAGACGGTGCTAGCAAACGATTTTTCACTGCGATTCAGCTGCGATTTTGTTAGATCGGGTATTCTTTCAATTTTTCCAGAACTTCCTTAGCGTGTGATCCAAATTGTTGTCCTCAGTAGCTACTAGAGTGGAGTATGAGATACATCGTGCGGGCGGATTTTCTTTATAGGTCCCTGACGCTACCCAGCCAAAGACAGTATTTTGTAGAGTTGGACCTGAGTGCTTGTGACGTATTTGTCCTTCCCTAAGCAAATCGAAAAACAACTCAGCGCCGATCAGCATGTCGACGCGTTTGGGCTTGTAAAAGTAGGGGTCTGCTAAGGAGATATCATTACGAATCCAATCGGAAGATATTGCGGTTGTTTCTGGACGATACCCTGAGATCGACGGTAAAATTATGCATTCAACTGCCGCTTCGAAGGAGTTTAATCGCGACCCAATTGTCGTCTGGACAGCGAAGCTAGCTGAACAAGCGGAATTCCCAATGCCTGAGAATTTAGCCTCATGCCGGTACCGTTTTAAGTGCAGAGTACTTACTAATTCCTCCGTAATAAAATTAACCTGTGACCCTGAGTCTAGCAAAATCCTAGCGCACAGCTTGGCTCCTGACTGACTTTGAACCTCGACAAGGGCCGTTGCAAGTAAGACGTGATCTACCTTTTGGGACATAGGCTGACTAACCGAGGCACTTAGTGACTGTTGGGCTACCTGATTGTCAATAGGCGATGGCAATTGATTGCCCTACGGTACTTGGGAGGTTGAGGTATACCGATGCAGAAGTGTGTGATGAGCCTTCGTACAAATTCGACAACGAGATGACTGGCATGTTGCGACACTATGTCCTCTGCGTAGACAATTGATGCAAAGTGGTGCATTCTTTGCGAACTTGAACCGAGCTTCTACCGAGATATTAGCGTAAGGTGTACAACTCTGAATGAAATGGCTGTCTGACTTGCAGAAGAAACATTTAGACTTAAGTTCTTCGACAGGTCGGGAAACTGCTAATGCCGCTTTGCTATATCTGGGCTTGTTCCCTAGCTTTCCCTGTTTGGGAGCTTTTCTGCCTGTCGTGGATTCCTCAGCCGCTAAGTGTTGGTATCGTTTATTAAGCGCCTCTGAGCAATCTTTCCATAACGGAATAGAATCGTAACTAAGTTGCTCTTCTCATCGCGACCGCGTTTTGGGATCTACTCTAGACATGACAATGTGAATTATCATTGCGTTGGCGAGAGTTTTCTCGTTGCCGAGCGAGAGAAGAGATTCATATAAAGCAGTTATAGTGTCGATAAGGGATCGTAACGCCGAGGCGGATGGCGCTTGCATTGTTGGGATTTCAAACAATCGAGAGATACTTTTAAAGTATATTAGGCACGAATTATCATAAACCCTGACCAAGGCCGCATGGGCCTTTGCGTAATTTGCTTCTGTGATCTGGTAAGCCTTTACTGTTCCTAAGGCTTCACTCTCTAAACAGGATAACAGATGATTAAACTTTTCAACATTTGATAGAGATTCGTCATCGTGAACTAAGCTGTTAAATAAACCTATAAAATTTTTGAACTCGGCATAGTTGCCGTCGAATTTTGGGAGTTTCATTTGTGGTAGTATTCTGCTGTGACTTGCTGAAGAATTTAAACTACTGTTATTTGCGAAGGTAGAATGATTTCTTTCTCCTTCGGGCCGGTTACAATTTGACATTAATAATGCCTTTGCGGATACACATAATTCTTCTAACTCCTCTCTACATGCTAATTCATTATTAATTGCCTCTAATTGTTGTTGCAACTCGAACGCCTTTTCGATGTATTTATTTAAAATACCTAAACGACATTCCATTTCGCACGCATTAGGGGGAGTTACTTGACCACGAACTGTGGCCTCAATTCTAATTATGTGATTCTAATTCCGCTCAAGCTGTTCCAGCAATTCGTTTGTGTCGTCCTCCGCTGAGGAAGTTCTGCCAAATCGTTTCCGACTTCCACCCATTGTGACTAGCAACTTCCCGTTTTTAGATTATTTCTAACAAGCAAATGCCAATGCAATGCTGCTGGTAGCGATAGAATGTCTGCACTGTCCCACCGTACTAAAATTCTCATCCAGGCTATGCGCGATTGGAGCAAGGAAGGCGAAAAGACCGACACAACCAAAGAGCGCGCGAAGATTGGGGCAAGGCAGATTAAGCAAGACCGAATGTGTGTGTGTATGTGTTGGGTATGGGCCTTTGTGTGTGTATGTGACTGAAAGCCAAGTGAATTATGATATGTGTTTGTGCAAGTGATGGAAATAAAGTTTGCATATATTTACGTAGGCCACTTTACCATATACAATGCGGATCACTGTACAGGCGCTCCTGCGATGAGATTGCGATTGGGATGTAATTCTCGGTGTTTCCGACGAGGTTAGGTTGAAGCCCGCTGATGCTCTCCTGTGACGAAATGGAGGTTAGGGACGCAGCCGATGTGCGCTCCCTCTACGATGATGTATGTGGGGCTCACCACTCTCCGGGTGCTCCAGCGACGAAAGACGACGTTCTATTGCACCTCTCTATGGGTGCCGACGAGATTGTGGCGAGGAGATGGACGCAGCCGATGTGCGCTCCCTCTACGCCGAGATGTAAGTGGGTACTGCGCTCCGGCTGTGCGGGCGCTCCAACGACGAAAGATGAAATTAAAGTTGCACGGGCGCGTAAATGCGTCTCCAAATCTTGGACCATGCACCCAATGTGCGATGCCGATGCATTTGTTGCGCAACGCAAATTGGCCGCGTGCACTTGTTATATAACTCTTGGTGATTTGCCAACTTATAACAATACGCAAATCCGAAGTTTAGAAGACGGCCAAGAACCAGTGTGTCCACCCGGGGGCGCCAATGTTTGCTCAGGAAGCAGGAGTAAATATGCAACTTCGCGAACCCACTGGTTTATTTAAAACATTGCTTAGCCGTCATCTATGTAAATTGTGCGTTTATTTCAAGAGCTTTTCTATTCAACAATGTTACCAACTCCCCCGTTTCAGATCTTCCCTATTACATTGGTATCTAGAGTTTGTATTTTATGGTAATCTAGTATTATTTTTAATCTAGTATTTTGTTGTATGATCGTTGCTTGCCGACTTGTAGGGGGTAATTTATTAGCGATTATCAGCTGTGCTACGCCCCTGCTCGCAGCTTTCGATAGTCGGCATCGCAACGACCATAGAAAACAAAACAAACAGTGAGATGACCAAACACATACAAATATCTACATATAAATTAATTATTTAGTGCGGGTCAGCTGGCGGGCAGGTTCCACGCAGCAGTCACTAGTATCCAAAAGCCAACAGTCTGAATCGCAAGTACTGGATGTTGGGGTATTATCCGGGTTAAGCCGGATTCTTGATGAGCCGGCTGGCTATTCCTATCCACTGAAGATTAGGAAGTTTACGTTGGAAGGGTGACTGCCCTTCTTTACCTGCTGGCCTAGAGACTCAGACAGTGTGAAAATAATAAGTTCTTAACGGTGGTAGCCGGAGTTTAATATTGTCAGAGCGTGTGCTCTTTATTCAAGACTTCAAATTAGACTGACACAATGGAATATTCTTATGGCTAACAAAGGCTCACAGCGGCCACGCAAATATGCAGTGTTTGCCGTCTGTGCACGAGCGTCCGGCCCATTGCTTGGTCGGCAGTTTGATCGGCGCGACAATGTTTACGTACCTATGGTCAACGACTCTGGTCTTGCTGACCACAGTTAACTACTCCCCCTCTAAGTCAAGGCCGCCCTCGGCCGTTCGTAGTTCGGCGATCACTTCTCCTATTTGGATCGCAGATCTTTTTGCCCCAGTAAGCCGGAGATACGCGAGGCCGATGCAGATAAGTGCACAGCATATTGCTCCTGCAATAATTACTGCGAGATGCGTCTGGTGGTCGTCGATTTCTTCTCTGAACTCCTTGATTAACTCCAAATTTCGTTCACTCAAGCGGTGAAGGTACGGGAGGTTGAGAACATCCTGGTTGGCGGTGATGTTCAACAGAGGGAAGCTGGCTGCCCCTGGAGCTCTCTTCTGGGTGTTGGCATGATTAATGAAAAGGGTGTTGTTTATCGTAGCTTCTTTTTCAAAGGTGACGAGGTGTGTGCCATGTATCCACACTTCTGTCCCACTGTCCACTCGGACTTTGGCTGCTCGGTCGTTGATAATTACGATCCCTTCGTCCACATAGGTTATTGGTTGAAGATCGCTGTCTTGTATTCGGAAGTGCGCCACCCCACCACGCAGTTCTCAATGGCGTGAATTTCTCCATTGCATTCCGCGATGACGTTATCTTTTATCTGCAGAATCGTCTCACCATGGGCGACCGGGAAAATTGTTATTTTCTTACAAGCTAGTTTAATTTTAGGAAATTTGATAATAAAATGTAAAATGTTAGCGGACTGCAGAATCTTTACGGACGAGACAGACAAAAGATCCCCAATGGGTGTGTTGGTGGGTTCCTCTAGCCAAACTGATTTTAAGTCTTCGTGATCTAAAATATTCGGACTAACAATATTAATTTTGGCAAGGGTTATTGCAAGCATTAAATTTTGTAATTCTGTCATCAACATTCTGTTTCTAGCAAGTAGTGTCTCATATAAATGTCCAGTATCTATCTGTGAGTTTTTGGCCGATCTCAAAATTAAATTGACGGTAGAGGTTAGTTGATTAATTTGGTTTTGAATTTTAGTATTGATTTGAATTTGTCTATTGCTCGACTCAACTAACTTCATTTCAGTGAATCTGATTTTTTCTAAGTCACCGGCATCCGGTGTCCCTGCTACGACCTTTAGCATTGATCCTAAGAAATCCAGACTCCTAGCTACTCTGTGATGAACGCCCAACGGACTCTAACAAGTCCTGGAGGTGAGCGGTATCCACGCTTAGAAGCTTCTTCATGTGGGATACCGGAAACATGTTGATCATGCTGCTCGTCTCCTCTATCACGCGCGCATATTCTGAGAGGTTCGCTGTGTGTGTGACGAATGCGAACTCTTCCCATACTAGGATTTCACCATCAACGATGGGAATGTACTTGGCCTGCGAATAATCAGTAATGTGAGCCGACGCCAAGGATATGAATAGACAAAGTATGAGTCCGAATCTGCGGGGTTAAACTTTAGCTATTTTTTTGCTCATAAAGAGGTTTCCACCACCACCGAAATAAACTTAAAACAAACTATGCCAATGTCATCTTTTATTTGTTATTGTAATTCTTTATTTAAAATCCTGTCGCCATATAGAGTAGACATCTTTTATTTGTTATTGTAATTCTTTATTTAAAATCTTTTTTCAAAATCTGGAGCAGCATTAGTGCCGCTTCCAACGTCAAGTTGTTTCTAATTTGACAATTCTCCTTGGGTTCTAAGTAAGCCTAAGTCTCGTAGCTGCGCTGCCTACAGTTGGACGGCAGAGAGACGGCTATGTATATATTATATATATTAGTGTATTTAATTATGCTCCCTTTAGCTGGAGCGTGAGGGTATATGTATGTACTTGAGTTTGGCTGAGCGACCGGCGTGTGCAACAGAATGCTGACACTTGCACTTTCTGTGAGCGCGCCGATCGACTCATGTTTCGGCCACTTAGGTTTTTGACCGAACCTTTGTTTATGTAAACACTACAACAAAGTGTTACAGTGTGTTTGCTTCAAGTACTCTTGGTACAGTAGTTATTCAATATATGTGCATACTACATCTCCCTCCTTTTGAAAAATAACGTAATATTATGAAGTTATTTTATTAGTATATTTTACTTAAAGGAATAATTTTTTTTTTTTAATTTTTTCTTTTTTTAAATTTTTTATATTTTTTTTTTTTTTTTGATACAAAGAGAATGGAATTGGGAATAATATTCGTATTTAAAGAAGAAGTATTTCTAAAGCATGGCCATGCTAAATGCAATTATGAAATAAACGTTTTTAATCTATCCTTATGAACTGCTTGTTTTTGTTCTTATTATTCGTTATTATAATGTTATTTCTTTCTCCTATTTCCGTTACTTTATACGGACCGGTATATTGATAATCTAACTTATGACCTGTTTCATTTCTTAAAAGGACTTGATCACCTACTGATATATCTGTGTTGTTTATTTTCTGATCATATAGTATCTTATTATTCCTTATTTTTTTCTATCATTATTCTAGCTCTTTTGTATGCTACTTCTAATCTATATTTACTTTCCTCAGCATAGTTATCTATATTATATAAAGGTTCTATATTTTCTATAGTATTAAATTGTTTTGGTAAATTATTTGTTTTGCCAAATACTAGCTCGTATGAGCAATAATTATGTGCCATTGAAGGGGTCGTGTTGAAACAAAAAACGAAATATTGAAGCCATACGTCCCAATCAGTTTTATCAACCGATATATATGAGCGTATGTATTCATTAAAAGTTCTATGACTTCGTTCTATTGTTCCTACTGTCTGGTGGTGGTGTGCCGTAGATGTTATATTTTCAATTTTTAAGTATTTGCACAGGTCATTTATAATGGAATTCTTATATTCTGTACCCATGTCCGTAATGAACGTCTTCATTGGACCGTACTTCAGAATAAATGATTCAAAAATTGCCTTAGCGACAGTGTTCGCGTTTTTATTTGGAACTGGTATGGCAACTAAATATTTAGTCAGGTCACATATTAGAGTGATTGCATACTCATTGCCATTTTCTGATTTTGGTAATGGGCCAATAGTGTCCACTATCACTCTGTCGAAAACATTTATAGGCGTATCAGTTATTATCAATGGAGTCTTATTGTGCTTAGTTATTTTAGCTTTTTGGCATTTCTGACATTTTCGTATGTATTCAGTAATATCTCGAGTCATACCTTTCCAAAAATAATGTCTTTTGACCTTGGCCAAGGTTTTTGTAATGCCAGTATGACCTCATTGTATTGGATCATCATGTAATTTAGACAGTATTGCTTCTTTTTCGTTTTGGTTTTCTATAAGGGTCACCGGTTTGAGTAGCGCTACTCTTAAGGTATTCAATATCTTGTTGCCCATTTGTTTAAAATTATCTATTGATACATGTTCAAAGATATTTTCCCACGGAGCCATTTTGAGTTGGCTGATTTTGTTTATACCGGCTTGCAATTCAAGCCTTTGGAAAAATTGACCTAAGTCTAGGATTCCATTGGTTTATAAATCGCTAACATCATATCTTGCAGTAATTTTCCTACCATGCACATTGGGCGATTTTCCCAAAAAAGTGGCATAAAGTCAAAAAATGTATGATAGAATATTAAAAAAACCTTGTTATTTATTAATAGTAAACACTTCAGGAAGCTTAAAAAAATTTTTGTTTTTTGCTGGGTGGCAACTCTCTTTATGTGGCAGCCTCTTAAAGTCAGCTGATGGCAAGCAGCTTTCGATTGTAAAAGTTACCGCGAAAATTTTACTTCTGCAATTGATCAGTGTGCGTATGTTTTTATGCAGTTTAATATATATATTTAGTATGGAAAACAAAGATCAAGGTATATATAATCTGTATGTTATGGCAAAAGTACATAAATATTTGTGTTGTTGTTTTTGTCCAGTGTTGTTGTTGGTTGTATTTGAACTAAAATTTTAACAATTGTAATCGTGTTCCGTGAAGTATTTCTATATCAAGAGCAAGCCAGAGCAGGCAACTAATAATGGCAAGTTACTAACTTAAATGTCTATTTTCATTTGGTAAAAATCTCATTTCCCCGTTTTCCCCCGTTTATACAAAAAATGCACTTGTAGTTGTTGTTGCGATTACCAACAGCGAGCTTGCCGATATTTGGAACGGCAACAATCGTAACGCAAGCGCTGTAACGTCGTTTATTTTAACAAAAATAAATAAAGATGATTTGAGCATATCGCACATGAATGCAATAGAAGCCAAAGTATCAATTTTTGTAAAACATATTAAACGGTATTTACGCAAACATCACGCAGATCTGGATAAAATTAAGTCGATTTACTCAGAATGGTTTTCAAAAAGTTTTGAAATACGAATCGATATGGAGGATACCAAAAATTCATCACCTTCCAAAATAGGACGCCCAAAATTAGGGTATACAGAGGCCGGGTCAAGGCTTAGAAGGAAAATGGCTCTAGAAGTTGCCATAGAAAATGACATGTCAACTCCTTTACTTCTGCATGCAGCCTCAACATCTGCGCGAAAAAGAAAAAATAATGAAGCAGTCGGCGTGCAGCAGGAAGTCAATATAGAAAAAAAAATTAAGAATGTGTCAAACAAAGAGCCTTTAAAAATGTCAAATAATGTAGCCTTAGCCTATATATTGGAAAATGGGCTAACAAAACAACAATATATTAATACTAAGAAACTAAATAAGGCGTACGGGAACGACATATATCCTGGTTATGATGCAATAAAACAAACGAAGATGCAGTGCAGACCAACAGGAGTACAAATTACAGAATCTGTTGCAAAGGTTTCTTTGCAGGATTTGCTAAGCCATACGGCTGAACGAATTTTAGTTTTACAAAAGGAAGTTTTGGAACAAATGGAAAATGTTACAGAGTGCACACTTATTGCATGTTATGGATTTGATGGGTCGACCGGTCAAAGTTCCTATAAACAGAAATTCGATTTTGATGAACCCGATTCTTCCGACAGTTCTCTATTCGTGGCAACTATGATTCCAATAAGATTAGTGGATTCTTTAAATCGTTTAATTTGGGTAAACAAAAGCCCCCAGTCTGTACGCTTCTGCAGGCCGATTAAAATTGAATACGCTAAAGAAAGCATTGCAAAAATCCAAGAAGAAAAGCATAATTTAGATATGCAAGTAGCAAACTTGCACAATTTTAAATCACATAGCGCAAACATTTCGGTTAATTTTAAAACATATATGACATTGATTGACGGCAAGGTACTTAATGTTTTAACAAATACGAAATCTACGCAATGTTGTCCTATATGTGCTATAAATCCAAAAGCGCTTATGCACATTAATGATTTCAGTTCTAAAATTTTTAAACCTAAACCTGACTCTTTGAAATACGGCGTTAGTCCGTTACACGCCTGGATCAGGTTTATGGAATTCGTTTTAAACATATCATATCGAATCGATATTAAAACTTGGCACGTAAAAGGAGAGAATAAAAACAAAATGATATCGCGGAAGAAGGAAATCCAACAAAGAATATGGAAGGAAATGGGATTACATATTAGCATACCAAAACAGAATGGATCTGGTAACAGCAACGATGGGAATACGGCGAGGCGAATCTTTGCAAATACCAAACTTTTTGCAGAAATCACATTGTTTGACGAGGTCCTATTAAATAAATTCCACCATTTATTAATAGCAATTTCGTGTGAATTTGCCATAAACACAGACAAATTTCGAAGTTTTTGCAACGATACATTTTTATTGTATATGCAGGCGTATCCATGGTACCCAATGTCCCCAACAGTTCACAAGATTATAGTTCACGGATCAGATATTATGGATCAGTTTGTAGTTCCTGTTGGGTGCCTGGGCGAAAATGCATCAGAGGCACGTAACAAACTCTATAAAATGGACCGACGTTCCCATGCTAGAAAAAATTGCAGGCTAAATAATATAACTGACGTTTTTTATAGATCTATTGACTCATCCGACCCTCTAATTTCAAGCTTGAATATACATAATACTCCAAAACTGCTTAAAAAAAAATCACTTCCTGCAGAAGTTATTGCGTTTTTGGAAACTCCAACCTTAAATATAAGTTCATGCTATATATCTGAAGAAAATAATAATGAAAATTTTAATTTTAATAATAATAATAACATGGATAGTGAAACAGATGACGAAGAAGATTATGATAACATCAATGAATATTCGTTCGTTTTAGATGAGGAAGATTTTTAACTGCTTATTTGTAAAGATTTTAATAATATAACTACATATATGAATAAAAATTTGTAATCTTTTTTATTTAATATTATGTCTAAGTATAATAAAATAAAGCTTTTTATTTTCTTTCAATTTTAGTTGAACATTTTTAATTTTTTCTTAAATAAATGCACTTATTATTGGCGGAAAAAAAAGAGTGACCCAATTGTCGAAAAAAAAAATCCGAAATTACAGTTAAATATAACGAACATTTAAAAAAAAAAATATGTCTCTAGCTTTATTTTTAGACTTTATGCCGCCAAAATCGACAAATCGCCCATTGTGCCATGTTTAAATAAACATAGCATATCTTTTACATGCAAGGTCACTACTTTGCGTACTTCGTCATTGTTTATGACTTCATATACTCTGGGCTTAGAAGCTTTCTCTATAGATTGCGTGGGCAATTCTATTTGTTTGTTTTTCGCGCGGAATTTCTGTCTATTTTGATATCTAGTAGTGACTTTCTTTATATTTCCAGTAATGTTTTGTAGATCCTTAATGGTTATTCTTGATAACGCATCAGCTACATAATTGTCTTTTCCCTTTAGGTATTCAACTGTGAAATCATACTCTTCTAACTCTAGCCTCATACGTGTCAGTTTGGAACTCGGATTTATCATTGAAAATAGATATATTAATGGTCTGTGATCTGTTTTGATTGTAAAGTGATTTCCATAAATATATGATCGAAAATGTAATATTCCCCAGTGAATTGCAGCTAATTCCTGCTCTGTTGTGCACTTATTACTTTCTCCCTTAGTTAAGGCTCTTGATGCATATGCAATGGGAAGTTGGAGTCCGTTATGGTTTTGAGTTAAAACCGCTCCACACGCTTGTTTACGTGTATCAGTTATTATACAAAATTCTTTGCTGAAATCGGGATATTGTAATGCGTTTTGGCATTCATCTGTCCATTCAAAAGGAACATTCTTTTTACATAATCTTGTTATGTGCCGTGAATATTCGGCGAAATTTTTTATGAAACGTCTATAATAATTGCAAAATGCTACAAATCGTCTAGCGCTGTCCGCATTGTGTGGCGCAGGGTAATTCATAATGACGTCATATTTCTTGTCGTCTGGAAGTATTCCTTTATCTGTGCATTTATGACCGAGAAAGGTCACTTCATGCATAAAAAATGAACATTTTTCTGGATGTAACTTTAGATTGTATTTCCTGCATTTCTCAAAAACGTCTGTTAAGTTTTTAAGCATATGTTTCTCGGAACAACCTATAACTATTAAGTCATCCATATAAAGGAATGCTTGTGAAGGTTCTAATCCAGAGAATGCAATAGTCATCATTCTTTGAAATGAATTAGGCGCTATTTTTAATCCGAAAGGTAATCGCGTGAAGCGATACGAGCCATTGCTCGTTGAAAATGACGTTATATCCCTTGAACTTTTTTCGAGTTCAATTTGATGAAATCCTGACATTAAGTCAAGGCATGAAAAATATTTTGCTCGTCCCAGTTGATCCAAAATATCATCAATTCTTGGGAGTGGGAATTTATCGGACAGTAATTATACCCGTTACTCGTAGAGTAAAAGGGTATACTAGATTCGTCGGAAAGTATGTAACAGGCAGAAGGAAGCGTTTCCGACCCCATAAAGTATATATATTCTTGATCAGGATCACTAGCCGAGTCGATCTAGCCATGTCCGTCTGTCCGTCTGTCCGTCTGTCCGGATGAACGCTGAGATCTCGCTTCTTACGCAGCGCAAGTTTGTTTCAGTAGAGTGCCACGCCCACTCTAACACCCATAAACCGCCCAAAACTGTGGCTCCTACAGTTTTGATGTTAGATAGAAAATTTTAACTGAAATGTATTAGTCTTGTCCATACCTATCGATTGACCCAAAAAAAATTTTTCTACGCCCACTCTAACGCCCACAAACCTCCCAAGAAAAAAAGCTATGACGTCAGAGCCAGACAGTGCGAAATGTTTTTACGCGTGTATGTGTGTGTATGTAAATAGTTGCAAGCCGAACTTAGCGGCAAAGAGAAAAGCACTGCCGGCGCTCAGAGAGAGCAAAGTGCGCGGCTAACTTATTCTATTGAACAATGAATTTGTCACGCCTACCCTAACGCACACAACGCTTAAATCTGTCTTCCGCCGGTAGGTGGCGCATTTAAATCTCGCTTTGCTGCTTGCATATCTCCATTTCCCTTTGGTCGCTTAAGCTGAGTAACGGGTATCTGATAGTCGAGGTACTCGACTATAGCGTTCTCCCTTGTTTTTTATTAATTTGACGATAGTCAATCACTAATCGCCATTTCTTTTGTTCTGAACCTGGGGATGGTTTTTTAGGAACAAGTAACAATGGGCTATTATATTCAGATACCGATGGTTCAACAATCCCGTCGGTGATCAATTTTCCGACTTGTTTCTGTATTTCATTCACCTGACTGTGTGGGCTTCTGTAATTTTTTATATACACTGGTTCATCATCCTTCAATCTCAGTTTTTGTTTATAAAAATTATTTGTGCTTATTGGTTCGGTTTCCAATCCGAATATATCATTGTATTTGGTGCATAGACTTGAAAGCTGTGATTTGAATTGTGGAGGAAAGTTTTTTGAAAGTTGAGATAATACAGACTTTTCTCTATTTTCTAGATTAGTTTTGACTACATCGTAGTTCGAAAGTGATTCATAAGCTAAATTATTTGTACTGACTACTTGATCTTTGTTTGTGGTATTGAATAGTCTTATGAAAGCGTTTTTAGATGTTGCTATGGTACTATATAAATAAAGATTAACTGTATAAACCTTTGCATTTTCTACTGTTGAATATCTAAAGGGTTTTGTGAGTTTCCCGATGTACTATTGGTTACTCGGATATTATTTTGATTATTATTGTTGTGGCCTCGACTCGAGTTGCCACGGCCTCTATAGTTTCCTCTATATTGGTTTCGTCCAGAGTTGTTTTGTGTACTATTGTTGTTGTAATTATTATAACGACTACGAAAGTTACCTCTGTAATTTCCTCGTCCGCGGTTTCCGCCGCGCTGCGGGTAATTTTTGTAATATAGGACGGTGTTTGGCTGTCCGGTTGATTCTGTGCAACTGTTTACAAATTTTGATATGGCATCATTCATAGTATTGAAGGTACCAGCTTGCATGATAAGTTTAACCTTATCGATTGTACAATTTTTAGTCATTGCTTTGACTGCATGCTGAGTGGAATAACTTCTGGCTAACTCTAGGGGTAAGCCATCTGTTATATACGCACCTTCTAAAGATTTCGTCATCTGCTCAACCTCTTGTGTGTACTGGTTGGCAGTTTTATTGCGTTGCTGTAGGTTCATCAGTTTTGCTGACAACACTTCTACAGTTTCGCCTTTGGGGTTGCTTTTTAATCTTGAAATGACTTCTGTTACTGTTGTTTCATTTCCGATTAAATTTCTGGCGACACCTTTTAGCTTTGTTTTTATTATGGAAACTGCTAATTGTTCGTGCTCGCCTTTTATTGATTCTATTATTTGTAATGTTTGTTAAGCTTGTTAAGTTTTCAGCTTTACCATCGAAAACTGGTATAAGCTTGGATGCTGTATTAATAAAATCAATATTAGATTGTGCCATTGTGATATTGTTTCCTATTTCATTTTCTATTATGCTTGAACTATCATCAGAATCTGTAGAATTATCCAGATCTGACATTAAAACAGCTGGAATAGTAAGATTATTTAAATCTTGCTCTTCTATTTTATCATTTGTTTCTGTAAGGTCGTCCGATTCTATTTGGTCAATGTCAGTTTGTTTTGTTGATTCCGGTTCATCACCAGTTTCAACTGCTAGGGAAGTGTTAAGTATAGTTGGTACCGATATGTCCAACTTAAACTTTTGTTTAATTGATATTAAATTAGATCGTAGTCTGATCAAAAATTTTGATACTTGGGACCAATGATCTTGATTTAATTTTTCCCTCTGGCCATATATTAGTATTCGTGCTTCATTAAAGCATTTTACTAGAATTTTCACATGTTTTTTAATAGTATTTTTTTGAATTGGCCTGTTTTGAGTAAGTGACTTATATGATTTATCAAAGTCAACTTTTATGTTATTTATTTGCTTATATAATTCATTCCATTCCATTATATTGTGGAGATGAATTATTTCTTAAAGACCATCATTACTATTGTTCTACCTAGTATTGGGTGTTCGTCTACTACTGATCTAACTTGTACCCTTGGAATGGTGGATAGGACAATTCCCTTTTGGGTGCTTGTGCAATGAATTAGTGGAGAGGCATCTAAATTATATGTTTCAATATATAAATTTTCTAATTCATAAATGCTTACTGAAGTTGGTGCAACTAATTTCAGAATTCTTTTTTTAAAATGAATGTCCCTATCATATGTGTCTCTAATTGCTTTTAGAGTAGCCATTTTTGATTAATTAATTTTTATTTATTTATTTTTATTTTATTCCATTTTCTTTCATTTTTAAAAATTTGATTACAGCAATATTTTTATATTAATGTTGTTTGTGCCAAAAATTTTTAAATTTTGTCCAGATCATTTGCCTGGCTCATATATTTTTTCTTAAGACATTTATTATGCAATTTATAAAGTTTATAGAAACAATTTGCGCACATTATAACAACAATTATTATTAACAATGTATGAATTAATTCTAAGTCAATGATGTTTGACTCTACCTTATTATTAACATTTGCAGTGGAATCCACTGTTTTTGTATCTATTAAACCCATCTTTGGGGTTGTTATTCTTAATATATATCTTGGTCTGTCAAATACTTTAGATTTTTGAATTAATTCGTAAATGTTGTTAATGTTATTCATTAACAACTAGTTTGATATGATTAATTTTGATTTGACTTTTTTTTTTTGACCAATTATTATTATATTTGACATATAATTTCCTGCCTATTTTGTGTATGGTTTTTAGGCCATACTCTAATCGGGCAACTTTTATGTCGCTCAATTTTAACAATTGTTTTTATAAAATAAATGAGAAAATACGCATCGCAGTGCAATTCAAAAGAATTTTGCAACGCAGTGCAAAGAAAAAAAAATTATGCGCTCTTGGTAGCGCTGTCGGTTTACTCCTCCTTGGTACCGGTGCTGGCTGCACAGGCTGTACCTCTATGGTGGGGCACCGGTGCTGGCTACACAGGTGTACTCGCAGAAGGGGGAGTACTGTGGTCCCTCGCAGTCATCCGGGCACGTCTTCTTCAGCTTTGGGATGGCAACTTTTTCTGGAGGAGACAATGTGATTTTATTTTTGGCAATATTTGGGATTACAGGGTAGGTGGATGTGTCTGTGGCTGTGGTCTGATTCTTACGTACTGATAGCAAATTTTTTGAGTGTTTAACTTCGGCATGTATTTTTACCGAGTCGTTCCACTTTATTGCTTTGCCGCTGTTGAGCAGCTTCAGTAGTTGAGCCTTTCCGGCTTTCAATCTTTTTACCACGCCACTTATTTTGGCACACATCACACTCTACTCACTGCGTTTCTTCTCTTGGTTCTTGTTTTTGTAGTGTATGCTGTCGTTGCTGCCGTTGTTGCCGTTGTTGCCGTTTGTTGTTGTTGTTGCCTTTTGCTGTCTTCTTATCCTGTGAGGTCCATATCCAGGTCCATATTCCGGACCAATGTTGCCGTTTGTTGTTGTTGTTGCCTTTTGCTGTCTTCTTATCCTGTGAGGTCCATATCCAGGTCCGTATTCCGGACCAATGTCACGGTCGCCATGTAGAGTAATGTCATCTTTTATTTGTTATTGTAATTCTATTTTTAAAATCCTGTCGCCATATAGAGTAGACATCTTTTATTTGTTATTGTAATTCTTTATTTAAAATCTTTATTCAAAATCTGGAGCAGCATTAGTGCCGCTTCCAACGTCAAGTTGTTTCTGATTTGACAATTCTCCTTAGGTTCTAAGTAAGCCTAAGTCTCGTAGCTGCGCTGCCTACAGTTGGACGGCAGAGAGACGGCTATGTATATATTATATATATTAGTGTATTTAATTATGCTCCCTTTAGCTGGAGCGCGAGGGTATAAGTATGTACTTGAGTTTGGCTGAGCGACCGGCGTGTGCAACAGAATGCTAGCACTTGCACTTTCTGTGAGCGCGCCGATCGACTCATGTTTCGGCCACTTAGGTTTTTGACCGGGCCTTTGTTTATGAAAACACTGCAACAAAGTGTTACAGTGTGTTTGCTTCAAGTACTCTTGGTACAGTAGTTATTTAATATATATGTGCATACTACAGTAGTAATGAATAATGCCAAGTGGCTTAAAGGTGTAATAAAAAACGAATTAAAAAAGTAAAGGACATTGTTTGATTGTATCTAAGATTGTCCTTGTGGACTATCCTCCCCTTAATGAGGACCGTGGTCCCCCGATCCGCTTCTACAGCTCTTTCCTCACATAAGTTTATTCCCTAGCCTTCTGTTGGATTTTACCAATACTTTTTCACCAACGTCGAAGACCCTATTCTGCCGAGACGCATTTTCCCTATTTCTGAGCTTTTCTTGTGCGTTTTTTATTCTATCTTGTACCTCATACTGCGGATTGTCTGATTGCCTCTGAAGCACATCAGCCGGCCTCTTGTCGATGACCGAATGGATAGACTTATTGTACCTGGCAGTCGCCAGTAAAATAAGCTCAACAGTGTCGCTGATGCCTTTGTCGATTTTAAGGCATCTGGCGAGTTCTGCCAAAGTGCTGTGAAAGCGTTCCACCTGGCCGTTCGATACACTGTGTAAGGGTGGTGCATTTGCGATATTAACCCCAAAGTGGTTAGTCAACATGGCTGAAATTGTATGTGAATTCAATGACGGTTCATTGTCACAATAGATCGTCTTGGCCCTTGGGAATAGTTCATTAACTGTAACAGTGCAGGTTTGAGGTCCTCAATCGTTCTAGAGGGGATAGGCTGCACGACTGCGAACTTTGAGGACTTATCGATGCATGTTAGGAAGTATTTCCTGTCCGTTGAGAAGATATCAATGTGTACCATCTCCCCTGCACAGGAAGGGATCGGTGATTCGCCGATTTCCTGTTTCTTTGGATGCTTGTCATATTTGGCCCTCGCGCAGGTCTTGCAGTTTTGAACGATTTCATTGGCTAGTTTAGCCATTTTGGGAAAATAATAGTCGGAGAGTACTTGTTTGACATTTTCTTGTGCCGATCTGTGTGCCCTATTATGCTCGGCAGTCATGATTTCGCGTCTCTCCGTGGCAGCGAAAATATCCGTTACACGGTTTTTGCAGTGCCAGAATTTGGTAGCTGGGAATTGCCGAACCAAATCATCCTGAACCATCGCTAGCATGTGCAGATCGCAATGAATGGCGTTTACGCCTTTAGCATCAATAATGTCCGCGAGCTCATCCAGTGATGACTCTTTGCAGGAAAAGTTGACCGCGTGTCGCCTCTTGTTTTCAAAGAGTACGAAGCTGCGTTTTAACGGAAAGCGTGCCTCTTCTAGAGTTATTTGATTCTGAAAACAGTTCAAGGGCTTATCCGTTGTTTCTATTGTGTGGGTCAGGGAGAGTTCGCTGTGTATAGTGGCAGCGCACGATTCAGCCTCTTGTTCCCTTATCACATTTAGTTGCTGTCGAGAAAGTGCATCGGCAACAAGATTTTCTTTACCGGGTTTGTAATGAATACGCGCACCAGACTCGACAATGCGAGCTTTCCACCTTTTGATTTTTGCATTCGGATTGGATTCCGATACTGCAAAGGATAAGGGCTGGTGGTCGGTAAAGATATTTATATCTTTTACGGCATATAAGTAGTGCCGTAACTTGGCCAAAGCCCATACAATGGCCAATAATTCCCTCTCATTGGTGGCATAATTGATTTCTCTGTCTGTTGATGTTCTCGAAATCATTGTTATGGGGCGTCCTTCTTGAGATAGGACTGCACCAATACCATAGGCCGAGGCGTCCGTCGCTAGATCGAACGCCTTTTTGTAATCTGGGTATCTCAGCATCACGTCTTCAGATGCCAAGATGTTTCGTAATTTCTGAAAGGCTTGTTGCTGCGTTTCAGAGAATTTTACCGGAATGTTTCGTGACCTATGCCTACTAACACTTCCGTTTTCGCCTTTTAAGATGTCAGAAATGGGTCTTGCTATTGCTGCGAAGTCCTTTATGAAACATCTATAGTAGCTTGCCAAGCCGAGGAATGATCTGACTTCTAATACGGATTTTGGTTCCGGGAAGTCTTGAATGGCTTTGACCTTCTCTGGGTCAGTTGTTGCACCGCTACTGGTGACTATGAATCCCAGAAAACTTACGCTTTTTTTAAAGAAGCGCGATTTTTCTACTGACACCCTCATGTTGGCTTCGTAAAGACTTTTTAGTACCCAATCTACATGCGTGACGTGGGATTCTTCGCTTTCTGAAAAAATAATCACATCATCGACATATACGTAACAAAATTTGCCGATTTGTTCGCGCAAAATGTCATCAATCGTCCTCTGAAATATGCTGGCTGCATTTTTCAGGCCAAAAGGGAGTCTTCGAAATTCATACTTCCCTCCGTTTACCGAAAAGGAAGTTTTTTCCCGATCACGTTCCGCAAGCATGATCTGGTGGTAGCCTGACTTAAGGTCCAGTGTCGTGAAATATCTGACCTTGCCCAAATTCCCCAATATCATGGAGATATTCGGCATGGGGTATTTGTCAGACATCGTTCTTTCATTAAGTTTGCGAAAGTCGATTACTAGTCGCATGTTTTTGTTACCTATTTCATCAGTGCCCTTCTTGTCTACTATCCATATTGAATTGTTGTACGGAGACACTGATTTTTGAATTATGCCATCGTTCAAAAGACTTTGAATTTCTTTATTGACAAAATCAGCCGCCCCCATGGGGTACGGGTACAGTTTGGCATAAATGGGCTCTTCATTCTCTGTTCTTATGGTGGCCACTACTGACGTGTTATATGGCAGAGCCTCGTTAGGGTCCGCAAAAGTCTTTTTTCTGCTGTTTAGCATTTTCATGAAGGCGTCTCTAATGAAAGGGGGTGCACTAGAGCAATCTACGTTAGTAAAGTTGACATCAGCGCAGGTGTGGAAGGAAAGTTTTTCGACCTCCGTGCCCTATTTAAGAATCCCGGTTTCTAAGCAAAGCGATGCTCCGGCCTGTTTTAACAGGTCGAAACCGATTATCCCGTCGAACGACGATAAGTCCGATAAGACAAAGAATGTGGCCGTAATATTAAAAATTGAGACGAGGCATTTCTCTGTTATGTGAGATGTGCCATGGATTGGTTGGATGCTGAAAGGGGCTTCTACTGGACGGACGCCTTTTAGCCCCTTGAAAGGCTAAATAAAGCTTTTAGAGGCGCCCGTGTCTACACATGGAATTTCTTAACGTTCCCCGCTACTCTCCGACTGAGGTAGGGTAGCAGGGATTTTGCTCTAAAAAATGTATTGCATCTGAATCGTATTTCTCAATGGCATCTTCGATTTTCGATGCTGCATTGGAGGCTACGCTGGCATAATTTTTTTCCTGCCTGTTCTCCACCCTGAGAGATGTGGTTAGCCCTTTGCTTCTTTTGTATGTTCGTTCTGTCAGACGTAGCCGGCCTCCTACTCTGGTAAGCTGGGGCTGGGGATGCTGTAACATCTTAGAAAAAGATGGGTCAACATCCATAGGTTCCTGTTGGGGCCTATTGTTGCGCGGCTCAGAATGAACCTGCGCCTTGTGTTGCCTACTAAAGTGCGGGTTTTTGTGGGTGCCAAATTGTTGACCTGGTTGAGAGGGGATCTTGTCCTGCTGACGTTCTGGCGTCTTGGGAGCTGGCTTACGATCCTTGTCCTCTTGACTTCTTGCAAACGTTGTTGCGAAGATGTACCTCTCATGATTGGATTCAACTTCTTGTGCCAAGGCATGTCTTTGGGTTTTGCTGAGAAGAGCACATCTGTAAGGCTGCGTTTGAGCCCGGAGATGAATACTCGCAAAGCATCTTCGCGGAATTTGTCGCACAATACTTTGGCCATAGCTGCTTCGTAAGACAGGTTGACCTTGTTTGTTAATAAGGTGAGTTTCTTCTCGACCTCATCATAGTATTGTAACAAGGCTAGGCCGCCCTGTCTTAGGGTGCCCAACTCTTGCTCGATGACATGCATCGGTCGCTTGTCACTGTATGTGAAGTCCAAGCGACTTATAATCGCGTCGAAATTCAGCACAGTCCCAAACGAAGATAGCACGGCATCAGCGGGACCCCTAACCTTACTCCTAATGATTATGACCGCTTGATAGTGTCGGGAGCTGCCATCAAATCGCCTGAAAATGTGGTAGGCGGCTACAGCCGCTTGTCGCCAAGACTCGTAAGACTCTTGCGTCCCCGCAAATTCTGGCAGACATTTAACGGCATCTAAAGGCTCGTTGCATTGTATGGTATCGTGTATTTCTATGGCTGCAAATGTTTTTACTTGAGTGGTCCGGGCTGGTTCTGACGCAGTGCTTACTGCCGCTACTTGCCCGGCCAACTCCTCAATTTGCTGCCTAAGTGCTTGCTCTGTGAGCTGGTGAGCTGGCGGCCTGTTCTGCAAGGGCATTGCTAACGGCGGCCTGAACAACGGACCGGAGCTGTTCGGGATCCATGTTTGTAGGGGGCTGGGGGGTTGCAGCTTACGGGTGAGATCCGCTCTTGTTCTTCACTCTCAGACCCCGAGTCACTTGAGTACTGTCTATTCTTCCTATATTGGAGGAACGGGGAGCTCATGTGAGGCTATAAAGAATTTTACCGATAAAGAATCCCAAATTGCTGAAAGAAAGATTCATGTCTTTGCCTTATTTATTATTTCTTTTATACTGAAGGCGTAGATCGCCTACGGGCAGCTGAATTTAACTGCACGGAATTCTGCGCGCGATGCAAAAGCGCTACACAAACAAAACACAGTCGGTGGGCCCTGGGATCGTATTTTCTTCGAATAAGCGGAGCAATAAAAACAAAACAATGTCTGCAGGGCGACAATGTATGCGCTGCTGCATGAAATTTATATTAAGTACACAGTGAGAAAAATGAGTCACTGAAGTATTGGGCGAAATAACGATGCGCCGTTACACAGAAATAAATTATAGAACAAAAATAAATTTTACTACGCACTATAACTCATGTGTTTATTTTTTATTTCTGTGTTAATTAAATCTTGTTAACTAAAAAAAATTTGCAGGGAAAAATATGTGCAATATTGTTATATTTTTATGTTTTTAATATTGGGGTTATTGGGTAAATTCCCTCCACCTGACACAATAAAAAATAAACAAACTGTGGCCATCAATGTAAGTGCTGAGATCTTTCGAAAATTCACTTCACACTTGTTTATTTGTATTTCTAATTTTGGTCACCTTTATCGTTATAAGAGCAAAATTTAATGCTTGTGCTTTTTTTCCTTTTGCACTAATTCGAAATCATTTTTTGTTTCGAAGACGTAAAAGGTTCGGCCGAAGGGCCCACTTACATTTTATGTGAATTGTTGTGTGTTCCGGTAGGGTAAATAAATACCACTAGTTGAGCGCCAATTAATTATTTAGTGCGGGTCAGCTGGCGGGCAGGTTCCACGCAGCAGTCACTAGTATCCAAAAGCCAACAGTCTGGCAGCGGTCCCAATTCCTATGGGCCACGGGTGCTGGATCCAGGGGGATCGCAAGTACTGGATGTTGGGGTATTATCCGGGTTAAGCCGGATTCTTGATGAGCCGGCTGGCTATTCCTATCCACTAAAGATTAGGAAGTTTACGTTGGAAGGGTGACTGCCCTTCTTTACCTGCTGGCCTAGAGACTCAGACAGTGTGAAAATAATAAGTTCTTAACGGCGGTAGCCGGAGTTTAATATTGTCAGAGCTTGTGCTCTTTATTCAAGACTTCAAATTAGACTGACACAATGGAATATTCTTATGGCTAACAAAGGCTCACAGCGTCCACGCAAATATGCAGTGTTTGCCGTCTGTGCACGAGCGTCCGGCCCATTGCTTGGTCGGCAGTTTGATCGGCGCGATAATGTTTACGTAACTATGGTCAACGACTCTGGTCTTGCTGACCACAGTTAACTTATATACAAATATCTACATACATTCACATATTATTTTCAACTCCACCATCCCGTTCCGACTAATTAAAGTTTTCCGTCGGCCATCCGGTCAAAAAAAAAATAATAAAATAAAAATTACATCAACCGACGTGAAAATTTTTTGGTCATTGTGTTTTATTTACCATCAAACTTTCTGGTATTTTTTCGGTATTTGGTATTTACTCCGTAAAATTTATTTTATTTAAGCGAGAAAAATACCAGCACTCCACCGCATGCATAGCATCTTCCGTCCACCAAATTTTTTGGTATATTTTTAGTATTTTTCCCTCGGAATATTAAATTATATTAAAGCAATACTCGAATACTAAATAATCAACCGATCGCATCCTCCGGCCAACAACTTATTGGCATATTTTGGTATTTTTTCTTCATTCAGAAGTTTAAATAAAGGCGAAATATTTCAACTACTACACCGGGGACTATATATTAACACATAGTTGGTATTTTTCCCCCTCAATTTATCCAAATGCAAAAAATACCAGCAAAATATACCAAACTTGATCCCAACCACAAAATACATATACCAAAAGGGTTAAATATTATAGTATTATTTCTCAACGGGTGATATTCGAACTCCTTACTCACCGTTCCTAATCCGTATCATTGGGTTTAATTCCGCAAAGTAACCAGGTCGGTACTTGCTTCCAATTTCTATTTCTCCGATCCACTACTTTTTTTGTCGACACCTCGTTCCACTAATCCAGAAGTGGGCCAGGTTTCCTATTTATCCGACATAAACAAAGGCGAGCAGATTCTGACCCAAAAAAAAAAAGGTCATTTCTTTTTAAATGTCCGTTGGATGTGATAACAACAAGTTGTCAATTCCACCTGCCGTAGTCCCAGGCATATCCGTAGATCCGCCCACACCCGAACTAACCGCCAAGACCTCGTCGCCCCGAAAAAGGGCCACCCGTGCAAACGTCAAAATGGCACTAACGCCTTCCCAAATCGCTCTAAGCAAATTTACTGAGGTCTCAGTTCGGATGAGTGAGTTTGAATCCAGAACAAACACTCCGTCGCCGATCCCTCCTACTCTGTCCATGCTGAACATCCGCCGCGAAGAAATACGCGCGTTATGGGACCGCATCAAGGCAGAATACGATGAATGCACCGGGTGCATAGCAGCAGCCGGAGACAGTGCAGCTGATAGTTTGCCAGTTCTCAAGGCTAAATACGGCTACTGCTATTCCGTTTACGAGAGATGTGGGGCTCAGATCGCGGATATGATAGCCCAGGCTCCCCAAGTTCAAGCTGTTCCTACGCAGACTTACATTTCTTCTGGATGTCGGCTGCCTCCGTGCGATACCGAGGTTTTCACCGGAGATTATCTGCGGTGGCCGACCTTTTGGGATCTGTTTACGGCCATTTATATAAACAATCCAAGGCTGACGCCAGTCGAAGAACTGTTTCACCTAAATGCCAAAACAAGCGGCGATGCACACACGATAGTGTCGAACTCCCCCTTACTAACGACGGCTTTCGCTCAGCTTGGGCTAACCTAACTGAGCGTTTCGAAAACAAGCGGTTGTTAGTAAATAGCCAATTAAAAATACTTTTCAATGTGCAGTCCGTTAATCAGGAATCTGGGTCAGCTATCCGTGAACTTCAACGCACCATCCAGGGTTGCCTTACGGCTTTAGAAATGTCCGGAATTGAAACCGAAAATTGGGATTGCCTCTAAGTGTACATGTGCTCCTCCAAACTTCCTAAGCTCACGCTATCCTTGTGGGAACAGTCCCTGCACAATAAGGCAGAGATTCCGACGTGGCAGGAACTGAACGCCTTCCTTACGGAGCGTCACCGGACCTTAGAAGCCATAGACGACGTACGGCCGTCAGGCTCGAGTCAGTCTCTGCCAAAAACTTCCGCCCCCACTGCAGCGCCTCAAAGAATAAATCCTTTCGAGACAAGGGTAGCACCCAAGCCAAAAGGATGTGACCTTTGTAAGAAGGAAATCCATCCTTTCCGCACATGTGCACGGTTTCTCCAGATGACGGTAGACGAGCGGTCGGCATATATAAAGAGGAAGCAGCTGAAAAAAAAAGCTCTGTCAATTTACCATCCGTTCTCCGACCAGGCCTGGCCTGCAAATAAGCACGACGGCCTATGTTCTTCCTCAATTAGCTGGAAACCTCCCATATTTTCCGATTCCGCAACAGTTTCTACGGGATCTTCCCGAACTGCCATTAGCGGATCCAAAGTTCTACGAGAGCGCACAGATAGATATTCTGGTCGGGGCCGACGTACTGCCATCCATTCTCCTAAGCGGCACCCGGCCGAATATTTGTGGCTCTCTCCTCGGTCAAGAAACCATTTTCGGGTGGATCCTAACAGGACTTTTTCCTGCTCCAAGGGAAAATCAGATTTCCGTTTTTTCCACACGAATCTCCCACACGGGTGACACGTCCCTGGATAGGCTTTTCACCAAATTTTGGAGGATCTGCCAGTAAAAGTGACAAAATCTTCCGATTTGACATGCGAGGAAAATTTTCTCCGAACGACTACGAGAGACGATAACGGCAGGTATGTCGTAAGTCTTCCGTAAAATCCGCCCTCGGTTACTCCAGATCCTCCGCGTTGTCGCAGTTCCTAAGAAACGAGCAACGCCTAAAGAGGGACAGTCAGCTGAAAGCCAAATACGACTCCGTGATTCAAGAGTATCTCGACCTCCATCACATGAAATTTCGAATTCGAGATTTCGAATTACAGACGGTAACTTTTGAAGTCAATTGCGCGCCATTCCTGGCCATTCGAGTCCTGCAACAGCTGGCAACTGACGTGCAGCTCAGCCATCAAAGAGCGAGCAACGTCATTCGAAATCATATGTATGTAGACGATGTCCTTTCGGGAGCTGACTCAGCCGAGGACGCTAAGTTCATTGTTCACGAGCTACAAAGTGCTCTAGATTCCGCGGGGTTTCCATTGAGAAAATGGACCTCCAACCATAAAGAAATATTAGCTCATATCCAAAGCGATCATCTTCTGACAACCGACTTCCTCGAGATCGACACTGAGAGCACAGCCAAAACTTTCGGCGTACGATGGAAGGCGACGTCCGATGAGTTCTTTTTCGTCCCTCCAGACTTAGCAACGGAAATCTCCCACACGAAACGCCAAGTCCTTTCCCAAATTGCCAAGCTGTTTGATCCAGCAGGCTGGCTCGCTCCATTTGTTATGTGTGCCAAAATCTTTATGCAAGAGATTTGTCTTCAGGATCTAGGCTGGGACGATAAACTTCCAATTGAGCTGTGCCAAAGGTGGAACAGCCTTCTCCAGAGCTATTCGGTCCTAGACCAGGTCAGAATACCCAGATGGGTTTCCTTCCGTCCAGAGTTCCGCGTAGAGCATTTCGGATTCTGTGACGCCTCGCAAAAGGCATAAGGTGCTGCGATCTATGTGCGCGTAGAGGTGGGCCATAAGACGATGGTGCACTTGCTCACGGCCAAGACGCGTGTGGCGCCAGTCAAAACGGTGTCCCTTCCCAGGCTGGAGTTTTGTGGGGCTCTCCTTTTGTCCGAGATAGCCGAAGCCATTCTTCCTAATATGCCGAGGCTGACCTCTAAATTCCATTGTTGGACCGATTCCACGATTGTGCTATCATGGTTAGCCAAACCAGCGTGCCATTGGACAACGTTCGTGGCCAACAGGGTGACGAAGATCACCGAGTCCACTGAGGCGGCCAATTGGTCGCACGTTCAATCCGAACATAATCCAGCTGATTTGGCTAGTCGAGGAGTTCCCCTTCAAGAGCTGGTGGATAACCCGCTTTGGTGGCATGGACCCACTTGGCTGCAACGTCCACGCGATCATTGGCCCAGCCAGGGAACCAACCTGCCGGTGACTGAGATCGAAAAGCGTGCCGTTAAAGTCCATGTGGCGTCTATGCCGACAGAAGATTTCCTAGATCGCTTTTCCAATTTAGATAGACCTTTAGATAGACCTTTGCACTCAGAGCAGGTATTTTTCTGAAGAATACCGCTGCTTGAGCCAGAAGCGTCCTGTGCCCGCGGCAAGTTCGATTCTCTCCCTGAACCCCTTTCTAGATAAGAAAGGGGTAATCAGGGCATGCGGCCGCGTAACGGCCGACAGTTTGCGGTATGATGAACGACATCCGATAATCCTGCCGTACGAATGTGCACTCTCGCGGCTTCTGGTAAAATTCACGCGTCTCATTTCGTTACATGGTGGTAACCAGTTAGTGGTGCGTCTCACTCGGTCCAGATACTGGGTTAACTCCTCCAAGGTCTGCGTTATCCACAAAAAGAGATTGCAAGTCCAGATGATGGGAAGTTTTCCGAAAGAGCGAGTGTCTTTTTCCCGTCCGTTCACGTACACAGGGATGGACTACGCCGGCCCGTTTGATATAAAAAATTATACCGGAAGAGCTTGTCTCATTACGAAAGGGTATGTGTTGGTTTTCGTTTGTTTTTCTACAAAGGCCATCCATCTAGAGCCTACATCCGACTTAACGACTGAAAAGTTTCTTGCCGCTTTCGCTCGTTTCGTCTCTAGAAGAGGGTGTCCTCGTCAAGTCCAGTCCGACAATGGAAAGACCTTCGTCGGCGCCTCCACCGTGCTTTCCCTAGACTTCCTGCAAGCCGTTAAGGAGTCTGTGACCGATGCGTATAGTTATCAGCAGCTCACCTGGCAATTCATTCCTCCTGGGGCACCCCATATGGGAGGCCTATGGGAAGCTGGTGTCAAGAGCTTCAAGACCTTGTTTTACAAGTCCACCGCTACACGGAAGTACACCTTTGAAGAGCTGTCCACCCTCCTAGCGAGAATCGAAGCTTGTCTGAATTCCAGACCGCTATCTCCCATGTCCGAGGATCCAACTGATCTCTTAGCGTTGACACCAGGGCACTTTCTTGTTGGTTGACCTCTTCTATCCATAGTGGAACCTGAAGTACAGGGCGGATCCAAGTCCATTCTGAACCGGTGGCAGCACTTAAAGTCTCTCCATCAACAATTCCGCACTCGATGGAAGGATGAGTACCTTAAGGAGCTCCACAAGCGCAACAAGTGGCAAGTCCCCACAGAAAATCGTAGTCGACATTCGTACGACACGCGGCATTGTCAAACGTCCAGAGACCAAGGTGGTTCTTCTTCCAAGAGAGCCGTCCAAAACTACCTCGTAACGAGCCGCGTTTCTTACACACCTTAGTCCGTAGCCATTATCCACGTCATTGTTAATCCGCCCTGTTTGTTTTTTTCCTTATCCACACTCTAAACAGGAAAATGGCTCCCCGTCCACGTAGCGCTCAGACTTTGGATAGCAGACGTACGAGAGGTACTCAGCCCTACCGATGCCGAGTCTGCCGCGGAATCCATCCTCTTCGGAAGTGTCAGAGGTTCCTAAAGCTGAGCGCAGAGAAGCGGCTGCGGGCAGTTCTTATAAACAAGTACTGCGCGAACTATCTCGCACACGAGCACTCCACTGGGAGCTGTCGTAGCGGTGACCGGTGCAGAACGTGCAACCGAAACCATCACACGCTGCTACACATGCACGAACTTGTTTCCCGGAAGAAGTCCGGCTCCAAGCAACAGCCCGCTTCTCCGCAGCGTTCGCGCCGGCAAGATCTGCCAACTCGCCAAACGCTTGCCCCTCCACCGCGCTCAGCATCCTCGACACCAGCTCCGTCGCTCGCGGCACTTCTCCAGCGTCATAGCGTCAATGTCCTCCCGACTGCTTTGGTGATCGTCGAGACCGGAGAGAAGACGTTCGACACCGCCGCACTCATCGATCCGTGCACCCCGACAGGCTCCATTTATGCATCCCTGGCCGCCGCGTTTCGTTTGCCGACAACGAACGTGGGCGATGAGAGCATCTGCACGGCGACGATTCGATCGAAGGTCGACGAGGCCATCAAGCTGGAGGTGGTCCTCAAGATCGAGCCGAACGTGCGCATTCGCACCCCCATCCGTGCGCTCAGTGAGAGCGTCGTCCAGAAGTTTAAGTAGCTACCGCTCGCGGATGAGCGTTTCCACCGGCCAGCCACTATTTCCTTGATCCTGGGCGCGGACCTCTGCCCGAAGGTGATACAGCCGGGCTTCCACATGGTCGACGAGAGATTGCCAGTAGCCCAGAAGACGGTGGTCGGGTGGATCCTCTCCGGCGCCTGTACGCAGGCTTAAGGCGCAGGCGACTGGCCGAAGTTCCGTCTCCTTTTTTTTTGCAACGCTAGCGATTGCAAGGGGCCCACTGTCCGGCGAATCTGGACCGGCCCCGCTATCCAGCTGCACCGCTCTCTCGCGCTTCCGCTCTCCTGCGCTGTTCTCAGCTCCCTCCGTGAAGTCTCCGCTACGATTTGGAACGCAGAGCGGAGCTTCGACTTAAGCAGTTCGATTTTGGAGCTCAAACTGAAATAAACCGCGGTCGCACCCCCGCCTACCTTTACAAGTTAACTTTTGTGCGTAATTACTTTTCGGTCAAGGGGCACTTCGCGCAGCGTGTATTTTCTCCCCTACAGCTACCAAGCAGATCGCCGCATCCGACGCCCGCCAGCCGCACCAGCAGCCCTACGCCGAAGCCCAGCGCGTTCATCAGTTCCCGCCGACGCCACCAGTTTCCGCGTCGCCACCCACGCCATTCCCCCAGCGCCGTACCCCGCTACCCCCCGGCGTACAAGAGGTGTGTCGCCATTTAATTTGAATGTCAATAATTGCTTACGCACAGAAAGCTGCGTTGCCAAACTTTTTCGCTCATAGATCGAATCTAATTTTTCAAAAATCTCTTTTGCAGTCGAATTATTATCGGCAAAAGAAAGAAAGGAGTCGCTTAGAAATTCTATTATAATGCTTTTTGCTGATCTTTCTGCCTTTGTCCATTTCTCATCTATTTCTTGGGGTTTTTCTTTTTCGATTACAAATAAAACATCATTTTCAGCTAAAAGAGACTTCACTTCTTTTTAAAAAATTATTATTGTATTTTTTACTCAAGAAGTAAAAAGTATATAGTCGGATATTTTTCGCACTAGAAAGGGTATAGGTGCAGTGGCAAGCGCCAACAGCGAAGAGAAAACAAAGGAAATCAACTAAAGGGGTGAGAAGACTTTGTGCATTCTGTTTGAGTGATTGAAAGGGAAGCATCCATGTTAATTGTGCGCAGCAGAGTTACTTTAGTCGTCTCTTTAAGTTAATATACTAAAGTCAGGTAAGTGCTACGTTAAGTTTAAGATGTTGTGCATTGATCTAAGTTTAAAGTACGTATATTTTGAAGCTATTCAATGGGTTCCGTTAGCCGAAAGTGGATAACGAAATGTTTTGTGCCAATAAAAATTGTGCAAAGGGTTAAACGCAGCTATAATAGGTAAATATACAAATAAACAAATAAAACGCATTTTTTAAACATATGTTTTTTCAGGAGCGTTGGCCAAGGATTCAGAGGACCCGGACAAAGGTTTAAGAACGGCGATGACTAACGTTAAAAATAAGCTTACGAAACAAAAAAACAGAAACAATAATTGTACAATTTTTGAAAATTTAAATAATACCATCTAATTAAAATGAAATTAAATATGTATGTATATTAAATTATATATTTTCATAATTGAAAACTCATAGGAAAAATTCGGATTTTCACAAGTGATTTCACTTGGGACGTGTCACTTGCAAGTGATTTCACAAGTGAAAACTCATTGAAAAATTCTGATTTTCCCAATGGATTTCACTTGGGACGTGTCACCGGCACGTGACAGGCCATACGAAAAATGAGTATAAGGAACAAGTGAAGTCCCGTAGGACTTCGAAAAATTTTCACAGTTTTCTATATGGAGCGTCACTTGTTCTTCACTTGTGCAAGAGGACATGTCCCACGTGATCCCCAAGGTGAATCACAAGTGAAACTTTTTTTTTGGAACTGAAGGGTTGGTACAGTATTTGCTTGACATTGATTCCTTTTTCTTTCCTTCTTCTCGAATATACGATAGTTACATTGAAATTAGAGCAAGAATAAATATGAATAAGGAGAATAAGTTCAAGAATATTTCACCTTTTCGTGGTGAAAAATGTTCGGTGTGGAAATTTCGTGAGAAGTCTCTTTTAGCTGAAAATGATGTTTTATTTGTAATCGAAAAAGAAAAACCCCAAGAAATAGATGAGAAATGGACAAAGGCAGAAAGATCAGCAAAAAGCATTGTAATAGAATTTCTAAGCGACTCCTTTCTTTCTTTTGCCGATAATAATTCGACTGCAAAAGAGATTTTTGAAAAATTAGATTCAATCTATGAGCGAAAAAGTTTGGCAAGTGAAACTTTTTTTTTTGAACTGGAGGGTGTTTAGAAATAAAACACAAAAGCGACGCAGAAACATGCAAAAACGAAAAAATAAAAACAGTTCACTCTCGACAGCCTAAGCCATCGGACGTGTTCTTCCGCGTATCATTAAAGTACCGCAGCATCCCAACCCATAATCAAAACAAACGCGAAGATTGCCTCCGCTTATCTACTTCCCGATCAACGCAACTAACAATTTTGGCAGCTTTAAGGAAGCATTAAAGTTTGTTGACCTCATCATGCCTGACCCTCCGGACATCTGGAGAAGGCACCCGCCAGACGGAGTATTCCTGATAGCGACTAGGACAGATGACGACTCAAGTCTCTAACTGAAGTCTCACCATTCATCATTAAAAAAACAATAGACAATACAATCCAAGGAGAAGTCACAAGTTGTAAAAAAACCAAAGACGGAAAACTTCTAATTCTAACCAAAAACCTATTACAAGCCGAAAAACTAAAAAATCTCTTCAGTTTACCTTCAAATACTCCCTACAACACTATCTCAATTAAAATAACAGAGTACCGAAGCCTTAATTGCACTAAAGGAGTTATTTACTCAAACGATCTACGAGGAATTGACGAGCAAATTATATTAGAGAACCTAAGATCTCAAAAGGTTGATGAAGTTGAAAAACTTTACAAATATACCCCTGGCCAAATAACACAAAAAAATTAAAAAAATGAAACAGGTCTAATTAAACTAACATTTAAACTAACTAATCTCCCAGAACATATATACATTGGATACGAAAGAGTCCAGGTCCGCCCACACATCCCTCCTCCAATGCGCTGCATCACCTGCTCGCGAATTGGACATACCGCAAAGTTTTGCAAAAATTCAGCAATCTGCTCAAACTGTGGCCTTGCAGCTCATGAAAACACAGATCAAGGTATAATATGCTTAAACAAATCCAACTGCATCAACTGCACGGAGAAAAAACTACCACTTACTGATCACCACGCCCGCGACAGAAACTGCCCAGTTTTCTTGTCACATAAGGAAGTTCAAGCGATTAAGACCTTAAATAAAGTGGACAACAGGACAGCCTGGTCCATCTACAAAAACCGCCACCACGATGGCTCCCTATACTCCTCTGCAGCCAAAGCTTCCTCCTCTCAATCTAACCAAATGCAACCACCAAAAACTACAGTAACACCTATGCAGCGCATAACGGTAAGCTACGAATCTGATGAGTTTACCCTCCCGAACGCGTCTAATTTTGACCCAAATGAACCCATGTCATCCGGTTCCGAAATACAAGACGCCAATCAGGATCACACAACAAAAAGAAAAGCCAAAATCCTACCTCTAAACATCTCAAATAAAACGAAAAGATTACTGAAAAACGATCAAAACCCCGTCATGACTAGAGCAAAACTTAAAGCCATCTCCTCTTCAGATACAAATCCAACACCAAGCCGTATGTAAAATGACTCTAAAAATCCTCCAATGGAATATGAATGGTTACCTAAACAACTACAACGAACTGCTACTTCTGCTAAAGCACCTTAATCCCAAAATCGTTTCCCTCCAGGAGACCCACATCACTTATTACCAAAAATTACCTATCCCAGTTAACTTTGAATTTCACTACACATCCTCGCACAGTCCAGATGGCGGTGCAGCAATCTTGATACACAAGTTAATAGAACACACAATAATTCCACTTCAAAGCTCTTTCGATACCATAGCACTTGAAAATAAATCTTTCAAAAATCTCAATATTGTTTCTTCCTACATCCCTCCAAACAGAAAATTTACTGAAGCAGATCTGGAATCAATAGTCCCTACAGGAAACTCTCCAACATTATTTACAGGAGACTTCAACAGTTGGAATAGTTACTGGGCTTCTCCCACAATAACCGTAGGGGACGAATACTAGGCAAATTCATCCTGAACAAGGGCTTCATCATTCTAAACAACGACCAACCAACTCACTTCTCAACCCATGGATCACTCACACACATCGACTTAGCATTCTGTTCACCCGACCTGAGAATTTATTGTGACTTCAAGATCAGCGACTCTCTCCAAGGGAGTGACCACTTCCCAATTACTATCGACATGTTCCCAAACAGCAGAAGAAAGAAAGACAATTTCAATCAACGTTTTGTGACAAAAAACGCAGATTGGGAAAAATTTGAAACACTCACAAACATCCTTAGTAATTCCATCCCACCGTCAACAAATATAAACCAGGAAGAAAGTAATATAAACAAACTTATACTTCGAAGTGCATACAAAAGTATTCCGCATACAAAACCTGCAAGATCGCATCACAATGTCCCATGGTGGAATAAAAAACTGGAAAATTTAAAAAGGGAAAAAATCAAGGCCTGGAGGACCTTCAACAGAGATATGTCGACAAATAACCTAATTAACTACAAAAAACTGAACGCCCAATACAGAAGTGAAATAAGGTCAAGCAAAGCAGACAGCCTCTTTGAACTAACATCCAAAATCACGCCACAATCTAAGCCGGAAACAATTTGGAACAAAATAAGAAAGCTCTGTGGGCTCCACAAAGCCACAAATATCCATGCTATTAGAGGCAACAATAGTAACAATCTCCTAACTTGCCCGGAACAAATTGCCGACACATTTGCAAAACACTGGTCTCTTCGCTCAGAAGACGCACAATTTTCCACAAGCTTCATCGAAGAAAAACAAAACATACTCACACTTAACCAAGGTAACACCACACATAGAACAGCTTTATTTATGGAACAAGAAATAATCTTTTTAGAATTCTCAGCCGCCCTGAACAGCCTAAAAGGTCAAACACCAGGACAGGACAAAATAAATTATCCAATGATACAACACGTCGCGAACCCGGTCAAAATGAGAATCATAAATTTCTTTAATGTCATCCTAAAGTCACACGTTCCTCAGACCTACAAAACTAGCATAATTATCCCTATACACAAATCAGGAACTGACAAAACTTTAATAGAATCCTACAGACCTATTTCCCTCAATCCATGCTTATCAAAAACATTAGATAAAATAATTTCGAAACGGCTATGGTGGTTTGCAACATCCAACAAACTACTAAGTAGCCGACAACTCGGATTTAAAAAAGGGAAATCCGTTATGGACTGTTTGCTTTACGCAGATGCTCTTATCAACAGAGCCCTAAACGAAAAGAGACACCTCTCAATCATATCCCTAGACTTTGCCAAAGCATTTGAAAAAATAGGGCTACACACAATCATTAACCAACTCGCGGCATGGGGCTGCGGTCCAATTATAACCAACTACGTGTCACACTTTATGTCAAATAAGAAAATCAGAGTTAGAGCCAATCATAGCACGTCGACGATACAACCATTACACAACGGTATACCGCAAGGATCCCCACTTTCGGTTATAATTTTCCTCATCGCGTTCAACAGCCTCTCCGATATCTTAGACAAATACAAAAACCTACCCACACAGCATACGCCGATGACTTTAACATATTTATCAATTTAAAACGAGAAAAAAATGTCTCGATAAACCTGAATAACCTATTTAACGAAATCAACGCTTGGTGCCAAAAATCAGGAGCAATGCTCTCTGTTTCAAAATGCAAGCACATCCACATATGCAGGAAGAGAGCCTGCTCATGCCAGGTATCAACACAAGATACGACCATCAAAACGGTTACGGAACTGTCGTTATTAGGACTGCATTTTGACCACAGATATAAATTTAAGCCCCACATTAAGAAACTACAAAAATCAATAGACAAATCCCTAAACATAATAAAATGCTTATCCAGCGGAAAATACAATAGCCACCCATATACCTTAATCGAAATCGTTAAAAGCCTATGCATCTCTAAGATAGATTACGCCCTTCCTATATACGGCACGTCAAAGAAATCTATTCTAAAACCAATCAAAACCCTACTAAATTCCGCACTACGAACATCATTAGGAGCCTTTTGCTCTACGCCAACAAATAACCTCTACCTTGAAGCAAACATCCAATCAATAGAAAATAGAACCTAATATCTAAAAGCAAAATCAATCCACACTATTCTTCAGGCCAAAGATACCCCGCTCAACCAAATCATACAGCGGATCTCCAAAAACAAAAATAAAAAATACAGAAACTCTACCATCAACCAATGCATTAATAGCTGCCAACACCTCGATATCCCAACCCAAGCTCCTTACAAGCCCAAATCAATAAAACCACCCTGGCTTATGGACACAAGCTTAATAGATATCCAATTAAGCAGTGCCAAAAAATCGACTACCAACAAAGATATTTACCTGAAAAAGTTCCTGGACATCAAACACAACCTTATAAAGAAGAAATTTTCCTTCTTATATACCGATGGGTCCAAAAACAAAGAAATAATAGGGCTAGCAGTTACCACAGAAGAGGAAATTATCAAGCAAGCTGTCCTACCAACTTACTTCTCAGTATACACAGCAGAAGCAATCGCGATTCTGGAAGCTGTTAAAATAGCCGAGAAGAAAAGAGGCAAAACCTGCATTTGTTCCGATTCACTGTCAACCTTGGAAGCTGTCCTTAATTGTAACAACGTGTCATTTTACACTACATCGATCCGGGACTTAATCATAAAACTCGCCCCAAAAATCATGTTACTATGGGTCCCTAGTCACATTGGGATCAAAGGTAACGAATGCGCCGACACAGCAGCAAAAGATGCAACAAGATCACCCCTAATTTCCGTCCCAAATCTAAACCGCACGGACATTAACAAACTTTTAAAAACGAATATACTTCAAAACAAGGAAGAACGCTATAGTCGAGTACCTCGACTATCAGATACCCGTTACTCAGCTAAAGGGACCAAAGGGAAATGGAGATATGCAAGCAGCAAAGCGAGATTGAAATGCGCCACCTATCGGCGGTAGACAGATTTAAGCGTTATGGGGGTTAGAGTGGGCGTGGCAAATTTTTTTTGGGTCAATCGATAGGTATTGACGAGACCAATACAGTTCAGTTCAAATTTTGTATCTGGCATGATAATTGTGGGCGCCACAGGCTTGGGCGGTTTGTGGGCGTTTGAGTGGGCGTGGCACTCTACTGAAACAAACTTGCGCTGCGTAAGAAGCTCAGGAATCTGCACGCCAAATCTCAATAGCCTAGCTCTCATAGTTTCCGAGATCTCAGCGTTCATCCGGACAGACAGACGGACGGACGGACAGACGGACATGGCTAGATCGACTCGGCTAGTGATCCTGATCAAGAATATATACACTTTATGGGGTCGGAAACGCTTCCTTCACTGCGTTGCAAACTTCTGACTGAAATCATTATTCATTCTGCCTGTTACATACTTTCCGACGAATCTAGTATACCCTTTTACTCTACGAGTAACGGGTATAACAATTCCAACCTACAACAGAAAGCATCCCCTTGGTACCAAGCCATTAACCCAGAGATGATAAGCATCAGCAAATACGCCAAAAACGCACAACTTTGCAGCCTGCCAAGGAAAGTAATTACCAAGATCATCAGGCTTTGACTAGGACACACAAAACTCACACACGAATACCGATTCTCCCAGCCAATAAACAGCCAATGCCGATTCTCCACCACAGACGCCATATCGATCTCACATATCCTCAACGACTGCACCGCATTTTAAACACATAGACCTAGTAACTCAAATATAAAACTATCTGATCTCTTAATTAACCTTTCATATGAAAACTTCCAGCAAATCCTTAACTTTCTCAAATCAGCTAACCTACTTCAACTCATTTAAATTGTTAATCTCCTTCTCTTCCCACTCATATGTAAAATTCTAGCTATTAAGTAAACCTGTAATATCAATTTAGTCCGGCCGAAAGTCTTAGCAACTATGGCCGATTCCTCCCTGTACCTTAAGTTTTAAACTTTTGCCAACAGAGTACAATTAATAAATAAAAAATGTTAATACTAAAATGTTTTTAATACTGAAATCAATTTTAACGGACTAAATTTCTATAACTAAACGAAAAAATTATATTGAAATAAAAGTGTATAATACGTGAACATAACATTAAATTTACTTAATTTTACTATAACCAAATAATTTACTTTTATAAAACAATATTAGTTGATTTTTTTGATATACAATAATGCTCCTAAAATATTAGGGCATTCACATGTCGCTGCGCGACGAAAATTTTTCCGCCGAAATATTAGTCGCTAGCCGAACATAACGGAGAGACTCCAAAAAAAACAAGAAAGAACGCTATAGTAGAGTGCCTCGACTATCAGATACCCGTTACTCAGCTAAAGGGACCAAAGGGAAATGGAGATAAGCAAGCAGCAGAGCAAGACTGAAATGCGCCACCTACCGGCGGTAGACAGATTTAAGCGTTATCGGCGTTAGGGTGGGTGTGGCAAATTTTTTGGGTCAATCGATAGGTATTGACGAGACCAATACAGTTCAGTTAAAATTTTGTATCTAGCATGAAAATTGTGAGCGCCACAGGCTTGGGCGGTTTGTGGGCGTTAGAGTGGGCGTGGCATATTCGCGTAACAAAATTGCGCTGCGTACAAAGCTACGGAATCTAAATCTGAAATCCCGATTCTCTATCTTTGATAGTTTCCGAAATATCCACGTTCATATTTACGATTTTTTGAAGTTTGGGGGCGGTCAATCGATAGGTATTGATGAGAACAATACAGTTCAGTTAAAATTTTTATTCTAGCATCAAAACTGTAGGAGCCACAGTTTTGGGCGGTTTGTGGGCGTAAAAGTGGGCGTGGCACTCTACTGAAACAAACTTGCGCTGCGTAAGAAGCTCAGGAATCTGCACGCCAAATCTCAATAGCCTAGCTTTCATAGTTTCCAAGATCTCAGCGTTCATCCGGACAGACGGACATGGCTAGATCGACTCGGCTAGTGATCCTGATCAAGAATGTATATACTTTATGGGGTCGGAAACGCTTCCTTCTGCCTGTTAAATAACGGACCGGTCGAAATATGTCTCTGCGAGCGCGGAGTGCAGGCATCCCTTCAGTTCCAAAAAAAAAGTTTCACTTGTGAATCACCTTGGGAATCACCTGGGACATGTCCTCGTGCACAAGTGAAGAACAAGTGACGCTCCATATAGAAAATTGTATGGGATGTCCGCATTTTCACAAGTGAAAATTCAAATGAAAATTTTTCGAAGTCCTACGGGACTTCACTTGTTCCTTATACTCATTTTTCGTATGGCCTGTCATGTGCCGGTGACTCGTCCCAAGTGAATCACTTGGGAAAATCAGAATTTTTCCTAGAGTTTTCAATTATAAAAATATAGAATTTAAAATACATACATATTTAATTTCATTTAAATTCATTTTAATTATATGGTATTACTTAGATGTTCAAAAATTGTACAATTATTGTTTCTGTTTTTTTGCTTCGTAACCTTATTTTTAACGTTAGTCATCGCCGTTCTTAAGCCTTTGTCCGGGTCCTCTGAATCCTTGGCCAACGCTCCTGAAAAAACATATGTTTAAAAAATGCGTTTTATTTGTTTAATTGTATATTTACCTGTTATAGCTGTTATTAACCCTTTGCAGGATTTTTATAGGCACAAAACATTTCGTCATCCACTTTCGGCTAACGGAACCCATTGAATACCTTCAAAATATACGCACTTTAAACTAAGATCAATGCACAACATCTTAAACTTAACGTAGCACTTACCCGACTTTAGTATATTAACTTAAAGAGACGACTAAAGTAACTCTGCTGCGCACAATTAACATGGATGCTTCCCTTTCAATCACTCAAACAGAATGCACAAAGTCTTCTCACCCCTTTAGTAGATTTCTTTTGTTTTCTCTTCGCTGTTGGCGCGTGCCACTGCACTTATACTCTTTCTAAGGCGAAATATATCCGACTATATAATTTGTACTTCTTAAGTAAAAAATACAATACGAATTTTTTTAAAATGTTAATACTAATACTACTAATGTTTTAAACATTGAAATCAATTTTAACGGACTAATTTTCTATAACTACACTAAAAAAATATATTGTAATAAAAATGTATAATAAGTAAACATAACATTATAAGTAAATCCAAATTACTTAATTTTACTATAATCAAATAATTTACTTTTATAAAACAATATAAGTTGTATATTTTCGATACACAACAATGCTCATAAAATATTAGGACGTTCACATGTCGCTGCTCCACGAAAATTTTTCCGCCAAAATATTAGTCGCTAGCCGAACATAACGGAGAGACGCAAAAAAAAAATAACGGACCGGCCGAAATTTGTCTCTGAGAGCGCCGAGTGCAGGCAGATTATAAGACAAGAAAAAGAGGGAAATATCCGAATATCTGCCTCTCTTTGTTGCACGATCGTTTTCGTAGGCAGTCTTCTACGCTGCGCCGACTGCTCTGCTGACGTCAACAGCGACACAGCGGTTTAGGCACAAAAAAAAGCTTTTTGCCTTGAGCCATGTCACCGCGTCCCTACTGCAGAACTGAAGGGATGTCACCGCGTCCCTACTGCAGAACTGAAGGGCATACATAAGTACATGCATTCACTCACACTTGCAACTGCAACATGTATACACTTGGTTGAATGTAAAAAATTTTTCGCAAGAAAAGGAACAAAATATTTTATACAAACTTTTATTTTATTACAATACTTTTTACCGTTTGTGTGTCTTAAAACTTTGTTACCGTTCTGGATGTTTCGTTTGTTGAAACGTGCTTCCTCCTGTTTTCAATGTGCTCACACACACACGGGTTCTCAGAAATTCAGAATATCTCAGAAATTTGCAATTTATTTACTTGTTATTTTAGTTTGAGTTTAGCGAAACACTGGGCCCATAACCTGTTGAAAATAAAGGCCTTCTCCCGATTCCTTAATTGATTTAGTACACGATTTTAGTTTTTAGTTCAAAGTTTTTCTGTTTAACAGACGCTTCTTTTATAACACAACTTGTCCGTTCTAAAGCAGGGGTCGGCAGCGGCCTATCTAGTGAGCATAGGGAAGTGTTCTGCCCATCCTCTGCTCGCTCACGTATAACGTAGATGTCCGTATGACTTCGGCATGGGTCTTCGGGTCTTTTTTTTCTCAGCTTCGGCGCACTTTTTTGCTGCTGCGGCAGAGAATTTCATTGCAAAACAGAGAAACGTCAGGCGTCAGAGCGCTACGCGCCAACTTCGTGTTTTTTACACTCACACTAATGCAAGGCAAACTTGTGATGGTATGTGTGTGCCGACCACTGTTCTAAAGCCAAAGTAAAGAAAAGAGGTTAAGCCACTTTTAGTGTGACCAGCCCTTCGGTGTTGAACAATCTTTTGCGTATAGAAATATACGAAGATGGTATTTTTTCCACAGTTAGCATATTAATGGCCCTCGCCCCTCCATTTACGTATGCAGGTTCTAAATTAACTGATTTTAATGCGCTTTGAAGTCATAAAAATGTCACTATCATGTCCATAAAGAGTATACATAATTGCCCCCATCGCCCCCACGTCCCCATGTGACAATATTGATCATGTATCATTCCCCTCATTATGAGCAATTAATAGTCACATGAGAAAGACGCACGTGAGAAAGGTCGCACATGGAACGTATCTTAGATGGAACGTATCCGATCACGTTGGGGAAAGGTGTGATCACGTACCCTTTTGCCTCATTATCACAGGTGTTGCTGTGCACGTGGGACAGGTCGCACACCCAAAGTATCCAAAGATCTTTATCTTAGAGGAATATATCCGATCATGTTGGAAAATAATGTTTTCTATGATTGTAAAACTAGTTTAGGTATTAAAAGAACCCCAATCAAAAAAATCTCACAATTTTATTATTCTCAGGTGTGGAATATTTTCGAAATCACATTTTTGTTTCCGCCCAAGAACGTTTAAGTGTTAAATTTTCTAAAATTTCCATTTCCACAAATGGGTCATAAACATGCCATTAAAAGTATTCAAGCAAGAGCTACCTGTACATGCGCACCTGTCCACTACCTGACCGCAATAAAAGGGACATATGCACAAGCTTGAAGGCGCACGCTCATTGACAAGATAAAGAGCCTCACGCCAACGACCTCACGGCTGACTCCTAGCTCTAACACGTCCCATAATAATAATAATCACGACCGCGCAACAACTCGCAAATAGCCGACATATCTCAGTCAAGGAAGTATTTTCCATTCTCCGTACCTGTTATTTTAACTCGAAATAAAAAGTCGGAAGTTTTTATTTTGTAGCATAATAATACATTTATTCATTTATTTTGGTATTGCGAACATGTTTTATTATAAATTGAAATTAATTTTCTGACTTCGTTCCGGCGATTTGCATAGAAGAGGCAGGCGCACGTTTCCGATGTCAATTCAGGATTACCAAATTTAAGGTGTTCACCATAATTCGTAGTTTTGAGATCATGTCCACCTCGATTCATGTCCACTGTTTTTGTGTTCAGAAGGTATTGAAAATGCTGACCAATTATCAGCTCTTTAAATTGTTCAATAAATTTGTCGATTTCATCGTGAAATTACATTTTATTAATTTTGTTTTCTTGTAGGACTTTACACATCTAGTCTCAACTTTAAAATGATGTATAAAAATTATTTTATTGTTTTGGAGCTACTTTTAAAAATTGTCAAAATAATGTATGCATTCTTTAGAGCACAAACCACGCCCTTAAGATGTGTTTCACAATAGGGAAACCAGTGTTCCTTAAACCTGTTATATGACGGACAGCCCCTTTTCTCGATATTAATGAGCTGACGACTACAAAAAAACGTCTGTAGAAATCGTTTCTATTTCACACCTTACCGCTTGTATTTGTCTTTAGATACTTCCGATTTTCTGGACAACTGTTTTGTCCATCGTTCCAAAAAAATTTGTGATTTGGTTAACCAAATCTCAGTCTTTCGAGATTTTGTATTTAGCAAAGTGAAATCATATGGTGACTCTAAAAAAAAACTATTATTTAAGTTGGGATCTTGTTCGAATACAATTCCAATATCCTTTAAGCCTAGTACTCAGATCGGCTAAGAGTTTAGCTAGTCGAAAAATCTTATTCTTTCTAGTGTGACCGACGTTTTCAAAGTTCACCCGCCATGCATGTGGCATGGTCTTACTGTCAAGCAGCTGAGCTTGTTGTCAAACGGAAAAAAATCAATTGGAGAAATTTAAAAAAGAAGAGTCTGCTGGTGCACCAAAAAATTAAAATAAAAATAAATGAAATTTTCAACGAATGTTTTTATTTATGTAAATTAGAAGCTTAAGGCTTCCTTCTCGTCCCGAGCTGGCCCCTGGTCCCTTAGCGGGCGAACTTATTTCCTCCTGCCTATAAAATCCGGCGCATCCTCTATCTCCGCTCCATCACCAGCTGCCAAGTAGCTGGTGAAGGAGGAGTCCTCAATGGAGAGCTCGTCGGAGATCGAGCGATGTCCGATGTTCCTTCCCACTGGGATTCTCTAGTGGATCTCCTCCAGCGCTTCAACTATTCTGCGGATTTGCCCCGTTGTGTTATTGCTTCCTGTCGGTCAAGTCCCACAACAATGGGCAACAACTTGGATTAGGCGTCGTTTTTCATCTGCACTGACCTCCTTTAGCCGTTTTGGGTGTTTTTCTTCCATTTTTAATTTTTAAATTCCCCACCGCTTCTGCACGAACACCGCCAAAGATTAAATTTCTTATTCTTTGGGCCGCGGCTAACGGCGTTCATCGAAAATTCACTCGCGAAATATGCTATTTTTTCTGGTATTTCCTTAGCTCATCTGAGTACCGCGCTGAAAAACAGACCCGACGAAAAGCTTTAGCCGCCTGTTTGCCTCTCGCTCACTCCTATGGTTAGCTCGCGGTTTTCGTCGATGTGAGTACTAGGCTTTAAATTAAAATTATTATTTTTATCAAAGAAACTTTGAATATCAATCGAAACGCTATCTTTCAACTTGGTGTCTTCAGATCTATTGTAATTCTAACATCAATAGGACCAGATTTCACTGATTCGTATTGATATGAAAGATCAACCACGACAATAGGGGCCTTCAAACTTAAATTCATTTGGGGTCAAAAATGGTTGTGATTCACGATTATAGTAACTAGATTTTATAGATTTTGACTTTGAAGATTATCCAGAAATATAAAATTTTTTAGGGTATCGTGTTTTATTAATCTCACATCCATTTATTTCATACTTAATTTAATTAAAAAGTAAGCCATACAATTATTTAAAAAAAAGTGGTGACATTATCAGTTGTCCATTCGGTGAATCTTTTCTAATAATTCCTTGATATTTAAGGTAACTTTCGTACACGTACAAGTCTTGATTTTGGATGGTAATTCGAATTTCATCGTTTGGCTTAAATGTTTGATTATAAGATGAATAAGTATGAAACTCTTTCTTCGTAATACCCTCATCTGAGAAAACTTTTTCTCAAACATTTAAAATTTCGTTCATTGTTTTCCTTTCCTCCTGTTATATTATATCCGAAGCTTCAATCCTTACGACTTTAAAAATAGTTTATTTTTCAAAGAATGTCAGCTTCTTTTTACTGTTGATCCTCTTTCTATAACTTTACAATTAGTAATTCCTCATTATGAGCAATTAATAGCCACGTGAGAAAGGTCGCACACCCATAGTATCCAAAAGTTGTTATCTTAGAAGAACATATTCGATCATGTTGGGAAAAGGTGTGATCACGTATCCTTTTGCCTCATTATCACAGGTGTTGCTGTGCACGTGAGAAATGTCGCACACCACCAAAGTGTTCAAAGATGGTTATCTTAGAGGAATATGTCCGATCATGTTGGGGAATAAAGTTTTCTATGAATGTAAAACTAATTTAGAAATCAAAAGAACCCCAATAAAATAAATCTCAGAAGTTAATGATTTTTAGATGTAGATTATTTTCAAACACACATTTTTGTTTTCGCCCCAGAACGTTTAACTGGTAAATGGTCTAAGATTCTCTCCTCCACAAATGGGTCATAAACATGTCATAAAAGGGATTCAAGCAAGAGCTACCAGAACATGCGCACCTGTCCATTACCTGACCGCAATAAAAGGGACACATGGACAAGCCTAAAGGCGCACGCTCATTGATAAGATCATTGACCTCACGCCAACGACCTCACGGCTGACTGCTAGCTCTAAAACGTTCCATAATAGGGGTTGAAATCATGACCGCGCAACAACTCGCAAGTAGCCGACATATCTTAGTCAAGGAAATATTTTCCATTCGCCGTACCTGTAATTTTAGCTCGAAATAAAAAGTCAGAAGTTAATTTTGTTGCATAATAATTTATTAATAAATGTATAATTTATTTTGGTATGGCGAACATGTTTTATTATATATTGAAATAAATTTTCTGGCTTCGTTCCGGCGATTTGCATAGAAAAGGCAGGCGCACGTTTCCGACGTCAATTCAAGATTACAAAATGTAAAGTGTTCACCATAATTCGTCGTTTTTAGATCATGTGCACCTCGATTCATAAACATAGTTTTTGTGTTTAGAAGGTATTGAAAATGTTGACCAAATATCTGTCCTTCAAAATTGTTCAATAAGTTGGTCAATTTCCTCATTAAATTTCATTCTGTTAATTTTGTTTTCATGTAGTCTCAACTTTAAAATGATGTATAAAAATTATTTTATTTTTTTAGAGCTACTTTTAAAAAATGTCAAAATTATGTATGCATTGTTAAGAGCACAAGCCCCGCCCTTAAGGTGTGCTTCACAATAGGGAAAACGGTTTCTTTTTAACCTGTTTGATGACGGACATCCCATTTCCTCGATATTAATGAGCTGACTCCCAAAAAACGTCTGTAGAAATCGTTTCTTTTCCACACCTTTACAAATAATTTGTTTTCCGTTTGTAATTGTCCTCAGATACATTCGAGTTTGCGGTAAACTGTTTTCTCCAGCGTTCCAAAAAATTTTGTGATGTGTAACCAAATTACAGTTTTTCGAGATTTTGTATTTAGCAAAGTAAAATCATATGGTGGTTCCATTAAAAAACTATTGTTCAAGTTTGGATCTTTTTCGAATACAATTCCAATTTCCTTCAGAATAAAATTATTATTATAATCAAAGAAACCTTGAACATCAATCGAAACAGTATCTTTCAACATTCTTCTAATGTTAAACAACTCGTTGTACTAGTCCGCTTAATGGGTTATACAAGGTGAGTTCCAAAAAAAACAGGACTTAAAAAAAAAGACAGAACAAATAGTTTTTTCGGCAAAATCAATTTATTTTATTCAAAATAGTCTCCTTCTGTTTTAATACAGCGTTTTACACGGTCCAACAGCATGTCGAACGAGTGTTTTAGCTCGTTGCCCGGTATGGCCGCCAGTATGCCTGTGCAAGCCTTTTGAATGGCCTCTACGTCTGCATAACGCTTTCCTTTCATCGGCAAATGCATTTTTTCAAAAAGGTAGAAGTCGCACGGTGCCATATCAGGTGAATACGGGGAGTGGTTGATGGTTAAAATGTGATTTTTGGTCAAATAGTCGGACACAAGCGTCGATCGATGAGACGGCGCATTATCGTGCAACAAACGCCAACTTCCATCTTCGCGATATTCGGGCCGAACACGTCGAATACGGCGCACCAAACGCTTCAAAACTCCAAGGTAGAATACCGCATTAACGTTTTGGCCGGGTGGAACAAATTCTTTGTGGACAATACCCTTGGAATCATAAAAACAAATCAGCATTGTCTTCACTTTTGACTTCTACAGGCGCGATTTTTTGGGTTTCGGCTCGTCCGGCGCCTTCCATTCAGCACTCTGGCGTTTCGTTTCGGGATCATATTGAAAAAACAACGTTTCGTCACCAGTCACAATCTTGTAAAGGAAGTTCGGGTCTTTTTTTGCCTCTTTAATGATGTCCTTCGAATGTTGAATTCTGAGCAATTTTTGGACGTCAGTCAATTTGTGCGGAACAAACCGTGCACACACCTTTTGTAAGCCCAAATGTTCGGTAAAAATGCGATAAATCGATGTTTTGGAGATGTTCAATTCTATTTCCATAATTTTCAATGATGATTTCGGCTGATTTTTTATGAATTCACGCACAGTTTCGATGGAATTTTCGGTGATCACGGATTTTGGTTGGCCGACATGTTCATCGTCATTTATGTCCTCACGACCACTTTGAAAACGTTGAAACCACTGGTGCACTCTGCTACGGGAAAGACAATCATCGCCATATACTTGTTTCATCAATTGAAACGTTTCGGTAAAAGTTTTACCAATTTTAAAACAAAATTAAATTTAAACATACTGTGTAACGAACTGATTTTGTATGTCTGCTCGCTACGAGATTCGTGCGGCTAGCTCAGAAGGTTGTGTGTTCGTCCCACCAAATTTATATGACGTGACTGCCCCGTAGATCAGTGAGAAAACAAAAGGTTCAAATGGCAACAGTGGGATTTATTCTCGTGGTATTGGTACAGCGGGTATCTGTATCTCCTTGCTCTGGCTCCGCCGGCTGCTGGTGCTCCTCCTTCTGGCTTGTCGACGCGTTGACTCGGCTTCCGCTTGGCTCCTGGGTCTCGGGACGCTCGTAGTGGCCACCTCTGCTCACTCGCCGACGCGCTGCCTCGGGGTCGCTTGTTGCGCCTTAGACTCGCAAAGAGCTCGGCCTTGTGGGCTTAGGGAAGCGTCACCGTTCTCAGACTAGGGTGAACAAGCCTTGCTCTCCAGGCCGACGCCTTTCGAGGCAATACCTGTCCCTTGCTCTGTCCCGGACGGTCCCGCTAGGTTCTTGCTCAGATCGCGCTGACAGTCCAGGCTGTCGCCAGGAGGCTGTCTAGCAGTTCACTTCGCTTTACGCCTAGCGCAGACGAACGTTCCACCCGGCTTCACCCTAATGCTTATCGTCCGTGACGCGCCTGCGCTCCCCAATGAGCTCCGCGCGGCGATGGTAACGTGGCGGCCGGAAATGTCTGCTGGCGTCGCTGCCGATGTCTTCTGCGTTGTCTCCTGACCAGTAGCTCGTCGTTCTGGCACTCGGGGAGTTGGGCGGTTGCTGTTCAGGAACTTCGCCGGTAATCGCAGGGCTCTCCAGGCGTTCGCCTCTTGAAACCGCAAATCGATCTACCGCTCGTCCGTCACGCCAGGTCCTGCTCGGTCGGGCAAGGCACGCTGGGTCTCAGGCAACTTTCCTCCCCAAACTGACGGTTCCTCGTCGTAGGACTCTTCCGCTTGTCTCTGACAGACCCGCCGGGCGACTCGCCAGGGTGTGGTCGTGACAAAGTTGGAAAACGAACGCCTTGACTTAGCCGTGTGTTGCCTTCCGGAACTCAGCCACTTGTGTCTCAATTCGGAGATTCCTGATGTCCCAATCCCGAACGTCTCGACGTGGCGATCTTGCTCCTTGTGTGCTTCCCACGGCGCTGCTTCCGACGACTCGCTTGGTTGTAGCTCCCTCGTAGATTACTTGCTTGACTGACTGTTCACTTGGTACTTTAACTGATCTTGAAGGCTTGACTCCTCGTAATCGACTGATCCAGCTGCCAGCGCTCTGCGGCCTTATATAGGGCCTCCGGGAACCGTTATTTCCCTTTTGCGCACGGCCCGCTGGATCTCTCCACTCCGGGTCCAAAGTCCGCGCCTCCTGGTTGACCCACTTGTCCTTCACGTACCGCTCCAATCGATGCTCCGCCCACTGCTGCCGTCCTGCTGATTCCCATGATGTTTGTGGCACGCCTGTGTGCCACTCCACTGCCGAGATGTGGCACTTCTTCTCCCGGTCCAAAGTTCACGGGAGAGTCCAAAGTCCGGTGAAGTTCCGTTATCCGCTTTTGCACACGGCACTCTTGCTCTGCCCGCGAAATCTCCATTCTCTCTCGATCTCCATCCTTGGTCTCCAATCTCTCTCGCTCTCCTTCGTTGGTCTCCAAACTCTCTCGCTCTCCTTCGCCGGTCTCCAAACTCTCTCGCTCTCCTTCGCCGGTCTCCAAACTCTCTCGATCTCCACCCTTGGTCTCCAAACTCTCTCGTTCTCCTCGCCGCGCCGTTACTACGCGAATTCGCCGCGTATCTGGTAAGCGGCCGGCCATCTGCTGCTGCTTCTATTTGTGGGGAGTTATTCAACTCCTCACAACTGACACTTAAAACGCAATAACCTCACTTCCAATAGATGAAATGTAATGAAATTTTTACAGGAAGTCGATAAACGATAGCAGATTCTAACGCACCAGTTGCCATATAGATGGCGCCACTAGAAGGCGCTAGATTCAAAAATTCCTGTTTACTTTGGAACTCACCTTGTATTCAACTAAACGGTCATGTATGAGGAGACAGTAAGCTTGGGTATTTTCATGACTTGGTGTCTTCAGTTCTATTGAAATTCTCACATCAATAGGACCAGTTTTCACTGATTCGTTTTGATATAAAAGATCAACCACAATAATAGGACCCTTCAATTTAAATTCATTTGGGGTCAAAAATGTTTGTGATTCACGATTATAGTAACTAGATTGAAATCTTGTATACATTTCATATAGGTGACCATACTGATTCTTACTAAAATCGACATTCAGATTATCATATGGATATGACTCCAAGTTCAAGTCAACTTTCAAGTTTGTGATAACTTCTCCATTTAGTGTAAATCCAATTATTGCAAATCGTGGTTTTTCGCGATTAGCCGAAAATTTCACATTCCAGCTGTGTTGGCTGCCATACCTCAATTTGAAACTAACCTATGAATACCAACTACGGAATGCGAACGGTAGGTTTACACCACTTTTAATAATATCGTACATCTTAATTTTTGGGGAATGGGGAATTTTCCAGGCTATATTCGTCATTTCCAGTTTAAAAGCTTGTTTATTTCTGGTTTGTTTAAACACATCGCCAAGATTCTTAGTTAGCATCAACACTAGTTCGTGTTTACAATTTAACAATAACAAAACTTTCTTATAATCCTCACCAAATCCCAACAAATTTTGTAATGGTACAAAAAAGTTGAAGTGGGGTCCCGCAGAAATTTCGTCTCCACTGCTCCATCCAGAATTCAATCGATTTTGACTTTGAAGATTATCCAGAGATATAACATTTTTTAGGGTAGCAGTCATACCGACAAATCGTGTTCTATCAATGTCACATCCATTTATTTCGAACTTAATTTCATCCAAAAATAAGCCATACAGTTTTTTTTTTTAAAAGTGGTAACATTACCAGTTATATATTTTCTAATAATTCCTTGAAAATTAAGATACCTTTCGTGAGGAAGAACGTACAAGTCTTTATTTTGGATAATAATTCGAATTTCATCGTTTGGCTTAAATGTTTGATTATACGATGAATAAGTATGAAACTCTTTCTTCGAAATACTCTCATCTGAGTAAACCTTTTCTCAAACAATTTAAATTGCGTTCATTGTTTTTCTTTTCATCTTTTATATTATACTCGAAGCATGCAACTTTTTTTTTAAAGTGGTAACATTACCAGTTGTAGGTCCGTTCGTTATATCTTTTCTAATAATTCCTTGAAAATTAAGATAACTTTCGTGAGGAAGAACGTACAAGTCTTTATTTTGGATAATAATTTGAATATCATCGTTTGGCTAAAATGTTTGATTATACGATGAATATGTATGAAACTCTTTCTTCGAAATACTCTTATCTGAGTAAACCTTTTCTCAAACAATTTAAATTTCGTTCATTGTTTTTCTTTCCATCTTTTATATTATACTCGAAGCATGCAACCTAACGACATTTAAAATAGTTTGTTTATTATAGTAAGTGAACTTCTTTTTACTGTTGATCCTTTTTTCATTAGCTTTACAGTTAGTAATGCTTGGCCGAGGACTTAAGCTACTTCTTTTATTACAAAAATTCTTTCTATTAACCGAATGTGCATGCGAATCGAAACGTTTTCACCACGTAAGTTCACCAAATCTCCGTTTTGAACAAATATGCGTATAGATAGTGTGCTTATTTCGTCACAGTTGATTGGTAAATAAATTAGGTTATGTGGTGTCACTGTCATTTTATACCCAGCCGGAACATTAATGCCAAACTCATGTAACGTGTGATTCGGTGTATTATCTACATATGAACCGCTGATTATATTACATTCCAAACGAATTGTATTAATTTTTAATATGTTCACTAGGGCGGTCCACATTTGTATGGACATTTTTAAGGTCCTACTCTCATCCGCCTATACGGTGCGACATTTTTTTTAAAAACAACGCGTTTTAGGGTCTGCGAATCGGTTTCAAAGTTTATAACTCATACGCACTGTTGCCTTTGATAGAATATATAGTTTTCTTATGGGTGGCCTTGACTTGGTTTTATTTCTTAAATTCGTTTGTCACCTTTCCGAGCTACTTTGAAAGCTTTAAAAATTGAAAAACTTTTATAGTTGCTAAAACCAGAATTTACATGGTCGTACAAGATCGAATTGGATTAATTTTTGAAAATATTGACAATAAGGTATTAAAATCCTCGAGTTGCATAATAAGTCATTTAAAACATTTCGCAAATAATTTTATTTATTTTTGAAAAAACCGTTTCATAAATGGAGCTTCTGTAAACACTTATGTACCCAAATGAGGAAGGACAAAGAAGGCTCTCCTTTTATATTAACATTTTTTTTAGGCTAAAATAATCTTTGTGGAGCCTCTTAGAATGTTGACAAAGTTGGGAGTGGGAAATGGTTTTTTTCGAAAAATGTTCTGGCTGGAACACATGTCGTATGAGTAATTTTAAAGCAAACTTAGAGGACGATTCGAGAGGTCTAAGTCTCAACAAAATTTTTTTTAATTTTTGATTACATTTTTTACACACCTTATCTACCAAAAAAAATGGTGAGAACTAGTTTTCATTTTTCGGACCACCCTAATGTTCAGTCTGATCTGATCGATTGGTTTTTGTAGGATGTGGTCCTAGTACTTTTTGATGGAAGCCAAACAGTTGTCCAACCGATTTTTCCTTATTAAAGAAAACTGACTCTCGCGTGGTAGTTGCTTGAACTAGAAGTGTATTATTGTTACTTTGAATTTTAAATGTATTTTCAAGGGGTTAGTCTTTTAGTTTATTGTAAACGTAATCGGTGATATCATTCAACTCGTATGATCCAGTAGGAATTGTAATAACATTGTCACCGATGTGGAAGAGATTAATTTTTTCATAAATATTTGCAATCGAATTATACATTTAAAAGTCGATAGCTGCGCACATATATCGACCAGAGTCGATATATATACATATGTCGACCCATACAAAAATATAAGATATTGTTTTTTAGTGGAATTGTATTTGGCTTCACTGGGGTCTAGTAAACCGTCATTATGGGAGAATGTATGATATCCCATTCCATTAATCGGTTTGATTAATTTCTCCAAGTACTCATATTTAGGTTGATATAAACTTTTTGAAAATATATAAACATTTGCGAATTTTAATCCATTGGGACTCTCTATTAAACTTAACATGAATGACTTAACATAAAATGAACTGCTTTCGTTGCGAGACAGATGAACACTGCAATGTAGCCTTTGTAGGTGCGGCTCTGCGCCGCTCTGAGCTTAATGGCTCCGGTATAATCGACTCCTGTAGTGAGGAAACGCCTCTGCGGCGGGTTCACCCGGTGAAGAGGCAGGTCTCCCATGAGCTGCGAAGAGATGGTTGGGGTGGCGCGAAAACAGCGAACGCATTTCCATATCACTCGCTGTACGGAACGTTTTCCGGTGATAATCCAGAATCGCTGGCACGTATGAGCCAAGGTCAGCTGCGCACCTCCGTGAAGCGTAGCTAGGTGAGAATGGTTAATAACCAGATCGGTAAAATAATGGGTACTGGGCAGAATAATAGGGTGGCGCCTGTCCGGCGGCAACGCAGAGAACCTAAGACGGCCTCTTACCCGTAAAATATCCTCCACCAGAATGGAGGAAGGGAGCGGCTTTGAGTGTCTTACGGATCGACAGACCGCCGCGAACGACTCCTTCTGAACAATCCGTACGATGCAAAACATGGCGTCGTCGAGCTTGGGTATGCTCAAGGATCCTGCGCGTCGGCTCGGTTTGTGCGAAGCGTTGAAAACAAAACGCCTTAGGTACGCGACCACTCGAAAGGCTCGACTATACGTGAAAAAACAGACGATAAATGAATGGACTGGAGAGGCGTGGTTAATCCGGATCTTATCCGCTTTCGCCTCCAACGCTGGCCTCGAAGGTAAAATCGAGCTGGGAAACTGCTTCGACCAAGAATGTCGCTCGCGCACGGTACGGTTAACGGCTTGACTGGTGTGACCTTCGTCTTGGACGCCAGCAAGGTCGTGCCAACGGTCTCGTTGACGTGCTCGACTCGCAGGTAAACAGAGGCAGCATACGACGACGACGACCCGTCGCAGAACGCATGCAGCTGCACAACGGCTACGGAGGCCGGATCGTACTTAGTCCACCGACTGACGGCGATGTCCTCGATTCCTGGGAGGTCGGAGCGAAACGCCCGCCAACGCTCCAGAATCGGTGCTGGCACCGGTGAGTCCCAGTCCAACGACACCTGCACTCCCTCGCTGTTCTCCACCTTGACCAAAGTCACCTCCTTTAAAATGAGCTTTCCAACTATGTTGACCGAAGCTATCAGACCTAACGGATCGAAAAGATGCGCGATAGCGGCCAGCAAGGTCCTTTTCGTCGTGCAATCTGGAAAGTCAAAATTCATTTTGAACTTGAAACAGTCGGAGTCTGGGAGCCAATACATCCCCAACGCCTTTCCGGATCCCTTGTATCCCAATTTAAAGGCGTCTGGCGGCATCAACTGACTCTAATGGCTGTGTATGGTGCGAATGCCGTTCCGAACGTCAGAGTCGACAACGCGTATGTCTTGATGAAAATCCGCTGATATTGCGTGTCCTCCGGGTGAACGTCAATGCTGCGATACATTTTTTGAATGTCGGCTGCAGAAACAGAGCGATATTTTCGCCAATTGAGAAGCACTGCAGACATGTCGTTTTGGAGAGGGGGTCCGGTGAATAGAACATCATTTAGGGAACTTCCGTTGCTCGTCTTCGCGGAGGCGTCGAACACTATCCTCTGCTTCGGGACAGAACCTTCTGCCTTGTAGACGGCATGGTGGGGTAGCACACAATACGCATGATGCATTCCGGCCGGAGTGCGTACACATAAGCTGCTTTCGGATCCTTTCGCGACAGCGATTTGTCCCAAGGATAAATACTCCTCAATCTCCTCAGTGTACTGTCTTCCTGAGCGTGCCGCAAGCCGCCTCTTGAGCTGGAGAAATTAGAAACTTGAAGTTAACCATGTACTTTCTCCTGGACCCAACCCCTTGGCATACTCCGACAATGGACGTCCTCGCCATTGTCCGCCTGAGATGCAGGGATTGCACCACATGCTCGGATACGATGGTCGCCTCGGAGCCCTGATCGATTAGCGCCATGATGGAGCGTTTCCTTCAGAAAATGCAGCTTTTGCATCCCGGTAAGCGACGGATTGTTGTATACAAGGCTGTAAATGCATCAAAATAACCTGGCCAGTACACGGCTGCACCTGAGAATTTTGGAACTGTCATTTGTGTTATCGTCATGCGAGCCTCAGCAGTCGGTCCGACAGCTGCGGCCACAGGTGCGGTCTTAGACTCCGTTGGCACAAGCTTCTCTTGATCCTCGGCGAAAAGACAATAGGCGTCCATTTACCGCTCTTCAAATTCGGATTGGAAATGCTTGGTAACATACGCCGATTCCGCATAGCCGGCTATGTTGACAACCTGCTCGTGAGCGACCAAAAACGCACTCCGCAATTCCTCTACTTGCTGAAAACTGTCAACTTGGAGGTTAATAAATTTATTTAAAGACAGCGGAGTTTCTGGTTCTGGATCCATGTTGGCTAGTGTAAGTAAAACCTTCCCAACTTATGCCGCTCAGCTATGACACTTATCACGCACACAAAAAAAAAACTTTTTCTTTTCCTTACCCAAAAATTCCAGTACAAAGCCAAAGCGGAGAAAACAAACGGCGTCCCGCCTGAGCGTAGATAAGCGATTATCTTAAGCGGCGCTTAACAATATTCCGGTATGTTTTATCTGTGTTCGTCGAACGGAGTTGAGTTGCACTGCACGAACTAACGGAGCTTGCGCCGCGCTTTTCTAATAGCTTTTTTAGTTAGGTTAGTTATATAGTTATATAGTTAAATTGTTCACAAAATTTTCACAAATGCTTACCCTCGTGGGCCACCATGTTAAGATGTGTCCCCTCCTGCCGGCAGCTCGGGGTCATAGAATTAAGGGGTTCCTTTAGTTGTACAAAACACTGCGAAAATGTAGATAATATTTATTGATGTATAACAAGCAATCAAAAAGAATAACGCAGCTCCGTTAGCGTTGCGATGCAGTTCAATGCTCAGACTGACTTTTGCCTCTCTCTCCAGCAATAGCGAAAGCTCCCTTTGCCCAAATTCTCCGCAGGTATTGGGCACCGTGGGGCCAGATCGTGAATCTGACCATATATATTGAGAACAGGGGTATGTGGCGCATTTCAGTCTCGCCTTGCTGCTTTCATATCTTCATTTCCCTTTTGTCCCTTTAGCTGAGTAACGAGTATCTGATAGTCGAGGTACTCGACTCGTTCTTCCTCGTTTTAATTGTAAACACGGTGGTGGTCTTGTCAATAAGCTAATCAATACATTACCGTTTGAAGCCCATATATAGCCCGGGATATAATTTTTGTGGACCGTGTACAAAGTTACATAAACGGTTGGAACGCGGTGATCAAGGAATTAACCCATTGGATGAAGCTTGCAAAGAGCACGATATTGCATACTCTCAAAACAAGGCATTGAGTGAACGACTGTAATGCACCAGCCTTAAGACCTTTAATTTAAATTTTCCAGCTTTTGAATTCCGATCTACTCAGTCTTTCTGTTTCGAGAACTCACAGTGAAAGGTTGGCTTCAAAAACTTAGTCCAACTTCAATTTCTGGCCACACCACGTGCAGTTCGAAAGTCACTTAAATCTTTGTTATCAGTGATTATTAAGGCTCGTGTATGTTAAAACACAATTAAATAACAAACTAGTCAAACGTCTAAAACTGAAAACAGATAGAAACAACAAATACATTAAAGGAACGACAAACGTGACAACGATAGACAACGTGAAATTAACATCAAGTTCTCAATCAGAAGATCAAGCCATAAACATCTAGCCAGCAGCATGTTGTCCGTGGGGTTAGGATCCCTTCAATTGGGAAGGCGGAGGTTCGGCAAACTGCTGCCACAAAAGTCCACGAAGAATTATCGACGACTTCCCAACGGCACCTCCAGACACATTCACCCCAATTGCGACCGCCACGTGCTTAACCTCCCAATAGTGCAGCTGCTCCGAGATTAGAGAGAGAGTTAGCCAGTATCACTTGGAAATAGTCCCCAAAACAAAATATTAAAATTGATCTAAAGTTACGTAACTCAAAGTGCAATTGATCGTATCACTCTATTTGAAATACTTACACACCCAAGTCGGTACAAGCGTTGCATAACTCTCTTCTTTAACCTGTAAATGTCTGCACGAATCATCACTAAATCTTGGGTATCCAGGTCGGTTGCGAAGAAATAATTAAAACTTGTCTCTCCAAGATTTCAACAAGCTTATCCCTGGAACCGTGGAGCGCTTCATCGGAATTTTCAGAGGGTAAGTGATCGCATGCTACTCCAGTTTAATTGTTTCGGGAAAGCCGCCGTTTGAAAGAATTTTACCCCAAAAGCGATCGGGTGAGCTAAGACCCTCCAAAACGAATAACCGGCGCCCTCCCAAGATACAAAAACTTCGGTTCTGATCTGGCTTGCACAAACCTAAGTCCGGCCGAGATAAGCTTTCCAGGCAGTTTTGTTTTGGTTGTGTTATTCATCTTTGAGGATTTTGGCTGCCCTCAAAGATGAATTAAAGGGAACTAATTGTGTATAATTACGGTTTGCCTTGCAATCAGAAAAAAAATAAAAATGTAAGCAGACAAACCCTGTGAAGAAAACGAAAGAAATGAAATGAAATGAACAAAGAAACAAATCAATTGCACTTAAAACTAAGAAAACCTATGCCTAGAATAAACATTTAAGCGGCCAGTTATATTGGATAATATAAATTGAATGGAAATCATGAAGTTAATTAAATGAAGTATTTATTAATGTATGTCAATTATACCCCTACAAAATTTTTGTGACACTAAATTATATATACCATGATGAAAGGCAAAGTAGCCTTTAAATTTTCCGAGGACATGGGGCTCTAAAAACAAAATAATAATTAACTAAACATTTTGCGGTTCTCATTTAATACCTTAACAGAAAGAACCAAGGTTGGGAGGGTATAGAAGGGTAGGACGAACAACTTCTCAGTCCAATCCGCTTTTATCTATTTAACTTATGTGCTGTTTACCGATTTAGTTTATCCGCCATTCATTGTTCAGTTCCAATATTAATTTGAGAGTTTTGTGCGGACTTTCGATAAGATAGTTTCTGGAGGGATCTTTAAGTATTTCAACGTAACCGCGATTTACAACAGCTGAAATCCACCCAATTCCTCCCGCTGAAGCTAGGGTATTAAAAGGTCCCAATCGCGTGTTAGTTGCGGATTCATTGGCCAGTAAGTTATCTCCAAAAGGCGAGACAGAAAAGACTTTACCTACAAGGCATGCGTTACAAGATTTTGGTGCCCAAGAACGTGGGGCATTGCTATGATAGTACAGCAATGTAAGATTGCTTTACCATAGTTGATAAAGTTAATTATTACATTGTATGAAGACATAATGTATGGGCTTTCTTGGATCTTGAACTAAATGGCGCATGCGAAAAGTGTCGACCGGAAGTACGTATACTTTATTAAAAGAAAGGAATGACCTATAAAAACAGCATTGTAGTAGAATGTCACTATTAAATTTCTGCAAATAAGAAGGTCAGATACATAAAGAAGATTCAATAAATAGCTCAATTAATTCGATGAAATTCATGAGTTTAATTTAGAAAAGTTGAACACTTAATTCTGTAATTTTTGGAATCGATTTTGAGCATTTGAATATTTTGACCAAATTAGAATAGGTAGGCAATTAACTCGTAATTATAGTCAGAGAAAATCATTGTTTGGATTCCACCAATATAAACAACCATACTGAGTTTTGTATACAGAATCTACTGGTAAACAGAGGTAAAAGGATAGCCCAGAAAAACAGAAATTAAATCTTGGTTGAATAGATTTAATTATTATTTATTTCGGAGCATCCGAAATTGTCCAAAAAAATATTTTTTAAAAAAACAATAAAATTAAATACAATCATGCCAGTGGAGCATACACCAGATGAATTTAGAAAGCCACCACGAGCATCACAAGATGTCTGCATAGTTTGTGGAGAGCGTATGGAAGATACGCAACCGTGTGCAGTAACAAATTTTTCATATTTTTAAGATTTAGATTTAGATTTATTTCATTGATGTCGGCAAATAAATGCCAGCATAAACAAAGTACCTGTCTCACATCAAGTGGGCGGTGGTAAAGACAGGTGGGTTAGGATGTTTGTAACATTCAAATTTACACAGCATTCAGTGAATATCAAAAAGTACAATTCAATATATTGCGAACATATAACGCGAAATGGATCATGTAATTCGAAATTAGTTTTACAAATATTTAGGGCCATATGTCGAAAGTGACGACTTGACCTTACAGGGATGGAGAACTGTATTTGACCGAGAAGGTAGCTTGAATTTACAAGTCCAGTGATTAGTTTGCGAATAAACATAACACCGTGGCAGGTCCGACGATCCTTGAGGGAGGGCAGGTTCAGTAGACGCAGTCTACGATGGGTTTCCCAATTTAATCCACGTAGTGCAAACAAAAGGAACTGTTTCTGTACCTATTCGATAAGGTCCTGGTACTTGGCATATTGAGGTGACCAAACACACGAGCAGTATTCCAGGAGTGGACAAACCAAGGAAATGTATAAGTGTTTCGTGGTATAGGGGTCCTCAAATTCCTTTGACCAACGTTTGACAAAAGCAAAAACCCCTTTTGCTCTACTAACTATGATGCCAATGTGATCCGTGAAGCTTAAGTTGTGGTTGAATAAGACTCCAAGGTCTGTAGCGGAACTTATGCGTTCAAGAACACTCGACCCGATAAAATATCTTGTGAGAAAGAGATTCTTCCGATAAAAGGACATAAAGTTATATTTAAAGTTGTTTAAGAACAGCAAATTCTGGATTCACCAAGAATGCAAATTGTTCAGATAGGCTTGGAAAAGGGCATTGGAATCGGGATTCGTTAACGGCAAGCAAAGTTTTAGTTAGAAGTTTTACATCGTCAGCGTACATCAGAACATGAGAGGAGAGAACTATTTAAGGCAAGTCGTTAATGAAAATTCCAAAAAGAACAGATCCTATGTGGGTTCCTTTCGGAACACCTGAGGTCACGTGGACAAGGTTTAAGATTGATCTTTTAAATGATTCTCTCTGAGTCCGGTTCGATAAATATGTTGAAATTCACTTTATCAACGTGATCGGGAATCCTATTAGATTAAATTTATCCAATAATAGCTGATGGTTCACGGAATCGAAAGCCTTACTGAAGTCTGAAAAAAGTACATAAGTTGGATAAATATTTTTAAAAGCGTTTCTGATGATTGAAGTAAATTCCAGAAGATTCGTAGACGTTGACCTTCGTTTCATAAAGCCATGCTGAGTCGGGAACATAGCTGAACTGCATTGGTGCTGTAGCTGAACGGTTATTAGCTGTTTAAAAAACTTGGTAATCGCACTCAGTTTTTTAATTCCACGGTAGTTTTTAATATCCTATTTATCCTAAAAGATTCCTTCCAAACTTCAGGGAATTAAGAATGTAGAAAGGATATCTAAAAAAGTTTAGAGAACGGTTTACACAAGGCATCAGCAAATTTTTTATAACACAGCTCGGTACAAGATCAGGGCCCGAAGAGAAAGACATCTTTGTTTATAGGTTTTGAAAAACGTCATCCTCACTAACAAGTGGCATAAAAATACAGTTGGAGTGAGGGAGGGGGTATGGATAGGATGAAGTACTATCGTGACTAATAGATGAGTACGTGGACATCGTGGATAACGAAAGCTGAATATAGTGTACCATAAAACCGTTCCACAATATGAAAGGGGTCGTCGATTGAATCCATGAAGGACCAATCGATTTAAGATACATGCATGAACTTAGCTCTACGGAAACAACAAAATAATGCTGGTTCGGTTTCGGGACATGGCAGTACTGAAACTGATGCTTCTATAGCTACCTCAAGTGTAGGATGGTACGCGCCTTCAGGATTTGAGAGAGGACTAGATCTGTCTATGCATTATCGATCTCTAAGGAAAAAATAAATTCTAAAACCTTACCAGAGCAGTTCAAGTCTGAGTTCAGTTGTCCTAAAGAGAGATCAATAAGACCGTGAACAAACTCATGGTCCGTTTTGGGAACATTTGGATTAGTTGAGGCCATCCAAGAAATAGCAGGAAGGTTAAAATTGCCCAAAACGATAAGATGATCGTTATTGCCAACGGTTGAATGAATACTCTGTATTTGAGCCAAATGCTGAAGGTAGAGACTAGTATCAGACCGAGGGGGAATATACGAGCATGATATAAAAACATAATAATCGTGAACCTGAATCCGAACAGCAACAAACTCTAATGTACTTTTTGTACCGATCATCAAGATACGTTGAGAGACACGATCGGCCTTGACGGCAATAAGAACACCGCCACCAAGGTGAACTGAGCGGTCACATCTATAGATCACATACTCTCCCGCAATTATTTCAGACACAGAGGAATTAAGTCACGTTTCAGTAAAAGCAATTACATTGGCAACAGAGGACGTGCAGTTTACAAAGTTTTCCCAATAAACTGCGTACATTTTGGTAGTGAAGGGAAAATTATTGTTTAGTTTTTTTGAAACGTTTGAAGAAATCTGAGGCCCGTGAACCCGAGGATTAAGCTTGTTAACGTACTCGTGAACAATGACATGTTCAGGCCATATAGAGGCATAAGAACCTTATCAAGATGTACCTCGGGAATTCCAATTTTAAACGAAGATATCTCACGTCTCTGCTTAAACTTGAACCTCAGGACGGTTAGTTCTTTTCGAGAAATAGTCTGTTTGCTGCACTGGTGGATTTTGACATCGTCTGCAGAAGCGCCAGGATTAAGGCGGAGAACGAAAATGAGCTTTTTTTGCGCAATGCCCGATAAGGGCATAGGTTCCCTTTGAGCAACTCCAGATAAGGTTGACAGCGATGGTCCAGTGCTGGCGTTTGAAGGCGACAAAAAAGTGCCGGAGCCATTTGCAACAGCACGTGACGTAGATGTTTGCTCATTCTTGACGGGCTGCAGATCAGGGGGTAAGACAGGATCAGGTGGTCCAGTATAGGCAGCGACAGGTGAAGGTCCGCAGGAAACGACTGCACTGCGGCCGTCTGTTTCAACCAAAGAGGGCTTGGTTACGATGTGACCCATTTGTTGGATCGCAACCGGAGCCAAGAGCAGCAGCGCACGACGTAGAATTGGCAAATATTAAAACAACATCCTTTAGTTAATGTACAATAAAAAACATCTGCTTTCCTTTGCATACACAAATTCTGAAACTGCACCTTTTTTTTTTTTTAGTATAACAAATTCATTTATTTAACGTTGATCAGCCAACCTAATGGCTATAAAACGTTGTGTACGAAGAGAAAAATTAACATGGATACATAACAGAAAAGGTGATTAACAATATTTACAATAACTGAAAAAAACAACAATTTTATTGCTTTAGGACTCGAGAGACCTGACGTCCTCTTGTCCAGAGATCACCGGGGTGCCTTCGCTTTAGTCTTCTTCTAGTCCTTGGGTGGGCCAAGGAAGCTGCTAGGTGGTTTATGTGTGATGTGAGGCGATCATTGTACCGACTAGAGTGCCGGTTTATCTGCTCCCTGACTGAGGGAACATGAAGGTCAATTGTTAGGGCGTCATTCCTGACGCGCACGGTTTTGGACCCTTTGGACTTTCATTACGTTCGAGTCTGAAGCCATGCCCCATAGTTGGATGCAATACGTCATCGAGGGCATCACAATTGCTTTGAACAGCAAAACTTTGTTGCCAAGGCTGAGCTTGCTGGTTGGCTTAAGCAACCAGTTCAGTTTTCTCAGCTTAGCTCTACATGTAGCTGCTATTTTGGTAGTGTGCTGCTTCCAGGTGAGCCGCTTGTCCAGGATCAAACCCAAATATTGCGCATGGGGTGATTGTGGGATGGTGATATCGAGAAGCTCTACTCTGGAAAGGATCTTTCCTCTCAAGGTGAAATTGCAGTGTTGCGACTTTCATCCATTTATGGAAATGTTCCACCTATTTGTCCACTTCCCGTAAGAGTCGAGGAATTCCTGGGTAATCCTTGACGCTTCGATTGGGCAAGAGGCGTTCGCAATAAAGGCAGTGTCGTCAGCGTATGTAGCCAGAATCGTGCCAGGCTTGTTAGGACACGGCAGATCTGAAGTGAACAGAGTGTACAAAACGGGGCCCAGAACGCTTCCCTGAGGAACGCCAGCTCGAACGATTCTGATTCTTGACCTTTCCCCTCTCACTTCGACCATGAAACTTCGGTCAAGCAGGTATGATTTTAGTAGGAGGAAATGGCTAGTCGGGAGTAGGGACTTTAACTTATAAAGTAAGCCATCGTGCCACACACGGTCGAAAGCTTCCTTAAGATCGAGAAAAATTGCAGAGCTGTATTGCTTGTTTTCAAAAGCATCTAAAATATGCTGGACAACTCGATGTGCTTGCTCTGGGGTTCCATGATGATGCCTAAAACCAAACTGATGGTCAGGAATGGCATCCTGCACGCTTCTTACTCCCATGATTCTGCTAAGAAATATTCTTTCGAATATCTTTCGTTATCACAGCACACTTCCATTGAGAGGGAAAGTGGTGGATACGTAGCATTGAGTTAAACAGGAGAACAAGGAACAGGATTCCCTTTTTAGGCAAGGCCTTGGCGATTCTGCTATCAATGCCATCAAAGCCAGTCGCTTTTCTAGGATGTAGCTTTTGGATATGAAGATAAACTTCTTCTGGGCTTACGTGTTGAATCGGTAAGGCATCCGGGAAAGGGGCATCAAGGAAGACAAGAGTTTCTTCAACATCCTCGCGGCTGGCGGCTCCATTTGGCTGGAAGAGTTTTTCAAGTTCGTCTGCAAAAGCTAAAGAAATTTCTGAGTCGGACCTGCACCATGTGTCATCAGATTTCTTTATGGGGATCTTTCGTAGGGGCTGGCGTTTCATATTCCGTGTGCATTTCCAGAGGTTAAAGCCGTAAAGTTTGGTGGGATCAGCATTCAGGAGCATCTCATCAAAGTATTTCCGTTTGGTTTCATAAAGAAGCTTTTTAAGATCATCCTCCGCTCGTCGATATGCACTTTTGTCGACAGGATCTTGAGATCTCATATATCTGGAGTGGACTGGAGGGGCTTGAGCTTGAGGTTGAGGACTCGGCAGCGATATGGATGTTCCGGACAAATAGCTCGACGGCGTCGTGGATGGCGTTGACTGCTTCTTGAAAGCGTGGGAGGCTCGCATTCCGAGGAAGGATGCAAGGCCTACGGGAAGTTTTTTGCGCAGCGACTCTTAGTTTCACTATCAATGGGATGTGATCAGAGCTTAGTTCAAGACTTTCTAAGATGGTGAGACTCTCGGGCCGAATCCCTCTGTAGACAGCAAAGTCAATGGCGGTTGGCGTTCTTTGACTATACGGATAGTGTGTAGGCCCTCCGGTTGCAAGGACCTGGACATTTAATCTTTGAATATAGTCTGCTAGTGCTCTTCCGCGGATGCTTGAGTTACGGGATCCCCAGAGACGGTTGTGAGCATTCCAGTCTCCTGCGATTATGAAGTTTGTTCCCAGATCGTCGAAGAGTTTTTCAAAGTCGTCAGCAGTACATTGAAAGTTTGGTGGACAATAGATAGACGCAATAGCTGTTTCACCAAGGTCTGTTTTAACTTTGACGGCGACACATTGAACATTTGGGCTTTGTAGACTATAGAACTGGTAACATTGAAGACAGGATTTAACTAAAATTGCGAAGCCACCGCGTTTCCGATCAGCCGGATGGGTTGCTTGATGAATATCGTATCCGTGCAACTTGTAGTACGACCTTGAGCAGAAGTGTGTTTCACTAACCAACATAATGTCAATATTATGACATTTTACAAAGAGCTCAAGCTCAAGGGCTTTGTTGGCAAGTCCGTCGGCGTTCCACACACCAATGTTGAGGCCGATTTGACTCATGGTTGTGCAACATTGACTGGGAGAAACTCAGCGAATGCTTGAGCAGTTGCAGGAGAATTTAGAGGCAAAAGTTTTGAGACAAGTCCCATCATAGACACCATCATTTGGAACAGCTTGTCCATCTGAGCGACGAGGACCGACAGATTTTGGTTAGATTGCAAAAACATTTGCTCTTGACGCTGCCATTGCTGGTCGTTGATCAACTGCTGCGAGCTGCGTCGCAGTTGTTGGGGGGAAGACTGCTGCTGGTGACTAGGCTGTTGTTGCTGTTGTTGAGGCCTTTGTTGTTGCTGTGATAGCTGCTGCTGCTGCCGAGGTGGTACTACTTGATGGTGGAGCTGACTTTGCTTTCTGTTGTTGCCGCCCTGTGGAGGAAACTGTTGACTCTGTGGGAAGGTCATAGGGGCTTCTTGGTCCTGGGGACGACTAACTTGACCACGGACGGCGTTTGCGTAGGAGTTCTGACCCACAAAGTTTGACCAAACATTCGAATTAGTTGACTGTTGGGGAACAGTGCTACGATGGGATGCGATACTTTTTCGTCGATATGCAACTTGCTGATAGACGACACAGCCTTTATAGCTTTCTGTATGGTTTCCGCCACAGTTTACGCACTTAACTGGGTGAACATTCTTTACGCAGGCCTCCAAACCGTGTTTTAGGCCACATCTGACGCAGTTGGATAGCTTTTGGCAATGATTTTTAGTGTGTCCAAATACTTGACAGCGTTGGCATTGGACGACATCATCCTTTTTATAGGGGAGTTCAACTTGGACCCGTTGCCGACAAAGTGTCTTAATTTCGTGAATTTCTTTGTTATTTGCTGCCGGTTCTAATTCTACAAAGACTAGATTCACGAACTTGGTCTTGTCGAAGCGGCTTCTAGGTCTATTCACAAATCGAACCTTGTGGCCAGTCAAGGTAAGACTTTCCTTAATGTTTTCATCCGGGATGGAATGATGAACACCACGGATTACTACTCGGTAGGATCTCTCTTCTTTTAGCTGCCACGAATGGAATGGTACTTTTTTAAGGGTTAGAGACTTGGTTATCGCTCTGTATGCATCTGGATCTGCAGCCAGAATAGAAACAGAGTTGTTCGGGTGGCATTTCAGGGAGTACTTGGACGGGTCAACAATCTTGTCAGTGGATCTAATAGGTCCGTTCAGATTCTCACAGTGATCAACCACAATTGGGGGTGGTTTGTGGGTTGGTAATTGTACTTGACTGCCAGACGGTTGGCTATGTTTCTTATTGTTGCTGGCGGGGTTGTTGCCAACATTAGTGTTGACTACGTTGTTGTTGCTGGTAGAAGTACTGGCTTTTTCAGTGTCGTAGGGGCTGACCGTTTGAGAAACTTCGACGTCTATGTCCATGTTCGGCAGTTCTGAAAAGCGGTTAGCAGAGACGTTCTTTTTTGGGCTATTGGAGTTTCTTATTATTTTAGTGACTGAAATCGGTGATCTAGAGTCAAGACGGCGACCAGTCCTCATCCTCGGCATTTATGGCTGCTAGTTCCGGATCAACTTCATTGGTTGGTACAGGTGGGTTGTTGTGAGACGTGGAATTATATAGGCGACTAAATTTTGTTAATGAGCAATTTAGTGCATCACTCATTTTCTTCTGTTGTAAGGCCACAGTGTTTCGGATGTTTAGCTCATCTTCGGAGTCTGAAAGACCAGCCATTTTTGCTATTAGGCACTGGTGTGCACTGCTTTACCGACTTATGGTATACAGAAGGCCTTTGACCAGCCTGCTTTGAGGCGATCGTGGTCTAGTGGGTAGGGTGCAAGTCCCGCAATCGGGCGGTACCCGGATCGAACCCACCGAGAGGCGAACAGATTCAAAATTATTTTTTCTTTTATTTGGAAGAAAATAATGAATTCAAATATATTTCGAATTCGAATTTGAACCAACTAGCGGTTATTTTTACGTACAACAAATACAACTGTTAGTTTTTACTTTCTGTTCCACTTGTTTTGTTTTCGCGACAAGGCACAACTAACGAAGCATAGAAGCACTGACACCGCGACTTTAGAAGTCGGATTCACAAAAAAAGTAGGTTTTGCCACGGAGGTGGACTTGTCCACAGACTCTTCACAGGGAATTTCGCAGCGATACAAAAACGCGTCTGCACTCCACGAAAGCATGATCGAGACTGAAACTGCACCTGATGATTTTAAAAACTAAGTACGTCCTCTTCAAACAAAAACTTTTAGTATATATGCGTGCGAGCCCCGGACGGCACCGCTTCAAATGGTTTTGTGAACATCAAAACTAAGAAATTCAACTTAAACAAGCAATAGGCTGATAATTTGTGTCCAAATGTTGTAGATAGTCGAAATATTAGTTGTATTTGTGGGTTAGGTCTGTAATTGTGGTTGGATAGTTTAAGGGCCGTTTCTGGCTAATGGGCTCTAAAGCAATTCCGTCTCATATACACAAAATCGTAAGCATAAGTACGTCGGCACAGTTGCTGGCTGGTTAATGCACGTTGATGATGGACTCGCTGCACTTTCCGACGCCCACCCAGCGCACGGGAACGCTCAGCTCGCTCTCCAGGAACCTGACATAGCTCTGGGCATACTCCGGAAGCTCCTTGAAGTTGCGTATGTGCTCGGTGGAGGTCTGCCAGCCTAGCAGCACTGCGTACTCCACCTCAGTGCTTCCCAGTTCGGCCATGGTGCCTGGGAAGTGGTCGAGCTTCTCGCCACTGGGCTGCTTGTAGCCCACTTCCACCTTGATTTCCGGTAGCGTGTCGAGAATGTCCAGCCTGGTCTGGCAGATGCAAGTGTAGCCGTTGACCAGCGTTGTGTACTTCAGCAGCGGTATGTCCAGCCAGCCGCAGCGGCACTTTCGCTTGGTGGTGACCCCGATCTCGAAGCCGCGCGTCTGCAGCAAGTCGCCAATTTCATTCAGCTGCTCGGTGGGAAAGGGACAACCGCCCACTCGCATCGTATTGGCCATGACCACGCCAATCACCTCGCCAATCGTCTGTGGGAGCAGACCCAGACCCGTGAGAACTTCTCCAATGCTGCAGTTGCTGCTCGTCACATACGGGTACGTGCCGAAGTCAATGTCCAGCATGGCCGCGTTGGCGCCCTCGACCAGGATAGTCTTGCCGTTGCGCAGGGCGTTGTGCAGGAAGCAAATGGTATCCATGACATAGGGACGCACCTTATCCGCGTAGTCCTTGTAGCGGGCCAGCTCCGCCTCCACATACATCGATGTTAACAGGCGCACGTGCGTGGCCAGAATCGACTTGAACTTGTCGCTAAACAGGTTAAAGTCACCGAGCAGTTCGCCCACTCGGATGCTTTTGCGAGTGGCCTTGCTGGAGTAAGTCCGAGCGATGCCCTTGCCGCCGAGCGACTTGCCGCCCTTTTCGGCCTCCTGCATACCATCCACATGCTGGTGGAAGTCGTACACTAAGTGGGCACGATCCGAGATGATCAGCCGGTTCTCCGAAAGCTGCAGCCCCTTGGTCTCCTTTTTCAGCACCTCGTCGAACAGCGAGGGCAGGTGGATGACGACGCCATTGCCGATGACGGAAACGCACTTCTCGTTCACAACTCCACTGGGCAGGAGATGACAGTCGAACTGCGTGCCATTAGCCACCACAGTGTGTCCAGCATTATTCCCGCCCGGACACCTGCAGACGATGTCCACACCGGAGGTCAGCATGTTCACCACTTTTCCCTTGCCCTCGTCGCCCCACTGGGCGCCCAGGATGACGTCCTCCTTGGACTTGTACATCTTCGTGCGGCCCTGCTGCAGCTGCTCGTAGTGCGTGCCGTTGGTGGCTGACATTTCCCCGGAGCGGAACAGCACGGATCAGATCGGATAAGTAAAGCGGTAAACTCAATAATAGAGTAGAACGACGGAGCGGAAACACAACCACATTTGCTGGTAATATTGTAATTATGCTAATTACGTATAAAGTCACTGTCTTTAATTATTTAACTTTTCGTTATGATAAAATCACCAAAAACCAGAGCTCGCAAATAACTGTTGACCGTTTCTCGTTGTCTGGAAATATGTGTCTTTTCCTGACTCTTTACGAAAAGACTCAGAGAGCAACCGATTTATGGGTTCTTGAATGAGCTCGCTCGCGCTCAGAGCAAAACCTTTTTTTTTCTATTCTGTTTTGTTATGGTTGTTCCAGGACCGTTTTGTCCTGTTCAGGTGAGGCAAACGGTCTTTTGCGTATGTGTTGGTATACACTCACACGCATAGGCAAGCAAATCGTTAATCGTCGGTTTTGCAGCCGAACGGGCATTCTCAGCCTTACACTTTATATTAAGTGAACGAAGAAGTTCGATTAGTGCAGAGAATCTGAACGCCTTATTAGTTATAAAGCTTAACACATAATATATAAAAAATGTTAAATGTTAAAATAAAATGTAAAAACAACATATTCTGAAACTTTTTATTGCTTTTTGATATCAATTTGTTATATGGAATATGGAATCGAAATGGAACTTGTTAACCAAAACATTTGAAAATAAATTTAAAATGTTGTATTAATCAAATTATATTATTTCTTTTTCACAACAACGAAAGTAAATGTAAAGACCGTTTGCCTTGAGTTTTTCGGTCAATCGGTCTTTTGTTGACTGTCATTGTGCGAGCGTTTCTCGTTCCGCTCTTTACGCACTGCTCATTAAGGAGCAACATACAACGAGCTCAACGAAAAGCGCTCAACAGAAAACATAAATGATGACAGCAAGTGTCTCTTGCTCAGAGCTAGAGCGAGACAGTAGGACCTTTTTCGGTTTTGCTCGCAACGAGAGCACGAGAAGAAAAACGGTCAACAGTTATTTGCGAGCTCTGCCAAAAACTCATCAGGGGCGTTTTTGTTTTATTTTGATAGACTGATTTCAACGATAGGCGAAACGTTTTCGGGAGCGATTAAAGGACACGTCCGTCTTCGACGGATAACGTGATAACGTTGCCAACACATATTCCATAAGTCCTGTTTAGAAAAAAGAGTAACGGAATGTCCTAGTTGTATGGTTCTAGTAAGCCTCAAAGATGTAAAGTACATTGTTGGAAATCATTCTCCGAGTCCAAAAGATAACCAAAAAAGACAGCAAAGTAAGAAATTACCTGTAGGTCCTCGGCCATGCACTTGCTCCTTAACGAGGAAATTATAACTAGTAAGTGGAGAGGAGGAAGGCGCAGGAATGTTAAGACAACAAAGGGAAAGTACTTCGACAGTTAATGTCAATCTCCATCGGCAACGACGAGGGCCTCGAGGAGGACTTTCTGGAAGGTCACCCGGAAGACCACGTACTCGCGCTAGACGACCGGAAGATTGTGTGGAGAATATGGAGTCTATAGTCAGAGAAACCGTTTCACAGGTTTTAGCATCGATAAATATGTATATATGTTCAATCATAGGTACAATCCATAAGCGATCCGCAGCCTCAGGTCAAATCAGTCAGAGGAGTTCGACAAATAATGGTAGGGATGTCATTACTTCGCATAAAATCGCGGACGTTCTCCAAAAATGTGGTGTACGCTTTGATGGATCTTCGGAGGGCTTGTCAGGTGAAGAATTTCTGTACCATTTAAACTTATTAACTCGGGAAAACATGGATAGTGACTTTGATCTTTTAAATAAGAACACTTACCAGTTGCTAATTGGGAGGGCCAGTAGTTGGTATTGGAGGTTCCACAAACGAGTCAAAACTTTTACATGATCTGAATTTTGTGAAGCGTTACGAGAGCAATGTAGGGAAAGTCGGTCCACAACTAAATTACGAGAGCAAATAAGAGCCAGAAAACAAAAGCCCGGGGAATCTTTCGATTCTTTCTATGAAGCCGTTTGCAAACTTATAGATAAATTGTCCGTAACCTTTGGGGAAGATGAATTGGTCGAAATGATTCAAAGAAACTTACTCACAGAAATGAAAGACAGATTATTGTTTAAAAAGGTTTCTTCGATTTTAGAATGGTGTCGATTAGTGCAGAATGGTACCTCAAAAATGTAAAGACTCAGTTAACTTTCGTGTTTAAGTACTAGACGGAACGCCCGATGAGGAAATAGATAATAGTGAGTCGGATCTTTCGATCGCCGCAGTCAATCATACTGGGTCGGCGAAAATTACATGTTGGAATTGTGAGATGCCTGGACATGTGTGGGAAGACTGTTTGGCTGAAAAGCGAGTATTTTGTTTTGGTTGCGGAGCACCACAAATAGATAAACTCAATTGTGCAAACTGTAAGCGCATGTCGGAAAACCGCCTAGCGGGGACATTCAATCAAAATCGAGTGTCCCACAAATAAGAGGTATTCTAGATAACGTAAATAATCCCATTATAAATGTAAGTCAACCATTGCAAGTTAGAAGTCAGCAAAATAACGTGAAGTTTATACCATACCATGAAAGATTGAAGAACTATAATGAATTCAGAGAACGCATTTTTTCGGGAATTGTTAGGAAGAGTCATCGCAATACCATACGAATGCGTCAATATTTTGGAGAACGAAAGGCTCAAAAATGTTTAGTCGTCTCAACAATATTTGAATGTAATATAGATAATCGTAGTTATGCTAAAGTTTCGTTTATGAATTATTCTGAGATTGGTTTGCTCGATACAGGGGCAAATGTAAGTTGTATTGGGTCACATTGGCGAAAGAATCTTTTACCAACTTGTCGAATTATAAGGCAATTAAGTCGCATGTACGCACCGCTGATGCGAGATTGCATCCTGTGTCTGGAATACTGAAGGTACTCATGCGATATAGGGACAAGGAAAAAGTGCTTGATTTGTATGTGATTCCTTCCATTTCTCAGAGTTTGATATTGGGTATCGATTTTGTGAGAGTATTCTTCTTAGCTCCCTATATTCTTGGTTCCTTAACTTGCTTAGAAACCGAAACCAAGGAACTGGGAGATCAGTATACATTATCCGAACTTCAGCGTAGACATCTTGAAAACGTCAAGGAAATGTTTCCAAATTTCGAACACAAAGGGCTTGACCGTACTGATTGGATAAGCCCTGCGAGCCCTGCGTACAATGTCCAATCACCACCTACAGTCTCTTACCAACATGCAGAGCACACAGAAAATAAAATGAAAACGAAGATACTCAGATTGCAACACAGTATGGATGAATTCATTTCTTTTATGCGAACGACCATGCAAAGTATGTTGACGAATTAAAATATTTTGATTGACGCAGGGCTCGCCTACCCGATTTTATAACGCTTGCAAAACTTACGTTTTTATTTATAGTGGAACTGCCGAGTGAAGATCGGGCTGCTGATTCAGGTGTGGATTTGGAGGGTATCAATGGTGTGTGGTGAGATCGTGCTGTTGACACTCTTTGGTTGATCCGATTTTTTAACTCCTTGTATACTGGACAGCCTCTGTAGTTTGCTGAGTGGTCTCCTCCGCAGTTACTACACTTTTTGCTATTTGGCTCATTATACCCTTGCAGAGGGTATATTGATTTCAGTCAGAAGTTTGCAACGCAGTGAAGGAGACGTTTCCGACCCCATAAAGTATATATATTCTTGATCAGCATGACTAGACGAGTCGATCTAGCCATGTCCGTCTGTCCGTCTGTCCGTCCGTTTCTACGCAAACTAGTCTCTCAGTTTTAAAGCTATCGGGCTGAAACTTTCCCAAAAGTCTTATATCTCTTGCAGGTAGTATATAAGTCGGAAACAGCCGGATCGGACAACTATATCTTATAGCTCCCATAGAAATAATCCGAAAAAAAATTTAAAAAAATTATATCTATGGGGTTTTTTGGCATATAATCTCCTTAGCTTGGAAATGACATTTTTCAATTAGTTTTGAATTTTGAATTAAATTTTATCGAAATCAGACGACTATATCATATAGCTGCCATAGGAACGATCGGAAAATTGGTGGACAAATAATATGAAACAAATTATAGCCTCGGTGTCTTTCAACATTTAACCTCCTACGCTTGGAAATAACATTTTTTAATTAATTCTAAATTTCGAATTTAATTTTATCAAAATCGGACGACTATATCATATAGCTGCTATAGGAACGATCGGAAAATTGGTGGAAAAATAATATGAAACAAATTATAGCTTCGATGTTTTTTTTACGTATAACCTCCTACGCTTGAAAATAACATTTTTTAGTTAGTTTTGAATTTCGAATTTAATTTTATCAAAATCGGACGACTATATCATATAGCTGCCATAGGAACGATCGGAAAATTGGTAGGAAAATACACAGAAAAAAAAACGAGCCAGGGTTAATTTGATATGCGCATGGTAAATTTGTATTTTTTAGACACATATCATTTTTACCATTAAATAAGGTCGAATTGATACCAAAAATTGTCAAGTTGTCGATTTCTCTCTTTTCGGAAATTCTTTGACATCGAAAAAGAGAGTGTAAGCGAAAAGGATATATTCGAAACTCGAATTGGCCTACTTCGATCATGTTGTCTCGCTTGCACTTACATACGTTTTAGTGGATTTTTTGACACTTGAGTTTTATTGTGAAGCCGGTCAGACGTAAATTGTCTGTGTTTTTTACTTAGCGCAGAACAAGGAAAAGGTGAGTCAACTTAGTGGAAAAAACTAAAATCGTGTGCGGTTTTCTGGCTGCCCTACGACAACGAAAGCACGTGCAACTATGTATGTACCCTTCAGTTCTGCAGTAGGGACGCGGTGACATGGCTCAAGGCAAAAAGCTTTTTTTGTGCCTAAAACGCTGTGCCGCTGTTGACGTCAGCAGAGCAGTCGGCGCAGCCGTAGAAGACTGCCCACGAAAACGATCGTGCAACAAAGAGAGGCATATATTCGGATATTTCCCTCTCTTTCTTGTCTTATAATCTGCCTGCACTCCGCGCTCGCAGAGACAAATTTCGGCCGGCCCGTTATTTTTTTTTGCGTCTCTCCGTTATGTTCGGCTAGCGACTAATTTTCGGCGGAAAAATTTTCGTGGAGCAGCGACATGTGAATGCCCTAATGTTTTAGGAGCATTATTGTGTTTTGAAAATATACATTTATATTGTTTTATAAAAGTAAATTATTTGATTATAGTAAAATTAAGTAATTTGGATTTACTTATAATGTAATGTTTACTTATTATACATTTTTATTACAATATATTTTTTTACTGTAATTATAGAAAATTAGTCCGTTAAAATTGATTTAAATATTTAAAACATTAGTAGTATTAGTATTAACATTTTTAAAAAATTCGTATTGTATTTTTTACTGAAGAAGTACAAATTATATGGTCGGATATATTTCGCCTTAGAAAGGGTATAAGTGCAGTGGCACGCGCCAACAGCGAAGAAAAAACAAAGGAAATCGAGTAAAGGGGTGAGAAGAAGACTTGGTGCATTCTTTTTGAGTGATTGAAAGGGAAGCATCCATTTTAATTGTGCGCAGCAGAGTTACTTTAATCGTCTCTTTAAGTTAATATAATAAAGTCAGGTAAGTGCTACGTTAAGTTGAAGATGTTGTGCATTGATCTTAGTTTAAAGTACGTATATTTTGAAGGTATTCAATGGGTTCCGTTAGCCGAAAGTGGATGACGAAATGTTTTGTGGCAAAAAAAATCACGCAACGGGTTTATACACAGCTCTAAAAGGTAAATATACAAATAAACAAGTAAAACGCATTTTTTAATCACATCCCCATACATTTTTTAGGAGCGTTGGCCAAGGATTCGGAGGACCCGGACAAAGGTTTAAGGAAAGCGATGACCAATGTAAAAAGCCAATAACGTAACATAAAACTAGGCTTACTATAATAATTGTCCTTTAACAGATAACCTAAATAACACTATTTAATTAAAATGAATTTAAAAGTAAATAAAAATGTATATATTTTAAATTCTATATTTTCATAAGTGAAAACTCATGGAAAAATTCTGATTTTCCCAAGTGATTTCACTTGGGACGTGTCACTTGCAAGTGATTTCACAAGTGAAAACTCATGGAAAAATTCTGATTTTCCCAAGTGATTTCACTTGGGACTGGTCCCCTGCAAGTGATTTCACAAGTGAAAACTCATGGAAAAATTCTGATTTTCACAAGTGATTCACTTAAGACGTGTCACCGGCACGTGACAGGCCATACGAAAAATGAGTATAAGGAACAAGTGAAATCCCGTAGGACTTCGAAAAATTTTCATTTGAATTTTTACTTGTGAAAATGCGGACATCCCATACAATTTTCTATATGGAGCGTACCTTGTTCTTCACTTGTGCAAGAGGACATGTCCCACGTGATTCCCAAGGTGATTCACAAGTGAAACTTTTTTTTTTGAACTGAAGGATACATACATACGTATGTACGTAAGCGTGTGTATGTGTGCTAGCGTGAATAAAATTTATAAGTATGTATGTCTATCTAACATTAAACATAATAGCATTTAAACATAAACATATTTTAAAATGCGCTTAGACTTACATGCCTATTCATTTTTTTTCTACGCCGCCCTGCAAAGTCGCTTCTCATGTATGTATAGACAGATGCACGTGATTTTCATTGTTTTTCTTAAAATTTTGCACATTCTTGAATGTCTTTTACAAATTTCTTCTTATTACTCAATTAATTAAGGTTTCAAATTTTAGCGAGCACTTTCAAGCTTATGTGGTGGATGCCGAACTGGAATCTTTTAAGATTGTATAAAAACTATAATTATAAGTTAATCACAATTAAGAAACTTGAGTTAATAAGTATACATAAGTACGAAAAAAAGACCCAATGTAAATATCCTCAAATAATGTGTTAATAAGAAATACTGTAAATATGTTGTACAAACTGTAAATAGGTAATAAAACGTATAATAAAATAATAGGTATATTATTTTTTATTTAAATTTGTCTTTGACATTATAATATCAAATTGGTATTTTTAATATCCAATCTACTACAATGTTCATTTGAAATTATAATATCAAATCTACAATAATATCAAATTTACAACAAAAATATTTCAAAAAATTGATACCGGTTAATGTAAAAATGAAATTACCGAAATATCGTTTTTACCATTTCGAACATATCAAATTAATATGTGCCGTATCAAGGCCGAATTGATACTGGATTTCATCAAATTGACCATCATATCATATCAATTTTTTTTCTGTGTAATATGAAACAAATATAGCTTCGGTGTTTTTTGACATATTATCTTATACTATTGGGAATATCATTTTTTTTGTTTTTAAATTTAATAATTGTAGCTGCAATGTTTTATCTTGTTTTTTAATTCACACTTAGCAGAGGTATGCAACCCTCCGCAAGCGACGCATACAGAGCGGACTGTGCAGTAAGATTTGGTGTGTCCGTATTCCTGGCAATTTGCGCACTGGACTGGACCATTACGTTTATGCAGCTCTTCAACCGTGATTCTGCGATGCAATAGAAACAGGAGATCGTAGATGGGATGGGCTTCGTTTGCAAAATAAGTTGACGAATCAAAATACAGGGTGGATGATAAAAGCCCCTACCAAAAAAAAATTAAATAACTTTTTTTCTATTTAATGAATCTGGTTAATTTTTTTTTTTATTTTGCAGATTGACTTTTACATTTAACAAAACTGGATAACTGGGACACTGAAACAAGAATTTGGATTGTCCGCAGCTATCACACGCTGGAGTCCGTAGTTTCGGTTCAAAGAGAGTAAAGGCGAACGTTTGGCGGCAATCCTCCGAGCATATGGACCATAATGAGACTTGTAAACAATTTTGCCGAGCATGGGTCAGTCACCAGAAGACCTTACCATCAAAACCCTTCAGTTCGAACGGAGGAAACAATCGCTGCTGTAGCTGCTGCCATACAAAACAATCCACGTGTTTCGACAAGAAGCTTATCTGCTCAAATGGGTGTAAGCAAACAGTCATTACAATCAATTATGCACAAAGATTTAGACTTATTCCCATATAAAATTCAAATGGCCAACAAACTGAACGCTGCAGACTTGCCGATTCGCTTGGAATTTTGCCAGAAGATGCTTCAAATGGTGAAAGAGGATGGAAACATGTTGAACTGTCTTTTCATGTCTGACGAGGCCCATTTCGATTTAAACGGCAACATAAACAAACAAAATTGTCGAATATGGAGTGCTTCCAACCCACAGATACTCCATGAGACGGAATTGCATCCACTTCGTGTCAGTGTGGTGTGCAGTTTCATCACGCTGCATTGTCGGGCCCTACTTCTTCGAAGAAAACGGTCACACCGTTACGGTTACTGGAGACGGTTACTTGAGCATGTTGAGAGAGTTTTTCTATCCAGAATCACGCCGAATGAGAATTTCTTTCAACTCTGTGTGGTTTCAGCAAGATGGTGCAGCTCCTCACATAGCCCAACCTGTTATGACAGAATTGCGACGAAAATTTCCCAATAAGCTGATATCCAGAAACTCCACATTTCGTTGGCCACCCAGGTTGCCTGACCTTACTGCACCTGACTTTTTCTTGTGGGGTTATTGCAAACAGGAAGTCTACAAAGCAAAACCAACAAATTTGAAAGAACTAAGGCAATCCATTCGAGAAACAATTGCGGCTATTCCTGTCTCAACTCTCCAAGCAGTAATGAACAACTTTTTGGTAAGATGCCGCACATGTCAAATCCATTACTTTTAAAACTAATTAAGCTTTATTTAATAAAATTGAATGAGCTTTAACATGAATAAAAGAAAAGTGAATTCCATACACTGAAAAAAAAATTATTTGAGTTTCTTAATGTAGCAAAATTCATCAGCCACCCTGTATTTTGATACAGATGCTCCAAAACACCTTATCAAAATAATCAATGGCTCCCCTGCGCATTGCACTGTGGAATGCCAACGGCGTTTCACGGCACAAACTTGAGCTAGCACAATTTATGAATGACAATGAAATCGACGTAATGTTACTTGCAGAAACCCACCTTATCAACAAATACAATTTTCAAATCCGAGGGTATATGTTTTACAATACCAATCATCCTGATGGAAAGGCCCATGGAGGCACTGGAATCCTTATTAAAATCCGCATTAAGCACCACTTCCACAACACGTTTGCTACTAACTACCTGCAATAAACTTGACTGCGATTCCCCTGGTTCACCTACACACTGGCCTAGTGACCCCAGAAAACTGCCGGACTTGATTGACTTCGCAGTTACAAAAAACATCCCACGAAATCTGATTAGCGCCAGTTCTCTCTCGGATCTATCATCAGACCACTCGCCTGTACTCTTTAGCCTAAACAACCCCGTCATGTTAACCTTTAACAGCACAAACTGGCTCAAATTCTAACAAGAAAAGAAGTTAACTTCGGCAAGCCGTACTTTGTATACCCTTGCAGTTATAATTATTAAATTTAAAAATACAAAAAAATATATTCCCAATAATCCCAATAGATAATATGTCAAAAGACATCGAAGCTATAATTTGTTTCATATTATTTTCCCACCAATTTTCCGATCGTTCCTATGGCAGCTATATGATATAGTGCTCCAATTTTGATAAAATTAAATTCGAAATTCAGAACTAATTAAAAAATGTTATTTCCAACACCAAAGATATAATTTCTTACAATTTTTTTTTCCGATTATTCCTATGGGAGCTATAAGATATAGTTGTCCGATCCGGCTGGTTCCGACTTATATACTACCTGCAAAAGAAATAAGACTTTTGGGAAAGTTTCAGCCCAATAGCTTTAAAACTGAGAGACTAGTTTGCGTAGAAACGGACGGACAGATGGACATGGCTAGATCGACTCGTCGACTGATCAAGAATATATAAACTTTATGGGGTCGGAAACGTCTCCTTTACTGCGTTGCAAACTTCTGACTGAAATCAATATACCCTCTGCAAGGGTATAAAAATACGTAAGTTCTCACATTGAACTTACACCACAGCTAACTGGCGAAGACGACATCAACAGAACCGTAAGCATGCTAGAGTCAGTTTTGGCTTCAGCGGCTCGAATCGCAACACCACGAAGGCAAAACATAACACTTAACACAAAGCACACGAATGCAGAAATAGAGCAGCTAGTTCTTGCAAAGCGTCGTTCCCGGCGCGAATGGCAATTACTTCGATCGCCATCTGCAAAGCAACAGTTAAATGAAGCTTCACGCCGACTTACCAAGGCACTACGACAAGAAGAAGACAGATCCCAACAACGCTATATAGAACAACTATCTCCATCCAGCTCAAAATTCCCACTATGGAAAGCCCACTTAACACTGAGCCCTCTAACAGTAACGGTTACGCCAGTAAGGACCCCCGCAGGCTGCTGGGCCCGAAGCGACAAAGACAGAACCGACACATTCGCTGCCCACCTTAAAAATGTGTTCCAGACAAATAAAGCAACTAACGTGCGTAATATAAGATCGCAAACTGAAGACGATTTTCCTATTGCCGAACCAATTGTATTTCGACCATGCGAAGTCATAAAAATTATAAAAGAGCAGCTACAACCGAGAAAATCAAAACTCTTTGAAAAATGCCTTCTAACCCGTATCATACCATTCTTCAAAAGACATAATAGTATTACAGCACATCAATTCGTCTTTCGCGAAAAACATGGAACTATCGAACAGGTGAACCGCATAACATCAACAATTCGAAGTACATTTGAAAATAGGGAATACTGCACTGCGGTATTTTTGGACGTCTTTCAAGCTTTCGACAGAATATGGCTTGACGGCCTAATGCATAAAATCAAAATAATGCTCCCTAATAACACGCATAAACTCTTTAAGTCGTATCTTTACAACAGGATATTTGTTGTGAAATGCAATACTTCCAGCTGAACACAACATCGAAGCTGGAGTTCCTCAAAGCAGCGTCCTCGGGCCAACTTTATACCTACTCTACACTTCTGATATTCCTACGTGCAGACAACTGACTATGTCTTCGTTTGCCGACGGCACCGCAATCCTCAGCCGATCTAAACGTCCACAACAAACATTAGCGCAACTTGCGGCCCATCTAGATGTAGTAGAGAAATGGCTCTCAGACTGGCGTATAAAGTAAATGAGCAAAAATGTAAACAAGTAACCATTACCTTAAATAGACGAAATTGCCTAAACCTTACACTAAACAACACCGTGCTCCCTCAGTCAGATGAAGTAACATATCTTGGCGTACATCTCGACTGGTAAGCCACCTGGCTCACGCATATTGGAGCTAAACGAACTCACCTAAGGTTGAAGGCAAACAGTCTGAATTGGCTTATAAACTCCCGCTTCCCCCTCAGTCAGGACTACAAGGTCCTTCTCTACAACTCCGTTTTGAAACCAATTTGGACTTATGGCTCCCAGTTGTGGGGGAGCGCCAGCAACAGCAACGTAGAAATCGTGCAGAGAGCCCAAGCAAAGATCCTGAGAAATATCACCGGGGCATCATGGTACGTTCGGAGTGGAAATATTCAGAGACGTTCGAGACGTAATAGCACAACACATGGAAAATTACTATACAAAGCTGTCAACCCATCCAAACCACCTCGCTAGAGCATTAACGTTGGTATGTTGCTGCCATTCCCGCCTTTGTCGTAACGACCGTCCCATCCAGCGACAAATATTAGGACAGTCTAACATAAATACAGTTTAACAAACTGTAAGAATAATGTAGTACTTTAGATTTTAACATATTTTGTAAGTCTCGTAAGAGAAGATTCAAAATAAACAACTAAAGTATAAACAAAAAAAAAATTTTTTTTGCCGTACTAGAGCTTATTGCTAATCAATTCAAGAAAGCTAATCTCACTCTTAACATTGCAAAGACTCACTTCTGTGTAACGAAGGTCAACTACTTGGGCTATGTAATTGGAAGTGGAGGAATAACAACGGACCCTTTTAAAGTCTCTTGCATAGTAAATTGGCCGACCCCGAAGAATCTTAAACAAGTTCGTGGTTTTCTTGGTGTTTGTGGCTGGTATCGCCGATTTATTAGAAATTGTTCAGATATTACGTTCCCAATTACCGAGGTGTTGTCCTCCAAGAAAACATTTAAGTGGACCGAGGCCGCCCAAACAGCTATGAACACTTTAAAGAATCTTCTATCCTCAGCTCCGGTATTACAGAATCCGACTTCAATAGAAAATTATATTTACATTGCGACGCAAGCGATTTTGGTATTGGGGCGGTGCTCGTGCAATTATCCAAAGATGGGGAAGAGATGCCAATTGATTTTGTCCCGGAAATTGTCGAAGTCCCAAAGGAATTACAGCGTGACGTGCAGGTTGTAGATCATTATACCCGTTACTCGTAGAGTAAAATTGTATACTAGATTCGTCGGAAAGTATGTAACAGGCAGAAGGAAGCGTTTTCGACCCGATAAAGTATATATATTCTTGATCAGGATCACTAGCCGAGTCGATCTAGCCATGTCCGTCTGTCCGTCAGTCCGTCTGTCTGTCCGTCCGGATGAACGCTAAGATCTCGGAAACTATAAGAGCTAGGCTATTGAGATTAGGCGTGCAGATTCCTGAGCTTCTTACGCAGCGCAAGTTTGTTTCAGCAGAGTGCCACGCCCACTCTAACGCCCATAAGCCGCCCAAAACTGTGGCGCCTACAGTTTTGATGCTAGAATAAAAATTGTCACTGAAATGTATTGTTCTCATCAATACCTATCGATTTACTCAAAAAAAAGTTTGCCACGCCCACATCAACGCCCACAAACCGCCCAGAAACTTCAAAAAATCGTAAATATGAACGCGGATATCTCGGAAAATATAAAAGATAGAGAAATGGGATTTCAGATTTACATTCCGTAGGCTTGAGGGCAGCGCAAGTTTGTTACGCGAATATGCCATCGCCCAAGCCAGTGGCGCCCACAATTTTCATGCTATATACAAAATTTTAACTGAACTGTATTGGTCTCGTCAATACCTATCGATTGACCCACAACGCTTAAATCTGTCTACCGCCGGTAGGTGGCGCATTTCAATCTCGCTTTGCTGCTTGCATATCTCCATTTTCCTTTGGTCCCTTTAGCTGAGTAACGGGTATCTGATAGTCGAGGTACTCGACTATAGCGTTCTTCCTTGTTTTGTTTATACTCGCACGGAACATGTTTTCGGAAACGAGGAACTGGATTCTGCTAAATGGAAATTATGGGTACCAGAACCGCTTCGTGCTTCTGCAATTCTTCAAGCACATGATTGCATTGATTAAGCATTGTAAATGCTCATGGTGGTATGCAAAAGACTATAGAAAGACTGCGAACCAGGACTATCTAAAGAGGTGCGAGATTATATACGTAATTGTGAGGTCTGCAAGGAAACAAAAGCTCCCAATATGACTTTGCGTCCTCCGATGGGCCAGCAGAGTATCTCAGTTAGACCTTTTCAAAAACTTTACGTAGATATTTTAGGTCCTTATCCAAGGAGTAAGAAGGGTAACATTGGTTTATTAATAGTATTAGATCTCTTCTCCCGGTATCATTGGTTGTGCCCTTTAAGAAAATTCACATCGAGTCTGATCAATAAGTTTTAATACCAGCGAATCATTCCAGAATTTGAAGTTCCCGAGGTAATTGTGAGCGACAACGGCGTGCAATTCAATGCAAATGAATTTAAAGCCTTGTTAAGTAAGCTTGGAAATCAGCACGTATGTGCTGATTTGTATTCTCAGCGTGTAAATCGTTCATTACTGTCGGCTATACAAACTTATATTAGCAAGGATCAGGCCAAATGGGATTTACATTTACCCAGAATCTCTTCTGCTTTAAGATCAGCCTTACATCAGTCAATAGGGTGCTCCCTTATAAAGCCTTATTCGGGATGAATATGATCAATCACGGGGATGACTGTAAACTATTAAAGGAAATTTTGGTATTGGAAGAGTTACCTAGGTTAGAGCGCGAAGATCACCTGCAGTTAATAAGACAAGAAATAAAAAACGCTAGTCAAAGCGTATGAAAAAAAAGTATCATACCGAGTAGGACAAGAGGTTTTTAAACGAAATTTTGTTTTTTCCCCCCAGTTTTCCAAGTGTAGAATCAAGCAAAGACAAGGAAATTCCCTCTATTCACTGGAAACTCTACAGGGCAAAGAAATCGGAATATATCATGCTAAAGACATACGTAGCTTATTCCAGCTAATCATTCCTCGCCAGGTTCGTCAGATTATCTGGAGGATGCAATGCACCAACGTTAAGACCTTTGTACTACATTTTCGAAAAGTAACTGATAATAAAGCAAGCACTCGTTACTTATCCGAGTTATTTACACGAGTAAGTAACCATTCACAAGCAAATTTGCCTAAATTAAGATGGAAAAGGATCCAAAGCGGAACGTCAAAATTTAGATTTTTGTCGGTTGTTAAGGCTCCCAGATTTTGAATTGCGGTCTACTCTTTATTTCTGTTTCTCTCAGTAAAAAGTTGACTTCAAAAAATTCAATTCTGGTCACACCACGTGCAGTTCAAAAGTCACTTACATCTTTGTCATCAGTGATTATTACGCTCGTGTCCGCTAAAACACAATTAAATAACCAACTAGTCAAACGTCTAAAACTGAAAATAGATAGAAACAACAAATAAATTAAAGGAACAATAAACTGAACGTTGGTTAAAGTAAAAGGAGATAGACAACGTGAAATTAACATCTAGTTCTCAATCAGCAGATCAAGCCATAAACATCTAGCCAGCAGCAGGTTGTCCGTGGGGTTAGGAACCAAGCTGTTCCCAATCCAAGCTAGGCTAGTCGGCGGAAAAATCATTCGTCAACCGGGAGTAGGATCCCTTCAATTGGGAAGGCGGAGGTTCGGCAAACTGCTGCCACAAAAGTCCACGAAGATTCATCGACGACTTCCCAACGGCACCTCCAGACACATTCACCCCAATTGCGACCGCCACGTGCCAAACCCCCCAACAGTGCAGCTGCTCCGAGATTAGAGAGAGAGTTAGCCAGTATCACTTGGAAATAGTCCCCAAAACAAAATATTAAAATTGATCTAAAGTTGATCGTGTTACTCTATTTGAAATACTTACACACCCAAGTCGGTACAAGCGTTGCATAACTCTCTTCTTTAACCTGTAAATCGAAATTTTTCGAGGGTAAGTGATTGCATGCTACTCTAGTTTTGATTGTTTCGGGCAAGATTGAAAGAATTTTACACCAAAAGCGAACGGGTAAGCTAAAACCCTCCAAAACGTATAACAGGCTGCCCTCCCAAAATACAAAAACTTCGGTTCTGATCTGGCTTGCATAAACCTAAGTCCGGCCGAGATAAGCTTTCCAGGCAGTTTTGTTTTGATTGTGTTATTCGTCTTGGAGAATAATAACGGTTTGCCTTGCATAAGTAAATCAGAAAAAAACAAGAATGTAAACAGACAAACCCAGTGAAAAAAACGAGAGAAATTAATTATTAGATTTGAACCATACAAAGAAACAAATCAATGGCACTTAAAACTAAGAAAACCGATGCCTAGAAGTTATGTTGGATAATATAAATTGAATGGAAATCATGAAGTTAATTAAATGAAGTCTTTATTAATGTATGTCAAGTATACACCTACAACCTTTTTGTGAAACTAAATTATATATTCCATGATGAAAGGCTAAGTCCCCTTTAAATTTTCCGGTCTCTAAAAATAAAATAATAATTAATTAAACATTTTAGGGCTCTCATTTAATGGAGGACGAACAACTTCTCAGTCCAATCCGCTTCTATTTATTCAACTTATGTGCTGCTTACCGATTTAGTTTATCCGTCATTCATTGTCCAGTTCCAATATTAATTTGAGGTTTTAGTACGGGCTTTCGATTAGTTAGTTTCCGGAGGGATCTTTAAATATTTCGACGATTAACAACAGCTGCAGCAACCTACCCACTTCCTTCCGCTGAAGCTAGGGTATTAAAAGGTCCCAATTTTGATTGACAAAAACTGGTCGCGTGTCAAGGCACCAGAAAGATGTCTTTGTGAAAAAATAGCAGCAACAAAGTGTTCCAAATTTAATGAAAGCCAAGAAAAATTTTTGGATGGGATTGAATAAAACCGAAAAGAAAGGGAGGAAAAAGATAATGAAGTATTGAATAAAGAAGACAAGCCTTTCGACTGTTATTAATGTTGCTACTAAGACATTAAAAAAACAGAAACCATTAAACATTATGAGTGCAATTAAATCATTTCATCAATCAATTTGTTCTAAGAAAAATGTTAAAATACCTCGTGTAAAACAATTAATAATGCGAGAAGGGCTAAAGAAGATACAGAGGAGAAGAAACGTCACAACAGGAAAATTGAAAGTGTTGCTGTAGGAGAAGGATTTGTAGGGGTATGATATATTCCCCCAAAGTTAAACACCAACACACATATATATGTACTTCTAGTCTTTACTTTATAATTTCGTCTGTTCAGGATCACGGTCGGCGTTCAACTGCTCTCGCTCTCAGCTCACGATCCGCATCAACCCCCGACTCATTGGGAGAGTGTGAGAGCGATGAGAGAGATAGAGAACAGTGAGCGGCATCGTACAACAACAACAACTTATTCTTAGAACTTACACGAATGATCTAGAAGGAATACATTAACATACACATACATGCATACTACGACGTAGCAATCCTGCTACAATTCGGCCGTCCTGACATTTTAAGATCCCCTGATCTTGTGTTAATTTACAATTGATTTCGGCTTATATTTATCTTAGTTTCTATAATTTAGTTTTGTATTTACAAATTCTTAGATATATTTACAACTTTATTTTCGTTTTCCAATCCAATGCTTAATATTTTGGCTACTCCAGACACCTTGATAAGGGCAACGCGATAATTGAAAACCTTCAACATCTTTTATCAAGTATCTATCATTTCTCAAAACTTTATCTATAACATAAGGACCCTTGTGTTTAGGTATTAGCTTTCTTGCAACTCCTACTGAGCTATCAAAATTTTTTACCATAATATAGTCTCCAACTTTGTACTCCGAACTCTTTGTCCTTTTTTCATTGTATCTCTGTTCGTTGTCTTTTTGTAATTTTCTTTGCGCTTCTGAACCATCTTTTCTAATTTTGTCTAAATCTCTAACATCACTAACATTATCTAATTCTTCTAACTTTTGTCTCAATTCATCAATAACTTTTCCTTTCTGCTCGATTCCAAACAACATTTTACTTGGCATTTGTGCTATGCTTCTTTGCTTCGTGTTGTTTAATGAAAACTCAACATCTTCCACAACTGTGTCCCAATGCATTTTCTGTTCTGGATCTGCTAATTTAGCTATCATTGGACCCACAATTCTATTAATCCTTTCTACTTGTCCATTGGCTTGAGGTGACCCAGTCGCAATTTTGACATGTTTAATATTACATTCTTCCATAAATTTTCCAAAATCTTCCGACGTAAAACAGCTTCCCCTATCCGAAACTATACAAGTTGGTCTGCTGTAAGACCTAAAGTAGTCTTTCAATGCTATAATTACTTCCTTTGTGTTCGTCGTTTTTGTTGCATATAGCCTAACAAATTTAGTAAATCCATCTATAACCACAAAGAGATGTTTCTTTGCTCTTCCATTATCAACCGGTCCGTAATGATCAATATGTATAATTTCGAATGGCACATTTCCTTTTGGTATACTGTGCAACAGTCCTTCCCCTTTCCCTGAGTTTGGCGAATATGCTACACATCTTATACAATTTTCAATATGTCTAACCGCTTTCTCTTTCATATTCGAAAACCAATACGTCCTAACAATAGCATCCATAACTTTATCTCTTCCTAAATGACCTAATTCATTGTGATATTTGTTTAATATCTTTTCTTCCATTTCTTCTGGAACACAAAATAATAACTTTCCATCATTCGACTTTCTATATATAACTCCATTCCTCATCTCAAACATTTTATCTTCCTCATTTTCTAACTTTTTTCTAACATCTTTTAATTTTTCATCTTTCGCTTGACAAATAATTAAATTATCTTCAAAGCTATTCGTTTCTACTACCATTATGTCTGTATTTCTACTTAACGCGTCAACATGTTGCATAAGTTTTCCCGATTTATGAACTAATTCAAAGTCATATTCTAGCAATTCTAATGCCCACCGTGCATACGGGGGTTTAACTCAATTCTATTTAACGTCAACGTCAGTGAGTTACAATCTGTGACTATTCTAAATCGTCTACCCTGCACATAAATTCTAAATCTTCTAAGAGCGTAAATTATTGCTAACGTTTCCAGTTCAAAACAAGGGAGAACGCTATAGTCGAGTACCTCGACTATCAGATACCCGTTACTCAGCTTAAGCGACCAAAGGGAAATGGAGATATGCAAGCAGCAAAGCGAGATTTAAATGCGCCACCTACCGGCGGAAGACAGATTTAAGCGTTGTGTGCGTTAGGGTAGGCGTGACAAATTCATTGTTCAATAGAATAAGTTAGCCGAGCACTTTGCTCTCTCTGAGCGCCGGCAGTGCTTTTCTCTTTGCCGCTAAGTTCGGCCGGCAACTATTTACATACACACACATACACGCGTAAAAACATTTCGCACTGTCTGGCTCTGACGTCATAGCTTTTTTTCTTGGGAGGTTTGTGGGCGTTAGAATGGGCGTTTTTTTTGGGTCAATCGATAGGTATGGACAAGACTAATACATTTCAGTTAAAATTTTCTATCTAACATCAAAACTGTAGGAGCCACAGTTTTGGGCGGTTTGTGCGCGTTAGAGTGGGCGTGGCACTCTACTGAAACAAACTTGCGCTGCGTAAGAAGCTCAGGAATCTGCTCGCCAAATCTCAATAGCCTAGCTCTCATAGTTTCCGAGATCTCAGCGTTCATCCGGACAGACGGACAGACGGACATAGCTAGATCGACTCGGCTAGTGATCCTGATCAAGAATATATATACTTTATGGGGTCGGAAACGCTTCCTTCTGCCTGTTACATACTTTCCGACGAATCTAGTATACCCTTTTACTCTACGAGTAACGGGTATAACTATGATACTTTGCTTCGTCTTTTGTTGTTGCTTTCGAAAAATAAAATATTGGATGAAGCTTTTTATCCTCTTTTCTTTGCAGCAAAACTGCTCCAAAACCTTGTGCACTGGCGTCTGTATGCAATTCTACCTCGTCCTTGTAATAATATAATCCTAACACTGGAGCTTCCACCAACTTTTTCTTAAGCATTTCAAAACATTGCAATTCCTTTTCTTCAAATACAAATTCTTTATCCTTTTTTAACAATTCATATAGAGGTTTAGCGATCATCGAAAAATCTTTAATTAACCTTCTAAAATACGAACACAAACCCAGAAAGCTTCTAGCACCGTGTACTTTGTCTGGAACGGGAAAATCTCGAACAGCTTCTATTCCTTTGTCATTAGCCTGTATTCCTTTGCTAGTTACCAAAAATCCTAAGTATTGTACACTTGCTTGTAGAAACTCACACTTGTCCATTCTTAATTCTAGTTTGTTCCTTGCTAACCGATCAAAAACTTCTCTAAGAACACTTAAATGTTCTTGCATTTCTTTACTCGCAATCATGATATCGTCCATGTATATAACTACCTTACCATCCCTTATCATGTCTGCAAAAATCTTATTGATAAATCGTTGAAACACCGCTGGTGCATTCTTCAGCCCCATTGGCATTCGTATAAACTCAAATTGTCCTAAAGGCGTCATAAATGAGGTATATTTTATCGATTCACTATCCACAAACACATGAAAGTAGCCATGCTTTAAATCTAATTTCGAAAATATTGTTTTATTTACTAATGTATCTAATAAATCGTCAATCAAAGGTAACGGATAATTATCTTTCACCATAGTCTTGTTAAGCTTTCGGTAATCTACACATAGTCGTAAGTCGCCTGACTTCTTTTTAACTAACACTATTGGAGATGCATACTCAGATTCACTTGGCCTTATAATTCCTTCACTTTAGTATTCGTCTAATATCACCTGTAATTTTTCTTTCTCTGTGTAAGCTAAACGTCTGGGCGAACAACTGAAAGGTTTTGAGTCCTCTAATCTTAATTTCATTTCGCATCTGATTTCCGGTTCCTTTGGCCTTTCTTTATTTACATAACAACTTTCTACCATCCTAACAAACTGACACCTAACATTATAATTCACATGATCACCAACTTTGTATTCTACACTTTCATCCGTTAAATTTATATTAAATAATTCCTTTTCCACAAGATTTATTTCCGGCTCAACATAATTTTTATTCGTAACTTCTTCTCCATCTCTGATTTTACTAAAAATTTCTTTAATTGTTTCCCTGCTGTCCCTAATTCCATGATTAACATCGCTAAAAATTGTATTTTTATCCCTAACATTACTAACAACATCGCTAATTATTTGCTTTTCATCACTAACATCATCGCTAACTATCTGTTTTTCATCACTAACATCATCGCTAACTATCTGCTTTTCATCACTAACATCATCGCTAACTATCTGCTTTTCATCACTAACATCATCGCTAACTATCTGCTTTTCATCACTAACATCATCGCTAATTATCTGTTTTTCATCACTAACATCAGAAGGATTTTCAATATTCTCAACTGTAACCATTTTCAAAGTGTCAAGGCTTAAATTTAGATTACAAGCATCCATAAAATCTCGTCCCAAGATTACATCATGACTCATAGATTCGTTTGCCACAATAACTTAATTAAAATGTATTTTATCTAAATTTTTCATAACATAACATAATACTTTTCCATGCGTTTTTAGGTAACTTTTGTTTAAACCGTAATATGAACTTAAAACTGGTAATTTTGAAATGTCTTTGGGTACTTTAGATATTTTGATAAATGAAATCGGACTTCCTGTATCTATGAGGCATTCTGCAATTAACCTGGTATTTGATTCGTCTACAAAATTAATTTCAACATATCTTACATAATTATTTTCGCCCTCGTTCATGTTTTTATTGTTCAAGCATTTCGCAACAAAATGTCCCCTCTTACCGCACGCATAGCACGATCCTTTCTCCCGCTTCAACTTCCTGCACTCGTATGCCCAATGCCCTTTTGCATTGCAATTGAAACAGCGAGTCTTCTTGCTGTCCTTGGGACCCGTTGATGTCGTCGGCCTGCCAACTCCATATGATTTTGGCAAGCTTACATCCGCAAACGCTCTCTTAATGTGCCCAATATCCACAAAGCATTGAATATGCGCCTGATTACGTAGCCCTTGATTGGGAATTCCTTCGATGATGCAGCTCAACATTTCATCAGCATCAATATTAATACCTTGAGCAAGCATTATCTTGTCGTCGACATAACTCCCAAAAGTTTCGCTTTGTTTCCATTTGCGACCTTCGAATTTGCGTCTTATCTCCAACTTCGATGATTTTCCGCCAAACGTTGAGATCAGCTCTGCAGTCAAGCCATCCAACGGTAGCAACACGCGGTCTGAATTTGCGTGCAGCCACTCATAAGCTTTTCCTTTAATTTTGCTCACCATTAGCATTTTCTCGAATTTTCCACCTATTCCATAAATCTTCGCGATATTATGCATTTGAGTAGTCCATTTGCAGGCACACGACTCGCCAGCAAACTCTCTCAACACCTGTGTTGCCATTCTCAACGAGACGCCGATGCTCTCGTTAAAGTTTTCCACCACCGCAACGTTGCCGTTTTTCACCTTACGTTCGCTGCTCTTTGCGTTCCTAGAATTCTATCCAGCCTGGTTGTGCATGTCGTCTTCTGTATAGTTTTCGTTCCGTTTGCTTCTAATTCTGAGAATGCTGCCAGCAATTTCGTCATTCCTTTCACCATCTTCGCCGTTAATTTCGCCGTCTTCTTCGTCGTAATTCTCAATGCTGCCGTCTTCGCCGTTACTTTTGTCGCCGTCTTCTTCGTCGTAACTCTGGATGCCGCCGTCTTTGCCGTTACTTTCGTCTCCGTCTTTGCTGTTACTTTTGTCGCCGCCTTCTTTCTGGATAGTTCCGCCGCCGTCTTCGAAATTCTCGTCGCCGCTGTCTTCGCCTTTACTTTTGTCGCCGTCTTTGTCTCCTTTTTGTCTCGCCATTTCGTCAAACTTTTCCCGAATTTCCTTCGGTATATTATTTAATCGCAAGATCAATTGTCTCTTTGTTCCGGTTGTTGATAACTTCAATCCACTCAACCAACTTTTTAATTGTTCAATCGACTCGTTGTTTAAATCCATTTTGATTTTCTTTGTACTAACTATTTAATTACTTGGCTCGTGATCGGCCCACTTCTGATTTTGTAGGGGTATGATATATTCCCCCAAAGTTAAACACCAACACACATATATATGTACTTCTAGTCTTTACTTTATAATTTCTTCTGTTCAGGATCACGGTCGGCGTTCAACTGCTCTCGCTCTCAGCTCACGATCCGCATCAACCCCCGACTCATTGGGAGAGTGTGAGAGCGATGAGAGAGATAGAGAACAGTGAGCGGCATCGTACAACAACAACAACTTATTCTTAGAACTTACACGAATGATCTAGAAGGAATACATTAACATACACATACATGCATACTACGACGTAGCAATCCTGCTACAGATTATATCTCAAGCCCTATAGAAAGGGTTGTGGTTTCTTTCTTAAGCCCTATAGTAAGGAGAAATGAATTAAGAAGTGAAAAAACTAATTTCTCTGCTACCCATTAGACCACTATCAAATATCGACTTTATACACTTTGCTATGTCATATATATATAAATTTTTTAGAGAGCTGTTTATGAGAGATCTAGAAACACCAAAAAGTCGGGACTGTGGTTTAGTAAATCTAGATAATTCACGTTCAAGTGGTACACATTGGGTTGCATATAATTAAAATTAAAATAATATACATTATTTCGTAAGTAATATGCATTAGTAGTAACCAGCTTATAACAACTAGTAAGCAACTACTAAACAAGTAGTTAACAACTGCTAAACAGGTAGTAAACATTAAAATATAAATATAAAATATAAATATAAATACAACGTGTAACAACTGTACCAAGTCCAATAACCTCAACAACCATCATGAATCAGGAAAACCAGATGAACACTGTAATTAAAGAGTTCAATAAATGTAATAAAAAGACACTGCTATCGAAGACAAGGATGCTTAAAAATGTAAGAATCCAACACAGGTTGGAGAATCTATTGCTCTCAAGTTGGAGGAGCACATCCTGTACATGCCAAAAAGGTACACCTCTCTTCAGGATGATATCATTAATGAAACAGTTGATGGCAAATTTAATATTCGTTAAGGTAATGACAATTTGAATTTAGAAATAAGTCAATAATCATTAAAAAGACTGAGATTTTAAAAATAAATAAATATAATATAATGAAGAAAATATATCAAATCTCTTTTATTCGGACAATATCTGTTTAGTAAGTACATGTTAGTGACTACATGAATTTCGGAAATTATAAATCTTTCAAAAGTTTGTAAAATATACTACAATGAAAATTTTGTCTCTGTTAACCAAAGCCAGATTTGCTTTGAAGCGAAAATTCAATGATCTCAAAGAGGTCAAAAATCATACGAATTTACAATAAAAGGAAACTTTCAAACCCATTACTGAACCCTTACATTTACTTGTTTAGTAAAATAAACAAGGAAGAATGCTATAGTCGAGTGCCTCGACTATCAGATACCCGTTACTCAGCTAAAGGGACCAAAGGAAAATGGAGATAAGCATGCAGCAAAGCAAGACTGAAATGCGCCACCTACCGGCGGTAGACAGATTTAAGCGTTATGGGCGTTAGGGTGGGCGTGGCAAATTTTTTTTTGGGTCAATCGATAGGTATTGACAAGACCAATACAGTTCAGTTAAAATTTTGTATCTAGCATGAAAATTGTGGGCGCCACAGGCTTAGGCGGTTTGTGGGCGTTAGAGAGGGCGTGGCATATTCGCGTAACAAAATTTCGCTATAGTCGCTATAGTCGAGTACCTCGACTATCAGATACCCGTTACTCAGCTAAAGGGACCAAAGGGAAATGGAGATAAGCAAGCAGCAAAGCGAGATTGAAATGCGCCACCTATCGGCGGTAGACAGATTTAAGCGTTATGGGCGTTAAAGTGGGCGTGGCAAATTGACGAGACCAATACAGTTCAGTTCAAATTTTGTATCTAGCATGAAAATTGTGGGCGCCACAGGCTTGGGTGGTTTGTGGGCGTTAGAGTGGGCGTGGCATATTTGCGTAACAAACTTGCGCTGCGCACAAGGCTACGGAATCTAAATCTGAGATCTAATTTCTCTATCATTGATAGTTTCCGAGATATCCACGTTCATATTTACGATTTTTTGAAGTTTGTGGGCGGTTTTGGGGCGTAAAAGTGGTCGTGGCAAACTTTTTTTTTTTTATCAATCGATAGGTATTGATGATAACAATATATTTCAGTTAAAATTTTTATACTAGCATCAAAATTGTAGGAGCCACAGCTTTGGGCGGTTTGTAGGCGTTAGAGTGGGCGTGGCACTCTACTGAGCCTAACTCTTATAGTTTCCGAGATCTCAGCGTTCATCCGGACAGACAGGCGGACAGACGGACAGACGGACATGACTAGATCGACTCGGCTAGTAATCCTGATCAAGAATATATATACTTTATGGGGTCGGAAACGCTTCCTTCTGCCTGTTACATACTTTCCGACGAATCTAATATACAATTTTACTCTACGAGTAACGGGTATAATTAAAGATAATAAAATAACATTTTCTAGTGGAATGAGTTGTGCTCTGACTCCTGGTCTGTACTCTCTAATTTTTCTTAGTAAACCTGAAAACTATGATGAGCAAGATTTGAAAATCTATAAAAAAAATTATTTTAAAAGCGCACATACATAGAGTAGGCTTTAAACCTAATAACCAAAAAAAAGGGTACACGAGCAAAAAAATATAGCCATATTATTAAGAAGTTGATAGACAAGGATTTCAGTCCTACAACGTCTACTCCACTTCGCTCAAAAACAGGTTTTGGTTACATGGCTCTTTAGAAATCAAAAAATCAAAACCATATTGGAATGGTGTAAGTGAATTAGTTGAACGATTGAAAATTTTGGTAGCATCAAAAGAAGCCGGTAACACCAGTCAAAATAATGAAATTTTTTCAATACTAGATGATTTGCGTGAGGAAAGGATTACATTTTAATGGGCTTAAATAGGAAGGGCAAATATGTTTTACATTTATAAAAATCATGTCTGTCGACAAGTTTGGACATTTTTCTGTTGATGTTGACGTGTTAAGTCTACTGAGGGATTATTCATCGATGAAGACGGTCATTTAAATGATCAAAATAATAGTATTAAGAACGAACTAACTTTTAGACAACGATGATCTAGCAACGAAACAGTTTACTGATGAGAACATCGAAAAGTTTGGAGGAGATTTAAGAAAAATTATAAATCAAAATATTAATCGTCGACTCACGAAAATTTCAAGCTTAGAAAATAAAATTCAATTGTGTAATAAGAGGGCAGACAGCGCTGACCAAATATTTACCAAAATTCTGGAAAAGATTAAAGGTATTGAGGACTATATATTTAAAAAAGTAACAAACCCGATTTCATTACCGAAAAAAATCACAATTGAGTTAAAAGTTTTCGCTTTTCAGCCTATAAGAAGAATATGATTAAAAGAAACATCGTAAATGAGTTGCACGGACCATCTCAAAAAACATTTCAACGAAGACGAGTGATTACAAGGTGTATAAACTATCTGTGGCAATCAGATTTGGTTGAAATGGGAGCCTTTTCAAAATCTTATGATGAATACCGATTCTTGTTGATTGTTAAAGACACATTTTCCAAAATTTGCTTTGGGTGAGGCACTAAAATCGAAAAATGCAATATTTAAATAGGGTCAAGGGACACCAAAAAACCTGCAAACTGATGATGGCACTGAATTCTTTAATTCAAAATTTAAGGTATTAATGAAAAGTTATAAAATAAATTCTTATTCAACCTTCAGTACTCTAAAAGCATCTTAAAGAATTAATGTGGCGTGAGTTTAGTTTCAATGGAAAATATAGGTGGATAGATATGTATAAGCAATTAATTAATAAATACAATAATAGAGTGCATAGAACAATAAAAATGAGTCCAAGTAATGTCAATTCTTGCAATGAAAAACAAATATGCAAACATCTTATAATCACCTGAAAATATATGTCGCATGTAATTTCCGTAAGGGGGACCGCGTTCGTATTAGTAAATTTAAAAATGTCTTTAAGAAAGGGTATACACCAAACTATTCAACTAAAATCTTTAAAATTAGAAAGGTGAAGAGCACATACCCTAAAACATACTTACTTGAAGATTTAGATAGTAGCCCGAATCAGGGCAGATTATATAAAGAAGAACTAAAAAAACCAAGGTTTCCCCACACATACCCTGTTGGAAAAGTTGTAAGGCGAAAAGGAAATAAAGTTTTGGTTAAGTGCCTGGGGTTTTCAAAGACTAGATGGATAAATAACGAAGACATTTTGTAGTATAAAAATTAATTTATATAATTACATTTATTTAGTCTATTAAATTTAATAAAATTTTTGGAATATGTTTACGTAAATAAAATTAAAAATAATAAATATACTTTTTACAAACTCAAAATAAATTTCATTTATATTTTCCAAGGTCTCGATCTTAATAAAACATCTTCAATTCAACAGATTTATAAAATAGTCATTTTCCAGTATGTGCCTTTTGAAATTTAAGGCTGTTTAATGACTCTCCATCGTTCACATAATTATACCCGTTATATATATCCTTGATCAGGATCACTAGCCGAGTCGATCTAGTCATGTCCGTCTGTCCGTCTGTCCGTCTGTCCGTCTGTCCGTCTGTCTGTCCGGATGAACGCTGAGATCTCGGAAACTATAAGAGTTAGGCTATTGAGATTTGGCGTGCAGATTCCTGAGCTTCTTACGCAGCGCAAGTTTGTTTCAGTAGAGTGCCACGCCCACTCTAACGCCCACAAAACGCCCAAAACTGTGGCTCCTACAGTTTTGATGCTAGTATAAAAATTTTAACTGAAATATATTGTTCTCATCAATACCAATCGATTGATAAAAAAAAAGTTTGCCACGCCCACTATTACGCTCTAAAACCGCCCACAAACTTCAAAAAATCGTAAGTATGAACGTGGATATCTCGGAAACTATCAATGATAGAGAAATGGGATCTCAGATTTAGATTCCGTAGCCTTGTGCGCAGCGCAAGTTTGTTACGCAAATATGCCACGCCCACTCTAACGCCCACAAACCGCCCAAGCCTGTGGCGCCCACAATTTTCATGCTAGATACAAAATTTGAACTGAACTGTATTGGTCTCGTCAATACCTATCGATTGACCAAAATAAAAATTTGCCACGCCCACTCTAACGCCCATAACGCTTAAATCTGTCTACCGCCGATAGATGGCGCATTTCAATCTCGCTTTGCTGCTTGCATATCTCCATTTCCCTTTGGTCCCTTTAGCTGAGTAACGGGTATCTGATAGTCGAGGTACTCGACTATAGCGTTCTTCCTTGTTTTTATTAACTTTAATTGTAGTTATTTTGTGTGCTTTTGATCTACACATTGTTCTATTACCATATATTTCGTGAACTCACTCCCTTTGCTTTATTATGTGAAGATTCATTTTGATCTATTCTATAGCAATAAGCTTTTGAGCACAGACCTACAAATTCTTTCATGAATTTACCATTCAGCTTATCTTTAAAAAACCCTAAGCTTTTTTGTTAACTTTTTTGAAGTTTTTCAGATTAATTCTTTCATCTGAATAGTCCGATGTATCAAGTTTTGCTTCAAGATCATTACAAATATCTTTATAAAAATCCTCAGTTTTAATTGTATAGATAAATGAATCAGAATTTATATAATTTAAGAGTAACTTTTCCTAAAACTTTTGCTTCATATATAAGTAGTGAAAATCATACATTTTCCATTTCGATAAGAATAATTCTGAAAATCCTAAATACATTGGCTTATTAAATATAAAGGACAATCTTTTAATTTGAATTGCATAGAAATTATTATAAATTTTAGTTGCACTATGAAAATTGGATATTGAAATTAAAATGTTGGCACAATGTGCTTTTCGTGCAGTCTTGGTGCTATTCGGAGCTTCCCATGTACTAACAAGCTTAATATCGACCCCGCGCTCGGGATCTTCCATTGTTTTTTCGTAAACAGAATTATTCATTAATTTAAAAAAATCTTTTACAAATTTATTTTTTGAATTTTGCCTATGTAAAGTATTTAGATCAATGTAATTCTTTAACCAAGGTTTTTGTACGAACTGAACTCCTCTATGAATCTTTTTCAGTACTAACCCATTCTGTATACATGGTTGCAAATTCCTATAATGTATTACATAATTTTTCTTCTTTCCCAGGTCAGCAATTAATTTTTTTACCTTATCCTCTTTTGAGGCCAGACAAATTGACGGACAAAATGGATGATCATTATGAAGATCATGTAAACGGTATGTTTATGTCTGGTAGACATCCACTTAAAGTCTTAATATGGTAAAGGTTGTGACATTGCCCAACCACACATCGTCCACACATCGCATCCACATACATTTCAAATGAAGACTCTTTCGAGGTATCATAGTCTGACAAATATTTATTATTTGCTTTTGTATATCTATGACAACATTGAACAAAGCCACCTCGAATGATGTTTTGAATAAATCTATACATATCTATATCTGTCAGCAATTCAAGTTGAACAGTTGTAGCTTTCAACATTGCCTCCCAAGATAGACCTGGGGTGTCAAGTGAATAAATTTGCATATACATTTTTCGGAAGTTTTCTAAGATGTCAGTTAAATAGAATACATCAGTTTTTAAATATAATTCTAAATAATCTTTAATAGTGTAACATGAGAAATGCGACAAAACTTTAAGAGCGTGATCATAATCTTCCTGAGAGCATTCCCTTTCCGTTAAATTACTAGCGGAAACTAAATGTTTATAGGGAAATGTACCCTTCTTACGCATTAGTCGAAATTCTATATCATTACTGAAAAATTTAGATTAGGACCTTGGGTATCTAAACTTGATGGCATAAATCTATATGTATCGAGAAAACGAGTTTCAAAACAATTTCCACTTAAACATTTCTTTAATTTTTGAGACAAAAATATAGTTCCCCTTATTTATTGGTATTACGGTAATTTCACCGGGAATCTTTCCTCACTCTTGAATAAATAAATGACAGTCGTATTTTGAAAAATTATGAAAAAATACTGGTATGAATTTGTTTACTTTATAATCAAAGTTACTATTCAATGAATTACCAAAAATTTGTTGGTCATACAAAGTCATTCTCATAGGAACTATTATCTAGGAACAAATTTATCTAGTCTATAATAAGCATATGATATTGGAATATGTTCATTAATATTAAATAAGTTGGGGCTCGCTTTAAGATTTTTCGGTTCCAGAATGCATTCAAAATCGGCGTAAAAAACGAATAGAACTTGAAGCTGATGTTGAACTTTGGTAAATTCCAGTGTATTATGCTGGGGAAGCGGCATCTTTAAGACCTTCCTACTGCAGAGCGTCTTGTGTTTCAATGCAGCTTCCTGGGTTCCGGAAAAATTTAAACACACATTGCAGAAAAATTGCGCCCTCCTATGATTTCCTCTTTGAACAGTCACTAGTCTTTGAAACAGAAATACATACAAATTATTAATTGCTTAAATAAGATACAAATGAATAAAGAAATTTAATATTTGAAATATTTTTAATGTACATATAATGCCCATTTCCGCCGTCTTCCAAAAACAACATATTGATATGAAGAGGTTTTTCCACTTCCGGTTGATAAAGTGGTCCAATTATTTCATTCGTATCTTTATTATGTCCGAAAACGTTTAACATCATCTGAGTATTCTTTTTAAGAAATGTTTTACATGTTATGTCAAGGGGGGAAAGTCAACCCAGTGAAAACTAATTTTATTTCATCACTTAAGCGAATGTGCCGAACATCTTTGCGGCCTGTTAACAATTTTTAAGGCAGAAGTCAATTCCCATTTAAAACCATATTGTTCATTTTCGTTACATATGTTAACTATTGTTATTTTCGTTAAATGGAATCGAGGTAGTGGTATGAAAGGTGAACCAACCATCGGTGTGTAACGATTCACATTCATTTCGAATTATTTTTATACGGTACCATCCACTGTATGACAGTCCAGCTTCACTCAAGAAATTGTCAGGTCAGATCAAGTCCGATCCATCATTTACATACATGTAATGCAGTATTCTTCCCTTGAATCCGTCAGAAATTTTTTTGACTCTTCCATCAAGGGGTTGAATTGCATTTCGCTTATGCAACTCCGAACGGACATGACTTGCCCACTTATTCTTTTGCAAGAAACACTTACAGGATTGACAAAACTGATTAATGCTATTCATATTTGTTGAGGCCAGCGCCACCCTGTCCTCGACTTTTACGTAGCACGTCCCGGTTCTAATAAAACTCGTAGGTTAACATATATCAAATTAATTATTCAATATATAACTGCTGGCTGTATGGCGTTACATATAGCCGTGAGACAAAGAAGTAAGGGAACCGCTTTAAAAATAATCGTAGCAGACGGTGGCTAATGCTGTACTGAATAAGCGCGGTCGAAGCAAGTGCTCGAGTACCCGACAAGTGCGCTTAAAGCTTATGTTGAACGGTACAATTCCAGCCACTCATCTGCTAATTGGAACATTATAGCGGGCTCATTGGATCTGTCTATTGTAACAGATTTCGGCGGCGAAAATTTGATTATATTCTTTTTATTTTAGCTATTTTTTTTCACGATCACTTTTTCACTTTTACTTAAGAAGTAAAGCTTAAGTATGCACCTGTCATCTTCAATATTATCGTACACGCTCACTTCAAACAGTATAAATGATCGAGGACCGTAGTTAGTCTACCAAAAGTAGTATCGAAGTGGGATACTCTGCTACGTCAAACACTTCATAAGTAAAAGTAAAAAAGCGATCGTGAAAAAAATTACTAAAATAAAGAGAATATAATAAAATGAATAGCATAAATCAGTTTGTCAGTCCTGTAAGTGTTTCTTGCAAAAGAATGAGTGGGCAAGTCATGTCCGTTCTAAGTTGGATAAGCGAAATGCAATTCAACCCCTTACGGAAGAGTCAAAAAAATTTCTGACGGATTCAAGGGAGGAATACTGCATTACATGTATGTAAATGATGGATCGGACTTGATCTGACCTGACAATTTTTTGAGTGAAGCTGGACTGTCATACAGTGGATGGTCACTTATAAAAATGATTCGAAATGAATGTGATTCGTTAGACACCGATGGTTGGTTCACCTTCCATACCACTTCCTCGATTCCATTTAACGAAAAAAGCAATAATTAACAATATTGTTTTAAATGGGCCTTGACTTCTGCCTTAAAAATTGTTAAAAGGCCGCAAAGATGTTCGGCACATTCGCTTAAGTGATAAATTAAAATTAGTTTTCTCAGGGTTGACTTTCCCCCTTGACATAACCGTATAAAACATTTCTTAAAAAGAATACTCATATGATCTTAAACGTTTTCGGACATAATAAAGATACGAAGGAAATAATTGGACCACTTTATCAACCGGAAGTGCAAAAACCTCTTCCTATCAATATGTTGTTTTTGAGAGACGGCGGAAATGGACATTATATGTTTTTTTTTAAATATTTCAAGGTAAATTTCTTTAATCATTTTTATCTAATTTAAGCAATTAAATAATTTGTATGTATTTCTGTTTCAAAGACTAGTGACTGCTCAAAGAGGAAATCGTAGCAGGCCGCAATTTTTTTGCAATGTGTGCTTAAATTTTTCCGGAACCCAGAAAGCTGCATTTAAAGTAGGAAGGTCTTAAAGATGCCGCTTCCCCAAAATAATACACTGGAATTTACCCAAGTTCAACATCAGCTTCAAGTTCTATTCGTTTTCTACGCCGATTTTGAATGCATTCTGGAACCGAAAAATCTTAAAGTGAGCCCCAAATTATTTAATATTAATGAACAGATAAATTTGTTTTAGAAATAGGAAACATTCAGGAATAAGTAAATTTATTGATAAAAAATTTAACTAAATTGAGTGACTAGTGCTTACACAAAATAGTTCCTATGAGAATGACTTTTTATGACTAACAAATATTTTGTAATTCATTGAATAGTTATTTTTGTCAGAAAGGTGTAGAGACTGATAGGGCTAGAGATCATTTTCATTTCACAAATCACTTTAGAGGTGCAGCCCACTCTAAATGTAACTTGGATTATAAAGTAAACAAATTCAAACCAGTAATTTTTCATAATTTTATGAAATACGACTGTCATTTATTTATTCAAGAGTGAGGAAAGATTCCCGGTGAAATTACCGTAATACCAATAAAAAAGGGAAAGTATATTTTTGTCTCAAAAATTAAAGATATGTTTAAGTCGAAATTGTTTTGAAATTCGTTTTCTCGATACATATAGACTTATGCCATCAAGTTTAGATACCCAAGCTTCTGATTAAATTTATGATCAATTAAACACTATAAATTTAGTTTTAAGTAATGATATAGAATTTCGACTAATGCGTAAGAAGGGTATATTTCCCTATAAACATTTAGATTCCGCTAGTAGACTCCAGGAAACTTCCATCCCACCAAGGGAAACATTTTATAGTAATTTAACGGAAAGGGAATGCTCTCAAAAAGATTATGATCACGCTCTTAAAGTTTTGTCGCATTTCTCATGTTACACTATTATATTTAAAAACTTATTTATTCTTTTTAACTGACATTTTAGAAAACTTCCGAAAAATGTATATGCAAATTTATTCACTTGACCCAGCTCAGTATTTTACGACACCCCAGGTCTATCTTGGGAGGCAATGTTGAAAGCCACAAATGTTCAACTTGAATTGCTGACAGATATAGATATGTATAGATTTATTCAAAACATCATTCGAGGTGGCTTAGTTCATAGATATACAAAAGCAAATAATAAATATTTGTCAGACTATTACTATGTTTATGCTATGAATTTCATGCATTCTCCAATACATGAAATTATAATAGCCCCTGTTTATACAACACAGACAAATTCATGAAATGATATTAGTAAAGCTGTCAAATTTTTCGATTTTGATATAGAGCTCTATAGAGTAGTAGGCTGTGCCTTAGCATTTCGTAAATTGGGACTGAATTCATAGTCAACTTTCGTGTGTTATCCAATTCATGAAACGGTGTTTATGCACACACGAATTTAAACATAAACGGGTTTTCCCAGCTCCTTCTTATTTTTCTATTAAATGTCTGCCTGTTACCTTCGCCCCTTTCTTTTTCTTTACTTTTCTGTTTTCTCCTTTTCTGCTAGTTAGGGTGAGTGTCGAATGTTTTACCCAGCCCACTGTACTTTCCTATTCCTAACTCTTTTTGTTTCTTTCCTTTCTCAGCCTTCTTCGGACAACGTGTTTTTCATCCAGCAACCTTTTCCAGGTGGTTATGGACTTCTTCTTTCGACGCACTTGATGGGCATCGCCGAACCAGGATATATCTTTCTCTTGTCGGGGTCCCTATCGTGGGCATCTCAGTGATCATCCTTCGTGGCTGCTTTTGTCGCCTCTTAGTCGGACATCTACGACTTGCTCTGTGTAGCCATTTTCTAGGACCACCACTCATTGTCGAGGACCAGCTGGAGATTTTTATACCCGTTACTCGTTTACTCGTAGAGTAAAAGGGTATACTAAATTTGTCGGAAAGTATGTAACAGGTAAAAGAAAACGTTTCCGACCCCACGAATAACCTAAAAAAATTTGCCACGCCCACTCTAACGCCCCCAAAATACCCACGAACTTCAAAAATCGTAATTGGTAAGGCTAATATCTCAAAAACTATCAAGGAATTGTGATTTCAGATTAAGATTCCGTAGCCTTGTACGCTACCTGTGGCGCCCCCAATTTTCATGCTAGCAAAAAAAATTTAATTTATGCGCACAACTATGCAAGACTTAATGCGAAACCAAAATCTACTGATTAAATGCTGGTTTCACAACAATCTAAATAATGACTTACCTAGGGATATCTACGTGGAACTCTAACGGCGTTCCACAGCATAAACTTGAGTTAGCTCAATTCCTACTCAACAATCATATCGACGTAATGCTCCTTTCAGAAACAGACCTTACAAACAAATACAATTTTCAACTACGAGGCTATTCATTCTACGAAACTAATCATCCAGGTGGTAAAGCACATGGTGGGACTGGAATTCTAATCAGAAGCCGTGTTATGCAATTTGCTAAAAACACACATCTATAAATATACAACTAAATACTGACGAAGAAGAAGAAGAAAGTGAAGTGTGTAGTCGAGGTTTTTATCAGGCTCCGAGAAAAGTTTCGCTTCTTAAGACACCCGCACCATAAAAAACACAAACGTACGGCCAAACATCGACGCTGTGCTTACTGACCGTAGAAAACACGGAGGATCTGCAGTGGACCAGCGTACCTCACGAGAATCAGCATTTAGTTTTGCAGAAAGCTAAACTCGGTTTTCACTAATTTTTTCGGCGAAAGTTGTGGAAAACCGGGAAAAGGCAGGAAAGCGCGGATTAGTTGAACCGGCGTGGGAAGAAGTAAACATGACTAGAGGTGGTAACCATCAGCTGGTCGCAGCCGCAGTGAGTTGCATAACACTCAACGAGAACGTTGAACCTATCGGGTAGCGGCCACCACTGAAGGGCGCTAGGTACCTTTTTATTAAAATAGAGCATACTGCTAGGCGGGTAAATAAAAGGTGTTATTAGTCATGTCGAGTTCGGGTGAAAAAGATAACTATTTATCACCGGTGCAGGCATCACAAAAGCGGAAACTGGAGAATAAGTCCCAAAACATTGCAGGTGGAACATCCTTAAAGGATCTGACATCAGCTATGTCGAAGCTGTTCGACATAAATTTAAAAAATCTGCCAGCTAAATCGGACGTCGAAGGGCTTAAGCATGAGCTGAAAAGCGATATTGGGGCTATTTCTCTGCAGGTCAAACAGCTTACCGACGACAATGCGCGGCTCAAAGAAGAGGTTATAAGCCTTCGCTCAGATAGAGAAGCTGATAAGCGAACTATAAATATGTTGCTAGAACAACAAAAGAAAAAAAATGTAGTTGTAAAAGGTCTGAAGGTGGATAAAAACTGCAAATTGGCTGTCAAAACTCTGATTAAAGAGAAACTACAATTAAAAGGTTCAAGGGTTCTGATGGTTCTAGAGGAATGTGAATCTCAAGAAGAAGCGGAGAATATTTTGAAGAATGGCCATAAATTGCGTGGAAGTCAGGTGTTCCTTGACAAGGATTTGACAGTGGAAAAACAGGCGAATAAAATGGCTCTTCAGAGGTAATAAAGTTTCATCTGGCCATTCGCAGGGAAACAAAAGTAAAAGTCCAAAATGACAGTATTAACGTAGACGGAAATTGGATGTCCTTTAATAATAATAAGGTGCTTATGTGGCAAGGAAAACCAGCTGAAACAAAATTAAAGGAAATATACGGAAACAGTTTGGAAATGTCTCACATTAATTATGCGTCCCTAAGCCAAAAGTATAAGTCAAAAAACTAAAAAGAAACATGAATAAATGTAGTAGATGTAGTCCTTTGTTAGAATCTAGTAATGTTGCAGGTGCAAATGCGTATGAAGAGGCCGATACCATAAAGAGACTGGAGATCAGAATATTGTCCTATAACGTGGCAGGAATGAAAAATAAGCTTATATATAATTTTTTCTTTCAGTACATTGCGTCGTTTCAAATTTTCATTCTATCTGAAACATTCCTTGAAGCCAAATTGGATGCTGTCGAAGTCAAATTTAAAGATTTTGTGCTTAGATGGGTGCCCGCCATCCGAACTAGCGCAAGAGGACGACCAAGTGGTGGAATGTTATTTGGAATAAAAAAAGAACTTCACGACCGGAATATAATCAGATTCATAAAAGTAGATGAGACCAATATTATCCAACTGAGGACTGTAGAAAATGAAAACATGCACCTGCTGCCAGTATATATTAACTGCAATCATTGGGAAAAAGATTCTGGGAAGTTATATGAGGTTTTAAACCATGCTCGACTAAATGAAAGTGCACTGATCATAGGAAATTGTAACGCAAGGCTGGGTGAAGCTCAACTTCATGGATTCGACCAACAGTTAGTCACAAGCTCCCTCAATGAAGCCCGTAATGCCAAAAACAAAGTTACAGACGCCAATGGCCGGCACCTAATGTACTTGGTCGAGCTGTTTGGCTTCACGGTGGTCAATAGAAGGTCGGCGAGCGATCCTTTGGGCGATTACACTTTTATGAGAGGTGAAGCGCGGTCCACCATCGACCTATTTATGGCACGCGGTACATGGTAGAAACTATCAAGAACTTCCAAGTGAGCAGTAAAATATTCTCTGACCATCTTCCGTTGGAAGTTACAGTCATTCAAAAACGGACGCAAGCACAGCGCAGCTTGGACTTCTACCAAGTTTGATTTGGCGAAATCGAAAGAGTGAAAACTATAGGACAAAGTTGGACCGAAACCTGGCAACAAATTGTGTGGCAGAGACTTTAAGCAAGAGTGGTACACGGAGCAGTCTGAGGCAGCTCGAATACTTTCTTTCAACTTGCTAGGGCAGGCCAAATCAACAAACGTAGCAAGTGCAGTGGTAATGTATCATGAAGCAAACGCCGCATACAAGTTAACTTGTCAAAACGCTCGGAAGCAATTTTACATTAACCTAGCGAGATCATTGGATTCCATAGCAGATAGCAGGGCATATTGAAGTACTATTAGGAAACTCAATGGAAACTCATTTGTAAAATCAAAGGAAGTTAATGCAGATGTTCTACGAAAACATTTCCGTGATCTTCTAGCGCCTCCAGACTGGACGCTATCGCTGCACTTTGCAATGCCGTTGGTAAAGAATCATTCTTTAGATGGATGTGTGACAGTACTAGAAGTGGCAAATGTACTTCCAATGTTAAAAGAAAGAAAAGTACCCGGGCCTGACAGGATACCATCGGAATTCATAAAGTACGCTACTCCTCAATTTAAAGCCAGCCTTGTCACTGCTTTCAACAAGTTCTTGGGATCGGAAACAGTCCCAAAGAGCTTTCAAAAAGCTACACCCAAAAAAAAAAACAAAAGTATACACTTAATAAGCGTTGTGTTAAAAGTATACTAAAGTTAGTATAAAAATGTAAATATTAACTCAACACTTATTAGTTTCAACTGTATACTTTGTAGTGTAAGTGCTCTACCAAAGAGTATAAAGCGGAAACCTGTAGTGTTATTTTTAAACTAGTCATATTTGACTATTTGGTTTATAATTTATACTTTTGGTTTCAACAAAAACTTGATGTAGTATAAAGAAAATGTAGTTTCAAGTTATTACAAAATAGTTTCATGCCAACACTTTATAGTATTAAGCTTATACTAATTAATATATGAGTGAGACTCAGTAGCATAAATAGTATACTGAACATTAAATAGTTTTTCATGGTGTGAAACTAGGACAATAGCGATTATTCGAACATATATTTTGGTGTAAAACCTGGACAATAGCGAGTATACGAACACAGAAAATGCTACCGGAGTTGGCGTTGTTTGACGCGTTAATGATGACGCGTTATGATATATATCGGTGAGTTTGGTCCAGCATTCATGTGAAATTTGTGCCGAGTCAAGATGTAAGTAAAATATTTATTCTAAAATTAAAACGTTAAATATTATATTGTCCCTGTTGGTAAATATTGTGTGTATTGTGTATTTTCAGATGCAAGTGCTTTGCGCACGCGTACAGATGCATACTGCGAAGGAGCTAACGAACTCGACGTACCGCCTTTGTGCTGTCAGAACAGCGAGTGCCTTCCGGACGATCTCGGACGACGCAGCGCTCGTCATTGCAGGCCAAGTTCCCCTATGTGAACTGGTGCGGGAGCCAAGAACCAAGAGGAGTGCCAGGATGCAGAGCGTCGACAACTGGCAGGCAGCCTGGGACAACTCCAGCAAGGGACGCTGGACGCTGGACGCAAGGGATAAATAGGAAGCACGGACAGGTAGATTTCTACCTCACGCAGGCGCTGAGTGGACATGGTTGCTTCCGAAGCTTCCTTAAGCGCTTCGGACACGACACGGAGAACGGTTGTCCAGAGTGCGGCAGTGGGATTGTTGAGGACGATCAGTATGTCCTATTTTAATGTCACCGCTTCGGGTCTGATCGCCAAATGCTGATGAAGACCACCGGGGCAAGAGTTCGGCCAGCGACGGCAGCCTACGCAGCGAGGGTACTGCGAACGCTGCGTCGCATCGAGAAGGAGAGGAGAGAAGCTACAGCCTAGGTGGCTACCATTGCGCTAAGCAATATATACGTGTTAGGTAAAGGAATATAAAAAAAAAACACGATGGAGCTAAAAACATGTGTTATGTGTGTTGCGCAAAATATGAATATTTATGAAATAATAACAAAATAATATGTGAAATAGTAATAAAAGAAAAACAACATACAACTTGATTTTATTGGGTTTGGGATACCACGAAAAACAAAATAGTAAAAATTTTATACTACAGGCAACGGTGAAATCGTATAAGTTTTGTACGAAATAGGATAAAATGTGTACTAATGATTTCAATAAATAGCTTAAAAAGTATACTACGGCCCTCTAGATTAGTATAATATGTATACGAAATCGTATAAAACGGAGACTACATAGGATAGCTTTTATACTAAATAGTATAAAAAGTAAACTATCAGCATAAATTTCAGCACACTGAGTGAGTATAAATTGTATACTCCTTAGTGTAACTTTGATAACTTCGAAAGTTTCAGTTTAATACTTTGGGTGTCATAGGGTTAATACGCATCTTATCAAGACATTTTTGACACTCAATAGTTTAGTTTTAATGTACGAATAGTTTAGTTTCTATGATCATTTTTTTGGGTGTACCATTTTTCCCAACTTTAAGAAAGGCGACCCGAAAGTGACATCTAACTACAGAGGAATCTCTTTTCAAAATGCGTTAGCTAAAGTCTTCTCTGCGATGCTACTAGAGCGGCTAAAAAACTGGGTAAAAACTACAATATTCTTACTGAATTCCAAGCCGGTTTTAGAAAAGGATATTCGACAGTAGACAACATTTTCAGTCTTACAAGTATAGCAAGGTCATATATCGACGGCGGGAAAAGTTATACGCGTTCTTTGTAGATTTCAGAGCTGCCCTTGACTCTATAGACAGGAGAACCCTAACCTACAAGCTCAGCAATATCGGCATATCAACGACATTTTTAAACGTCCTACAAAGCTTGTACACGGATAACCTGGCGGCAGTATGGGATGGAGAACAACTATCCGAGTGGTTTACCACGGAAGCTGGAGTAAAGCAAGGATATCTACTCAGTCCCCTCCTGTTTTCCCTTTTTTTAAACGACATAACGGATAGCCTGCCTTGCAGTATTCAAATATGCGGATGGGCGATCAAGGCTTTGCTGTATGCAGATGACATTGTGATCCTCGCCGAATCCCCCGTTGAACTGCAAACAATGATTAATGCTCTGCACAAATACTGTTTGTTATGGGGATTGTTAGTAAAACACCGAGAAGTCGAAAGTTCTGATTTTCAAGAGGCATTGGAGAAGGCTAGCACAAAACGAAAAGTGGAATTTAGGGTCTACATATTCAGCTAGAAATTGTCAAGTCGTATAAGGATCTGGGAGTCTGGATTTACCACAACGGTCGTTTCAACAACCATTTACAGGAGAAACTTCGAGAAGCAAAACTAGCCATAAATTGCACATGGAAATCGCTGCTAGGAAAAAAGGACGTTCCAATGAGTAGCAAGTACAAGCTGTTTAGTGCAGCAATGCGGTCAATCCTTTGTTACGGCGTGCAGGTCTGGGGCATCTCACCTTATGAAGAAGTTGAAAGCCTTCTAAGATTGTTCTTAAAAAAAATATTTCGTCTACCCAGATTTACTCCGAACAGGATGCTATATCTTGAAACATGACTGTCGCCGCTGCATATCTTTACAGCTGAAATGCATTTCAGGTATATCCAGAAAGTGGTAACCATGCCCGAACATAGGCTGCAACGAATTCTAGCGAACTTTTTGGTGCAGGAGCGTAAGCAATGGGTCAATGCCGAGACCTACGGAGAAAGGCTACAGTCACAATGGTCGCAATGGGCGAAAAGTATTTTAGTACATATGGACGAAACCTATAGGACTCAGTTCAAAACGGAATCAAGGAGAAGCACAACTCGGTGACTCATAGGTCCCTTAATTATGATCTGAGACTTGATAACTATTTTACTGACGCTTTCACCGTTGAGAAGATCCGTACCATTTTCATGGCCAGGGGAGAAATCCTCCCACTAAGCTATATCCCAAACGTGACAGCCAGCGACACTGTGTGCCCGATCTTCATAGGACGCTGCCCCATTCTACGGGAGATACGCCTGCTGCATTTTGGTTAGGCACAGCTGCAACTGCGGGATGGGCAATGTTGGTCAACTCTCTACAGCTACATCAACCAGGCTCTAAAGTACCGAAACAACATTTTAACGGAAAGCTTTTAAACACTTCATATTATAAACCCAACACGTAACTCAGCTCACCTAGTTGTTAAACTGATTGGTAGAACGATCTGATATCTGGGAAAGACCCGGGAAGTCAGGTGTAGTACACTTTGCAGTTTTGACACTGGGAAAGCGGAGATCGACAGACGGTTAAAACAACCAAGTCGATATATTTCATTTCCTTTTTTAATTCTTGTTTATATAAAAATTTGTGAATCCTTTTAATTGTACACTTGAAATGCCGTTTGTTCAATGTTTTTTTTATAAATAAAGAATACTACTACTACTACTACTATTACTACTACTAATACTGACTACCAACTTACCCTAGCCGTCGTATACTGCCCTCCTCGCTTCACTATAGCTGAAGATGAGTTTATGCAGTTTTTCAACTCACTATGAGACTACTTCTACTACTAGCAGCAGGAGACTACAATGCCAAGCACACACACTGGGGATCTCGTCTCGTGACTCCAAAAGGAAAGCAGCTCTATAATGCAATTATAAAAGCCAAGAACAAGATCGACTATGTTTCTTCTGGCAGACCAACATTCTGGCCGGCAGACCTAAAGAAACTACCCGATTTAATAGGCTTTGTTGTTACCAAATACATTCCTAAAAATCTGATAAGCGCCGAATGCCTTTCGGATCTTTCATCTGATCCCTCGCCTGTCCTGTTAATTCTACTTCGACATCCAGGAACCTTGGAACAATCGTTAAAATATACTTCACAGAAAACCAATTGGGTTAAAAACAGGAAATATATTAGCTAACACATTGAGCTAAGTCCTCATCTCAACGATGAAGCCAACGTGGACAGCTTTATTAATACACTGGAGTCTGGGTCTCGAATCTCTGCAGCTTGAGTTTCAACACCTCAAACTACAAATACACAATGCAACCAAAAGAAGACAAATCTAAAGTCGAACAGCTCGACCTCGAGAGTGGCAATTCCACAGAACGCCACCTGCTAGGCAAAGCTTAAGACATGCCAGCAAGAACAAGCATATGCCCAGCGCCGCTACATACAGCAATTGTCAACATCTAGTACTAAATACTCACTATGGAGAGCTCACCCAACTCTAGGATCACCAAAAGAAACTGTGATGCCTCTTAGAAATCCCACTGGCGGCTGGGCGCGCAGCGATGCATACAGAGCCAGAGTCTTCCAACCAAATCCTCCCACTAGCGAGTTCACTTTACCGACTTTGCCATATAAGCCTCAGCTTCAACATGAGCCAATAGAGTTTCACCCAAACGAAATCGTTACCATCATCAAAAATCAGATTGTAAGATTGGTATTGACGAGACTAATACATTTCACTTAGAATTTTGTATCTAGCATGAAAATTGTGGGCGCCACAGGCTTAGGTGGTTTGTGGGCGTTAGAGTATGCGTGGCATATTCGCGTAACGAACTTGCGCTGCGTACAAGGCTACGGAATCTAAATCTGAGATCCCAATTCTCTATCTTTGATAGTTTCCGAGATATCCATGCTCATGCTTTCGATTTTTTGAAGATTGTGGGCGTTAAAGTGGGCGTGGCAATCGATAGGTATTGATGAGAACAATACATTTCAGTTAAAATATTTATTCTAGCATCAAAACTGTAGGAGCCACAGATTTGGGCGGTTCATGGGCGTTAGAGTGGGCGTGGCACTCTGCTGAAACAAACTTGCGCTGCGTAAGAAGCTCAGGAATCTGCACGCCAAATCTCAAAAGCCTAGCTCTTATAGTTTCCGAGATCTCAGGGTTCATCCGGACGGACAGACAGACGGACAGACGGACATGGCTATTTTGACTTGGCTAGTGATCCTGATCAAGAGTATATATACTTTATGGGGGGAAACGCTTCCTTCTGCCTGTTACATACTTTCCGACGAATCTAGTATACCCTTTTACTCTACGAGTAACGGGTATAATAAATTGCTTAAATGAACATGGGCATGTCCTAGGGTTCATTAGTGCTCAATATCTAGCACGCATTGAGCGCTTTTTTGAGCACCCTTTTGAGAGCTTTTTTGAGCAGCAGAAAAAGCACACGTTCACTACATTTTCAGAGCTTGTTTAAGCAGCAAAAAAGCACATGTTAAGCACCTTTTCATTGCGAAGCAGAAAATATATTTACACTTTTATTAATTTCTATATTTTTTAATTTATTTATTTCATAATTTAAAAATGTTGGCTCGGGGGTTCCCGGTTCTATCGGAGTCGTTGGCACCTCCTCGCCAGCATCTGGGGTCTTCGTTGCCTTCTGTTAAGTGCAGCTTAGATTCTTTACGCACCGCATTGGGGAGGCTCAGAGGCATCTAGTATTAGAAAAAAAATTTGTTTTAAAAATAGAACGAGACAAGAATAAAAACGAGTGAAAGTAATTGTTATTTGTAAGTTTTATTTATAATAAAAAATATGTTACTTTTGGCATTTAAAATAAAAATTCCATATGTCTTTTAAAAATTAAGCTTTCAAATAATAGTTACTTTCGACCCGAATTAAAACTTTGTAAGGCGTGGCCGAAATTTGGGTAGACCTCCAGCTTTTTAGGCTCTGGAACAAGTTCATCGGATAATATGCTTAAAATGGAACGATTTATGATTCCTTTTTTAATGGACTTACCATCAGCTTTGCCAAAAAATATAAGAAAAAAACTTTAAAAACAAGAGAAGAAATTCTGAATTTTTTGTTTTCGGTCACTTGATTTTTTTTTTTTTTTAATTAACATATAAAAAAAACCACACGATGTAAATATATTTTTGTATTATTTATTAAAAATTTTTTTATTTCGCAGTTGCGGGAAATCTAACACTTTACCATGGACTTAAAGTGGAGATTTCTATTTAAATAGCCATGTTTGTTTACGTATACAAAAGTACAAATTGTGGTAAATTGTTATTAATATTCACTTGTAACGAATTTTAACAACAAACAAAGGTTATAAAAACAAACATCTCTTATTTTTGGTGCCAAGACAGTTTGCAGTCAATAAGATTTTTAAATTCTTTCATTTCTTTTATACCCGTTACTCGTAGAGTAACGTCTGTCCGTCTGTCTGTCCGTCCGGATGAACGCTGAGATCTCGGAAACTATAAGAGCTAGGTTTGAGAGATTTGGCGTGCAGATTCCTGAGCTTCTTACGCAGCGCAAGTTTGTTTCAGCAGAGTGCCACGCCCACTCTAACGCCCACAAACCGGCCAAAAACTGTGGCTCCTACAGTTTTGATGCTAGAATAAAAATTTGAACTGAAATTTATTGTTCTCATCAATACCTATCGATTGGCCCAAAAAAAAATTGCCACGCCCATTTTAACGCCCACAAGCCGCCCACAAACTTCAAAAAATCGTAAATATGAACGCGGATATCTCGGAAAATATAAAAGATAGAGAAATGGGATTTCAGATTTAGATTCCGTAGGCTTGAGCGCAGCGCCCACTCTAACGCCCACAAACCGCCCAAGCCTGTGGCGCCCACAATTTTCATGCTAGATAAAAAATGTATTAGCCTCGTCAATACCTATCGACGCCCACAACGCTTAAATCTGTTTACCGCCGGTAGGTGGCGCATTTCAATCTCGCTTTGCTGCTTGCATATCTCCATTTTCCTTTGGTCCCTTTAGCTGAGTAACGGGTATCTGATAGTCGAGGTACTCGACTATAGCGTTCTTCCTTGTTTTATATGCACCATTTGTTGTTTTTTTTTAATTGGTTGTCCTAACATTTACCAAAAAATGTCGCATTATTTAAAAGCCAAGGGTGCCCAAAAGTATAGCTATTTTAATTGCAGGGCCTCCCTGCCTTCACCCGCATTTTTCCAGCTGAGACATGGCGAGAGAGGGAGAGACCAAAAGTACTTTTGGTGCGGTCTCTTTGCCGCCGTTGCGCTCAGCTCTGTCGGCGTCGCTGGCTGCTCTGCCGAGGTCGCAGTCGACTTCGTGATGATTGGGCGCTTATACTCAATTGCGGAACTGCAGGGTACGCACAAAAATACGGCATGTCAAATACACAATTTTTCGGATGCCTCAAATAATGCATTTCAATGTTGCATGTACATCCGCGTCAAACATCTACATGGTGCGGAAGTTAAATTGCTCACTGCAAAATCGAGAGTGTCAAAGAAGTTGGTACCAAGACTGGGACTTTGCGCGGCACATATATATATTTATATATGTGTGTTCTCTAAAGTCTTCAACATACTTCCACACTTGCTAGAAGTAACTTATAAAAATTTAGTTTCACTTGAACCTTTTGTGTAAGGAATCTCTAATCTTAGTCCCAAGAATATACGGACAGACAGATGGATATGGCTAAATCTATGCGGCTAGTGATCTTTTTATTATCTAAGCAATTATGCGGATATTCCACGGCGACACAAATATATATGACATTTACTGGGATAGGGCCGGTTTCTCGAGTCAAAGTCCCTGGTAGCTATCTGTCCGAAAAACTTAAAGACTAGATAAAGTGGTCGTAAAAGCAAATCGCTTTTCTCGACGCCTTTAATTTTTCTGAACGAGAAACAATTACAGAGTGCTGTTGAACATAAAATTGTGCTGTTTAGTGAAAAGCATGGTTGCATTGACTCCTGCACCAGTTGTTTACGTTTAGCATCAGCTCATTTGTTTATGTTTGGTTTGTAAAACTTTGAAAAATGTCCAGAAAGGAAATTTTGTGGTAAAAACGTTTCATTGTTCGAGCAGCATATCCTCATTGATCTTGTGGACAGTGTAAAGCACATTTTGGAAAATAAAAAGAGTGATGCCGTAACATGGATGGAGAAAGCAGGTGCCTAGGAACGTCTTGCTGAGAAATTCGCTGCCCAATCTGGAATAGAACGGACGTGGAAAAATTTTAGGGACAAATATGACCATCTAAAAAAGAGAACCCGAAGTGAATTTGCCGCCGAGAAACTTGAAGGACACCGAACGGATGGGTGAGTCGCACCCTCCACTTCTGTTTCCGCAATCTCCAAAAGGATAGGCAGCATTATCCAAACTTCCGCCACTGGGTTGAAAAATATGTTGGAGGGTAATGGCAAGTATGATGGATGGTTTAAATAACGTTTAGAATATCTTTCTAATCCGCAATATATATTTGTTCGATCGACGATAAGGATAAAAAACCACCTGCTTTGAACGCCGCTAACAGTAATTGCAGCTTTACGATACCAGTTTACTACAGGTTGTAAAACTGAAGTACATTTTTAAATATAAACTATTGTGTTTACATACCTTAATAATTTTACGAATATCCCGAGCTGCAAGTGGATATGCCGCGTAAGGAAGTGGTGTTTCAAGGATGGAATCAAACAAAGCTAAAGGATAAGAAGGAACTGTGTGTCTCTCGAAAGAGAGGAGCAGAAGAAGACAGACTTGCTTAAGCTTCAGCAAGAATACTATAGGATTGAGAACGAGCGAGCTGCAGAGAAACACTCCAGTGTGTGAAAAGAAGAAAAACAGCTGGCTTAACTCCGAAACATAAGCTTAAAAAACGATCTGCTTGAAATGGAGATAGAACAGACAGAAGCAAGGAAGATATTCAAGTTTGCTGATTAATATTTTTTCTTTATTTTTTACTAATACTGATACTTTGTGATACTGAAATCCGAAAAGACTGAATTCATAGTATGAAATAAGTTATAATCATTATTATTGATAATAAAACAAAAAAAAATCGTACGTTGCGAAGTATTCACGAATCAAAATTTGCCTATGTCTTCCGGTAACATCGTTCTTGTTTTCCTTTACCGTTTCATCAATATTGGCAGTTTCTTCTTGGTTTATATCTTCCTCATCAGATATGGGGCTATTTGCCAATTGTGCAAATATTGTGCAAAACTCCGCATGCGACTACTACTGCATTGCCGTGTTTAAAGAAATCCGCTATCTTTTCAGAACCCCAAAGCAGAGTTCGATTGTATTTCGAGGTCGTATTTCTGACTCATTGTATAGTCTCTCAGCTTCAGTTCTAGGATTTAGAATGGGAGTCATCATATATTAAGTGGTTTTTTATCCTCCATCTCCTAAAATATAATGGTTTTTAAATTCGCCGTTGTCGAAACGATACTTAAGGCGACGTTGTTAAAACTGGTGCTGTCGTGAGAAGATCCGAACACTCAATGAAAAGTATAATTTTCTGTTTCGAAACAATTCTCCGTTGTCTCCACCCGGGGATTGTATACGGACATGCGTGCAATCTATTGCACCAAGAACATTGGGAAACTTTGCTATGTCTTAAAAGTCCATCGCTGTGTCTTCCTTGCTCATCAATTCCATATTAATAAATTCCTGGCCCAGCATTGCAATCGCTTCTGATACTTCTTTGACCGCTAGGGATGCAGAGGGAACTCTGAAACCACAGAAGTCTCCTGCTGTAATTAGGAAGCTGCAGCTTGCTTAGAGTCGTAGAGCCTGTTACGTGGGCATATTAGTGCCCGAGTCCTGACAAGGACTTGGGCCGAGGGAGAGGCGTCCGATATTCTGGCACCATTTGCCGGCATAAGCTACGTCGTATTCGGGTCGTGGGATCTTGGTCAGCCTCTCTTCTCTCCAACATAACGAGAATAAATATTAAAAGTGCCTGGAAAATATTATTAGTTCATAAAGTTCGTCAGTCGTCAGTCCACACTGCCCCACAAGCTTAGCTGTCGCTTGATCGCAATACGATCGGGCTGTGTTTTGGCCATATTCCCTCCCCTTCACACGTTCGTGTGCCAATGGATCGTCGCGGGCCGCGCAATACGATCCCATATTGTCAAGGTTGTCCGTCAAAAGTTATGTCATTGTTCTTGACCTACTCCACTTCTCGCGTCAGCACACCCCTTTAATAAAGCTTTAGCACACCATGATTTCGAATACTTTTTCACATTACAACTTTATTAAATAATATTTAGGTCGGCGTGTGCCGGTGTTGAGTAACATGATATTGGCTATTTCATATGGGGGTTAAATTAATTGACAATTATTGTTTTAGCGGAGAGTATCGATTTTACCACCTGTTAAGGTGCACACATCAGCACAATGCTGACTATTCACGACTACAAACGTCACTCAGAGGGCTCTTGCAATTGTCATACAATTACAAGGCTGATACTCGCCGCTGAAAAATTAGCATTTAATTATTATATATAAAAATGGTAAAATGTATAAAAAGAGGAAAGTATATCTAAATGATTATATATATGAAATAATTATTGGATATGGCTACTATTATATGAACTCCTAAAAGATTAATTCTTTGTCTTAACTAGGAAAGTATTAACATTGCCGAAAAACAAATTCTTATCTAAACGGGAAAGGACAATGACCGTTGGTACGGTGGAGATAATAATTGCCTTTTCGGTTTTATTACAATGGGCAAGTGGTGAAAAATCTAGTCGGAAGGTCTCAATATATAAGTACTCTAATTCACTCACTGTTATTGGCAGTTTGGCTTTGGATAACAAGTATAGAATTCTTACGTTAAACTGTGGATCGTTGTTTATAGTCTTGGCTAAAGCTTCTGAAGTGATCATGGTGCACGGATATATATATATATTAATTATAAGAAAGGAACCGTGTTCCGACGAACTTACCCTCCTTTTAATCCTGGGCGATGAGATCTCGACGCTCCGGATCCTGGGCTTTGGGAGATTTTAGAATTGGTTTATACATATATATGCGTGCAAGACTTGATGGTGGTTTACAAAAACAAAACACAAAAATTACGTTACACAAAAAAATAACACTATCGCTGTATAGGTATGTATGTATGTATGCATCGTATGAGAGTTCCACTGCGGCGCACGTCAGTTCCAATGCTCGACCTGGGGCTGGTCGGTGCAGCTTCAATTTCTTGTTCGGCGTGTTTAATTGGGGGTTCTGCTTACACTTGCATTCAGAAATGCATGTACTCGCAAATTGTTTTTGATTGTTTTTGGCAATTCACTTTTTTGTTTATAGTATTTGAGTGCAATTTCTTTATTAATATTTTATTGTTTCTATTGTCTTTTTGCTGCTTCATTCACTGTATCTGCTCGGCTTATGCTCCGATGTGGGTCACCACTTTCTCCAGGGTGTGATGTTGGTCGCGGCGTCTCTGAACAGACCACTTTAAGGATCACTATAACCAGTAGTAGTCCAGCTATGAGCTTCAGGGTCTTGTTGACATCTTGAATATCATCCCTGTGGTCAACGATCTCTACGTGATTAATCACATTGGCGGTGCTGTCGGCCACTTTGGAAGTTTCGCCGTCCATCTTGGGGTCCTTAGGCCATTCACTTGGTTCACTAGTTCATTTCGTCCTTCGGGATTTTGCTGGTTGACTTCCTCCAGATTGTGGTCGATCGCACGACCGGTTATCGGGACTTTCTCGTGGAGCTTTAGCTAGCCCCCCATATTGGATGAATTAACTAGGTGTTCCCACCTAGGGGTACTGTTTCTCTATTTCCCCTATTTTAGGAGTCAACGGCCGGCTGGTGCACTTTGCCACCTTACTGGAGTTCGGTTACGAGCAGGTCGATCGTGGTCGTTGTTCTGGCCACGCGACACCCATGAGTTGTCGAATTGTTACTGCTGTTTTGCCCTTATCAATCGGAGCGTTAGTCATTAGGGGCCCCTATCCTCAACTTATGGCAGTTGTTTTGCCGGGGTTAATCTTGGTATGGGGGAGGGCGAACGTAACAGGCTCGAAGTGATCGATGCGGCTACGCATGGAATGACTTCGCAAAAGAAATCTTCGAACGGCCATCTCTTTAGATCTCCTTCTTCTCCTTTGTTCTTTTCTTAGGCGCCCATTTACGTGTGGCTTCGACCCACTACTTGATGAGCTAGTCGGGCTTATTACTTTATTATTTTATTATTGTACTTGTTTATTATGTTATTATTATATATGCTGAAAAAGAAAAGATTTCCGGCCTCGCACGGAAACATACATACATACATACATATTTATACCTGTAAATAAAAACATGGCTCATAATAAAATATATAATATAATATATAATTTAACGAAAAATAATATATAAATATATAAAAAAAAAATTAGAAGTAAGTAAAAGCAGTGTTTGCAATTACTACTCCGTAGCAGCGAGATGAATACAAATACTGCTATGCTATTTCTATCGCTCCCTTTTTGACGAGAGCCGTAGCAGAGCCATAGCAGGACAACGAGAAAGTATGTGCTCTGCTCTGGTAGCAGTTTTGTCGCTTGAGAAACTGTAGCAATAGCGGTAGCAGAAAATAAAGTTCTGTGCTCTGCGTAGCAGTAACGGTAGCAAAAAAATTGGTAGCGAGATGAGAGCAGAGCACATGCTATTTTTTCATGTGCTACGGCTCTCGCTTGTGTTTTTTTTTTTTTATTTTCTGCACCTTTCTTATGCACCGATTTTCTTTTACTCGTCACTTTGTTGTTTAAAGAAAATAATTTGGCACTTTTGAGTTTTGATTGACTGCGTAAACATGATACCGGCAAAAAAAGTATCAACATTTTAAAATATTACGAGGAGATAGATTCCGACCACGTTAAATGCAAAACATGTTTCCGAGTTATAAAAAACGACCGTGTTTTTAATTTAAAGAAACATTTACAATTGCATGACATCCGACCTGAGCAGCAAGAAAATGATTCTGGTTGCATGCAGACCAAAAAAAACCGTGGAACCTCAAGTAATTAAAGTTAAAATCAATAAAAAAAATTTAATACATTGGTCTTGTCGGAATCTATCTCCTTGTAATATTTTAAAATGTTGATACTTTTCTTTGCCGGTATCATGTTTACGCAGTCAATCAAAACTCAAAAGTGCCAAATTATTTTCTTTAAACAACAAAGTGACGAGTAAAAGAAAATCGGTGCATAAGAAAGGTGCAGAAAATAAAAAAAAAAAAAACACAAGCGAGAGCCGTAGCACATGAAAAAATAGCATGTGCTCTGCTCTCATCTCGCTACCAATTTTTTTGCTACCGTTACTGCTACGCAGAGCACAGAACTTTATTTTCTGCTACCGCTATTGCTACAGTTTCTCAAGCGACAAAACTGCTACCAGAGCAGAGCACATACTTTCTCGTTGTCCTGCTATGGCTCTGCTACGGCTCTCGTCAAAAAGGGAGCGATAGCAATAGCAAAACGAAATACTACGAGAGTAGCGTAGCTTTTCAAACGCTGAGTAAAAGCTAAAAAGTTCAGAATACAATTGCTGAGTGTGTCATAACCATGGTTTTTGACCGGGGGCTACTCAGCTGAAAAGTGAAAAGTTTTGCCAATTCCCGAAGAAAAATATATTAAAAGTATAAGAATTTTTTTTTTTTTTGTTTTGTTTGTTTTTATTATTATTTTTTTATTTGTTTAACATTTTATATTAATTACAATGTTTTAATCTAAGTTTAGCGGCTCTTTCATGATGGCTGCTACTTCTCGCCTCGCCTGGATACCAAGTTGAGGGCTTCGACTGTAAAGTCTTCTGACCGCGCGGTTCATGCGCCGGCTCATTTTCCATGTTTCCCGTTGTATCCGGGCGATGTGTGTTTGGCTCCTTTGTAGTTGCTCCTGGACTCGGAGCAACTGGTTCTGGTCCTCCTCCTGATCTCGGCTCCGGTGTTTTTATCGGAAAGGGTTGGTCCTGGTCCGCCCGGCTATCCCGGTCTTGCCTGACGGACTCCGCGCAAAAGCCGCTTGGTTAGCATCTGCATCTGTCCCGACTTTCTCGCAGAACCTGCAGGTGGCATCGTGGAATTTGATCGGGCAGGATTCTTCCTTCGAAGGATGCTTCCTGTAGAAGTCTGCTTCTTTGCCACACTTATAACCAGCGCGTGTAATGGGCCTCGGCATCCTTGTCCATTCTCGTAACGCCCTCGCGTATCTTTCCGCTGCCGGTTGAATTCTTCCACCGTGACCGCGTCCGGCAAGTCCTCCAGTGTCTGGAATTCCTCTATTTCGTTGACTGCAGCTCGACTGCGCATGTTTCTTCCAGTATTTCTTAACCAGCGATCCACTCTGAGACCCTCTCTTTTGAGCTCCGCTAATGAGGTTATTGGGGATGTTAGCAGCAATCCCCCCATCTGGGAGTTCATGTTGTCCTTTAAGAGCTCAACGAATTCATCTTCAGCGATTTTGTGCTTGAGCTTGAAATGCAAGTTATGCATATCCGAGACATAATCGCTAAAGGTTTCGTGTGGCCCTTGCTTCCTTTCCATCAGTTCCTTGACTTTCACAAGGTCACTCCCGGTAGTGGAAAATGCCCGTCTCATTTCTTGGGTCAATGAGTAGTAGTCAAAATCGTAATCTTCTGCCTTGTCCTCCATTAACTGCCAATACCATTTCGTGGCTGCACCTGCCAACAGAAGATGGAACTCACGAAAGACTTGTTGGCGACTGAGGTCGTACAATTCTTGCAATCGGTCTACGCGGAACAGGAAACTTTCAACTGTCATGCCGCGACCGCTTCCGTCGAACTTCAGGTTCCATCTGTCTAATCAGACGTCTTTTGGTCTTGGTCCCTGAAACGATGAGTTCCGATCGATCTCTGGGTGCAGTTGGTGACTCGTCTCCCTCTCGTTTGTTCTGGACTGCATGTGGGACGGGGTGTCCATCCGCCTGGGTGTTCTTAACCGGTGCATCTGGCTATCGAGCATGTCCTGCGTTACCGGTTCCAGAGGCGGAGTCTCTTGGTATCTCAAGAAGCTGTCCGTTGGATTCGGAACAGTTCGGGACGGCGAAGGCAGTCCCTTCTGTTCGGGTCTCCTGGGTGTCGGAGACTGAAATTCTGTTATTTGTGCTTTCAGCGCTTCTATCTGGGCACTCATTCCACGCTGCATTTCGTTGCTCTGCCTTAAGAGCTCCATCAACCTTTGTTCACGTCGCTCGGCAGCCTCTAAGTTGTCCTCCTCGTGCCTCTGAAATTGGGGAAGCATACTTGATCTCCCTTTCGGCGGTCCTAGGGGTAGATTCTCCCCACCGGCGGCTCCTTCCATTTCAGTGTATTGGTCCAAATTGTTTTCTTCGGACAGGGTATCTACCTGTCCTGGCTGATTCTGTGCGAGCTACCACGGCTCGCTTTCAGATGAGTCTCCTAGCCTTGGCGCGCTTGCACTCCGGGGTTGGTGGTTGTCTCCGCGCGTTGTTGCTCGGGTCACTCTTCCGGTGCTGGGTTGGAATAAGACCTTCTTCTTGGCCCCCTTCATTTATATGATTGGACCTTCTTTAAAGGCCTCCGCTTTCTTTTTATAGATTGTCACTTTGTGCGGATTAATACACGCACTAAAATTTGTCTTCACTTTTTTGCGTTTTGGTATAAAAGGTTCACGTGATTCTTTTCAAAACACCCGGTCAGCGACGTATACGCTGAATAAGTCGACAATAAAAATGTTTATAAACTGGGGGTGCTTCTCTCTGCATCTCAAGTTTCTCTTCGGTCAAGAACCGTCCGATATTTAAGCCCCAAAAATAAAACAAAATAAATATCCCTAACTAGGGGTGTAGCCGCTTCTACACAACGCGGTTCCGCTAAGCTAACATGCCCTTACTTTCCCTTTTTTTAGACATCCAAATGTTCCAAGCGGAATGGCTGTGTCTAGATAAGGAATCTGTCCAAAAACCCCCTCCCGCCAGTCGTCGGAAAACAAGTTGTTTGACCGATCATTCTCGGGCTCCACAACCGTCTCCTATTTCTCTGGACTCGAACCAAGCAAATGACCTGACCAACTAGCCTAATACGTTGTGGGGCGTCGGCCAGAGAAACTAAAAATCGTCCACCGCCCAAATATGTCAAGGGAAACAGCAAAGACTCGAACCAAGCAAACGACCGGACAAATGCCTAGTACGTTGTAGGGCGTCGGCTTTGCGTTTCCTGTCAGTTCCCCCACCCCCATTCTATCCGGGATCGACAAACGAAAAGTAGACCCGCACCGCAACTGCTAAATGCGTTACCGTAATGCTTGCGCTCCTGCTCTTTCTGGACTCGAATCAATTCAAACGACCGAGCAAATGCCTATTACGTCGTGTGCCGTCGGCCAGAAAGCACCTATAAATTGTATTTACGTTAGTTTCAACAAATAGTCGTTCAGCACGTGGTTTTAAAGTATTATAAAAAGGATAACTCATAGTTCTTGGTTTAAGGAAATTCCGGTAAATTTGTCCATGAACAAAACAGGGAATTCTACGATTGTAAAAGACAAAAATTAAAACATCCTAAAGTCAAGCCACTATCCTGAGACGAAGTTCTGATTGAGCGGCCGCTCAACACTGACAGTCACAGAAGTTGGGGACTTTAGAGTTACTAGCTCGACAAATAAGTAGGTACGCGTATATTTAAAATTATTTAATCTCCCTGCTCTATAAAACAGTCAAATTACCTAGGGCAAAAAAAAAATGAAAGCTTTGCCATACTTAGGTGCATCCACTCCGATACCGCAGGCATCGAGATGGTTGACCCCAATAATATTCCTTAAGGAATATGAAAAATCCTATCGTTGGGCGCCAATTCTGTTACGTGGGCATATTAGTGCCCGAATCCTGACAAGGACTTGGGCCGAGGGAGAGGCGTCCGATATTCTGGCACCATTTGCCGGCATAAGCTACGTCGTATTCGTCGTGTGCCAATGGATCGTCGTGGGCCGTTAGTTATGTCATTGTTCTTGACCTACTCCACTTCTCGCGTCAGCACACCCCTTTAATAAAGCTTTAGCACACCATGATTTCGAATACTTTTTCACATTACAACTTTATTAAATAATATTTAGGTCGGCGTGTGCCGGTGTTGAGTAACATAATATTGGCTATTTCATATGGGGGTTAAATTAATTGACAATTATTGTTTTAGCGGAGAGTATCGATTTTACCACCTGTTAAGGTGCACACATCAGCACAATGCTGACTATTCACGACTACAAACGTCGCTCAGAGGGCTCTTGCAATTGTCATACAATTACAAGGCTGATACTCGCCGCTGAAAAATTAGCATTTAATTATTATATATAAAAATGGTAAAATGTATAAAAAGAGAAAAGTATATCTAAATGATTATATATATGAAATAATTATTGGATATGGCTACTATTATATGAACTCCTAAAAGATTAATTCTTTGTCTTAACTAGGAAAGTATTAACATTGCCGAAAAACAAATTCTTATCTAAACGGGAAAGGACAATGACCGTTGGTACGTTGGAGATAATAATTGCCTTTTCGGTTTTATTACAATGGGCAAGTGGTGAAAAATCTAGACGGAAGGTCTCAATATATAAGTATTAATTATTATATATAAAAATGGTAAAATGTATAAAAAGAGGAAAGTATATCTAAATGATTATATATATAAAATAATTATTGGATACGGCTACTATTATATGAACTCCTAAAAGATTAATTCTTTGTCTTAACTAGGAAAGTATTAACATTGCCGAAAAACAAATTCTTATCTAAACGGGAAAGGACAATGACCGTTGGTACGGTGGAGATAATAATTGCCTTTTCGGTTTTATTACAATGGGCAAGTGGTGAAAAATCTAGACGGAAGGTCTCAATATATAAGTACTCTAATTCACTCACTGTTATTGGCAGTTTGGCTTTGGATAACAAGTATAGAATTCTTACGTTAAACTGTGGATCGTTGTTTATAGTCTTGGCTAAAGCTTCTGAAGTGATCATGGTGCACGGATATATATATATATTAATTATAAGAAAGGAACCGTGTTCCGACGAACTTACCCTCCTTTTAATCCTGGGCGATGAGATCTCGACGCTCCGGATCCTGGGCTTTGGGAGATTTTAGAATTGGTTTATACATATATATACGTGCAAGACTTGATGGCGGTTTACAAAAACAAAACACAAAAATTACGTTACACAAAAAAATAACACTATCGCTGTATAGATATGTATGTATGTATGCATCGTATGAGAGTTCCACTGCGGCGCACGGCAGTTCCAATGCTCGAGCTGGGGCTGGTCGGTGCAGCTTCAATTTCTTGTTCAGGGTATGTAATTGGGGATTCTGTTTACACTTGCATTCAGAAATGCATGTACTCGCAAATTGTTTTTGATTGTTTTTGGCAATTCACTTTTTTGTTTATAGTATTGGAGTGCAATTTATTTATTATTATTTTATTGTTTCTATTGTCTTTTTGCTGCTTCACTTCACTGTATCTGCTCGGCTTATGCTCCGATGTGGGTCACCACTTTCTCCAGGGTGTGATGTTGGTCGCGGCGTCTCTGAACAGAGCGCTTGTACATCTTGACCACTTTAAGGATCACTATAACCAGTAGTAGTCCAGCTATGAGCTTCAGGGTTTTTTTGACATCTTGAATATCATCCCTGTGGTCAACGATCTCTACGTGATTAATCACATTGGCGGTGCTGTCGGCCACTTTGGAAGTTTCGCCGCCCATCTTGGGGTCCTTAGGCCATTCACTTGGTTCACTAGTTCTTTTCGTCCTTCGGGATTTTGCTGGTTGACTTCCTCCAGATTGTGGTCGATCGCAGGACCGGTTATCGAGACTTTCTCGTGGGTGAAGTTGATCCTAGGGAAACGTCAAGACATCCTTCTGGACACCAGCCTTCTTCCAGTCGTGGTCTGTGTTGATGGGAATTGTACTTCTAGACCACTGTCAGGGAGAGATCAGAGCAATTTCTGTCTGACTTCTCTATTTGGCTGGGGTCTTTTATACCGGACTAGAGCTTTCGCTAGCCCCCCATATTGGATGAATTAACTAGGTGTTCCCACCTAGGGGTACTGTTTCTCTATTTCCCCTATTTTAGGAGTCAACGGCCGGCTGGTGCACTTTGCCACCTTACTGGAGTTCGGTTACGAGCAGGTCGATCGTGGTCGTTGTTCTGGCCACGCGACACCCATCAGCTGTCGAATTGTTACTGCTGTTTTGCCCTTATCAATCGAAGCGTTAGTCATTAGGGGCCCCTACCCTCAACTTATGGCAGTTGTTTTCCCGGGGTTAATCTTGGTATGGGGGAGGGCGTACGTAACAAGCCAACAAGAATTTGGTATCTGATTTTAACGCACATGATCTAGTTAATATTTTGAATACATTATTTGGCTATTTTTACGTTATTTAAGGATATTACCGGTTAGTATTAGTGGATATTACGCTATTGACTTTCGCTAATACTTTTTTGCATGTACACCCAGAAAAAAAATCCATTCGAAACGTTCAAAAATCAAGCCCAAACGGAGTCAAAAAGTGCGTAAGCCCGTTTGTAGACAATTCATGAACGGTCGTTCATAAAATTTGACCGAATCTTTAGGGTTGGGTTCCGAACGAATAGTGTCAGTTTAAGAAAATTTCGGGCTTAACTTGAGAACATAAAAATCTAAAAAAAACGAGGCTTGTGTACATGATAGACTTCCTGGACGCCTGGTAGATATTTATTCAATTTCCCACCTTATGTTTTGTTATCGCTAGAATTTAATGTATTTTGGTTATTTTGCTGCTGACAAAGATAATTTATTTATTAATAGAAGTACATATAAACACTAGAAATAATATTTTAATAAAACTTAAAATTAACAACCGTCTTCTCGCGGACTCGAACCTGTGCTACCATGTGTCGAAGGCGAACGCTCTAGCAGCTAGACCACCGAGCGAATTTTTCGAGTGCGGACAATCGGGACACTAGACCTACATACACATACATGTTTTAAATGAACGGTGCTGATAATATAAGAACCGCGTTCTCCCCATTTCTGTCAAGACATTTTTCAGTGAAGCGTTCACAATTATACCTAAATATTCATGATTTGACCACGCGGCGTTCGTTTTTTATGAACGGATCTTAGCGAACGGATTGTTGTCAAATCATGAAAAATGTTCTTGATTTGCTTCGTTCTTTTTTTTCTGGGTGTAGCTTTATTCAATCGAAAACGTTTTATGAAGCTATCCTCGTCCAAGTCAGCAAACAAATCCTTTCTTTCCCTAAACACTCTATCATTATTAAAGTTGACATCATCGCCTTCACCTCCAAAATTAAGGTCCCTGTCCAAATTGAGCAAAACTCTATTCTTATTCATTATGGCTTATATTTTCAGCAAACGTAAAAACAGCTGTCCTATTTTGTCTACCTCTTTGTTGGCTTTGTGAAATCAGCTGTCACTTTATCGAGTTAAAAAAGACTTAACAGGGAGTCTGAGTCCCTATCAAAGTTAGCTCTCACATTGAGGCCCGAGAAATCCAAAATCGCTTAGCAGAGACTTTTTCTGTTCGAGAAATGTTAGCCGGCACCCAAGAAACAGGCCCTTACTAGTTGATTTTAATGTTCGAAGGTATAAAATTCTCGGCAGTTAGTAGAGTACTTTCGTAAAATCAGACACTTTAAATACGATTTCAAACTATTTTGGTACTGTACAAAGCTTGTCAATGTTTTTAAGTTTATCATCTCCGGCAGTTATTTCATCTAAAAGCCTTTGAATTTTATTTCTATCATATTTATTTATTTATTTATTTATATAAAGCTAACTAACAGTGTAAAACTATGAGCTAACTCATAATTAGAGTGCTATCAACTAAGGCTTTCGGCTCGTATACTATATCGACACATGATTCTAAAATGGTATGCGATAAATAGGTTTTACGAAGAAAGGAAAGGATTTGTTTATGTTGATGTTGGTAGGGTTTGCAATGGTGTTAATGGGGGTTTCCGTGTTAAACGTATCTCTTCTGTGTTGGGATGGTGAGGGGCAGCTGATTATTTTGTGGTTTAGGTCTATTAAGGGATCTATCGATATAGTGAGCATTTGTAAGTTTAGTGTGTCCTAGCCGGAGTCGGAGTATGAGTATTTGAGTTTTTCTAGTTTGGTTTGGAGATATGTGACATATGGTTTGCGGAGAAGATTAAAGTATTTGTTTGTACCAAGTAAAAACTCTGTTGTGCAAGTCAGTTTGTTTGGATTTGATGTGGTTTCTTAGGATGTGTAAGATGTCGTTGGCATTGTTGTTTGGGGTGTAGGTGAGCGGAAATTTATGTGCCTCCTTAGCTGTTTTATCAGCATTCTCATTTCCTACTATGCCGATGTGGCTGGGGATCCAAATTAGTTTAATTTTTGGGAAGTGGTTTGTGACGAGATTGTTAGAGGGGAGGGTGTCTTTTAAAGATTCGCTTGTTTTATTATAGTTGGATACTGTTGTGTTGGTGGCTTTAATTATAATTTCCATGTCGTATTTTTTATTATAGTAGTTTTTAATTTGTGTGAAGGGAAGGTTCAATTTCTTACAAAAGTAAATTGTTGGATATTTAAATTTCTTTTTAGATGCTTTAGTAAGGGTTTTAAGGTGAGAGTCAAATGAGTGTATGAGTTTTTTTGAGAGTTTGCCTGTTAGGAGTATTTTACTGTGGTCAAATGAGCTTATATTGGCTTCTATTAGCAGGTTGTTAGTTGGTGTAGTCCTAACCTTTTTAACCTTTTTGACTACTTTAACTCCAAATTTGTTCAGCAGTTTTCCCTTGGCATTTACTTATCATTGAGCTTTCTTGATGATAAGCAAAAAAAGTGTTGTGATCAATATTAATGCAATAAAAAGATTTAAGTTGTAATGACATTACTTTTTGTGTATACACATTTCCGTTAACTAGTTTGTGCTAAGACGGAACGGGCTTAAATAAAAACAAGGAAGAACCATATAGTCGAGTACCTTGACTATCAGATACCCGTTACTCAGCTAAAGGGACCAAAGGGAATGGAGATATGCAAGCAGCAATGCGAGATTGAAATGCGCCACCTACCCGCGATCTCAATATATGGTTATGTGGGTGGTATAGACAGATTTAAGCGTTATGAAAAACTTTTTTTTTGGGTCAATCGATATGTATTGACGAGACTAATACATTTCAGTTAAAATGTTTTAATCAAACATGGGCGTTAGAGTGGGCGCGGCATATTCGCGCAACAAACTTGCGCTGCGTACAAGGCTACGGAATTTAAATCTGAAATCCCAATTCTCTATCTTTGATAGTTTCCAAAATATCCGCGTTGATGCTTACGATTATTTGAAGATTGTGGGCATGGCACCCTGGTGAAACAAAACTTTCGCTGCGCAAGAAGCTTAGGAATCTGCATGCCAAATTCCAATAGCCTAGCTCTAATAATTTCTGAGATCTCAGCGTTCATACGGACGGACGTACAGACGGACATGGCTAGATCGACTCGGCTAGTGATCCTGATCAAGAATATATATACTTTTTGGGGTCGGAAACGCTTCTTTCTGCCTGTTACATACTTTCCGACGAATCTAGTATACCCGTTACTCAGCTTAAGGAAGTGCGAGGGGGATGGAGATATGCTTAAAGCAACTCGGTTTTTTTCAATATAGCCTACAGCGCCACCTATCTTCTTTTTCTATATTACCACTTCTCCTACAGCGCCAACTAGCCTACAGCGTCCCTAGCGGCTTGTTGGCGTATTAGTGAAAACAGCTTAGTTATATTCTGGATTGAATTCCAAAATATTGAATATCATTATAACATTTTAATGACTGGTCCGATTTTAATAGTTGTGCTTGTTTAGGTGTGCTTGTTTTATTATATTTGAATAGTGTTGTGTTGGTGGCTTTAGTTATAATTTCCATGTCGTATTTTTTATAATGGTCGTTTTTAATTGGTGTGAAGGCAAAGTGAAGTTCCTTACAATAGTCAACTGCGGCGTGTAGTGTTGTTTTTAACCTGAGTAAGGTGATTAGAAGCGTTCCCGTATATAGGCAGGCAGTAGTCAAGCTTGGAGATGAGGATGGATTTAATAATTTGGATAAGGGAGGATGTTTTGGTGTTGTATTTAGGAGAGAAATGGTGTTTTATAATGTTTAGGGGATTTCAGAGTTTAGTTTTCAATTTACTTATGTGTGCGGACCAGTAATATCTATTGTTTTAAGTGAGACCTACGATAGTTGTGTTGTTGGGTTTTGGGATGTTTACGGAGCTGGTTCGGATTTTGGATTTGCAATTGTGCTTGCGACAGATGTGTAGGCTTTGGCATTTTTGACTGATAAGGAGGCACTTGAGCAGGAGCTCCAGAGTTTTATTTCTTGGAAGAGGGAAGTGAGATCTTCTGTAGGGTTTTTATGTCTTTTGTGCTGGATGATAAGGGGAAAATCGTCGGCGTAAGAAGTAAATATGAATTGTGGGAATTGTGGTAGATTAGAAAAAGAATTACGAAAATGGGAGAGCCTTGTGGGATTCCGTTGCTGAAAGGAAAACTTTTGGACACATTTTAACCGTTTTTGACAATAATTATCCTACTTGTCATGAAATTCGCTACATATTTGATGATTTGATGACCTAGCTGCGATTCTTGGAGTGGTTGGATTACAGAGAAGATTCCTATTTTGTCAAACACCTTGGAAAAGCCCAGGGAAATAATCGACAGGTGGCGCTTTAAGGAGAGGGATCTTGTTGCTAGGTGGTCTACATATAGTAGACTGTCTAGAACAGATTTACCCCTGTTTAATCCAAACTGGTTGTTGTGAATGAGTTTGTTTTATGGTAACAAGCCACCGCAACCTTTTTGTCTAAGACTTGGCAAGACATGGGCTTAGGGTAATTGGTCTGTACGATTTAAGATCGTTTTGGGGTTTTTGAGGTTTGAGGATGGGAAGGGTGAGGCTGACTTTGAAGACTTGAGGGATGTGAGAATCTAGAATATTATTAAAATGATTGAGAACTTTGGAATATTATGGAATTGGAGATGCAGTCCATGCCAGGGTGGGAGTTTTAGGGAGTTGAGGGCGGATAGAAATTCAATTAAGGAAATGTCTTTTCCTATTTGATTGGCTGATTGACAAGGATGGTAATTTATATAAGTATTTGTGAGAAGTTTGTTTGTCCCAAATGAATCGGGAAAGTTGATATCTTCAGCTTCTTTTGACCTTCTGATTGAAATATAAAACTTCCAAATTAAACCGATGGCTGTGAAACTGGTCAGGAAATATACTAAGTCGACCAAGACCAACACTTTAATACTAACAAATTACCGGGTAACGCAAAACTTAAGAAGAAACAATCTTGATCAGAGCTGTTTTAAGGTCTTTCCAAAGAGTAATAAAAATAAAATATAGGTTTCAATAAGTCTTTAATTTAATAATTTAGTTACTTAATTTTACAAAAAGCTGTTTTGGTAGGGAGTAAGTCGGCATAAGATTTGTTATCATATCCGTTAATACTGATTTAAGTGCCAAAAAGGACATTTTTACACTTACCTGCATGGCAGGCACGCAGTGAACAACCCTAGCCAGTATATACAAGTTTGGGTAAACGAATTTTTTTCCTCCCAGTACACCATAATATGTCTCCCTAAATCGATTATCTTGGGGCTATAGTTTCTGTTTTCACTGCAATCTATTTTCAGGTCATCATTTCATCATCCCAGTTTTCGTCGTTCGAGTCAACTTCAATAGAATTAAGGAACTCGTTCAATACGATTTCTGAATTTGAAGCACTCCTTGATGATGTTGATGGTTCCTCCCTCGGAACAATTTTATTAGTCTGGGTATTCCCTAAACTGTTGAATTGCTGAATTGTTCAAAAATTCAACAGAAAATTTCAGCAATTAAGGGAATGACCCTAAAAGTTCCCTGTTGAATTTTCAATTTTAAGATGACAGCTGTTATATCAGCTGTTTGTCAGGTTGTCAAATTGCCAGTCTGTGTTTACCAAAGATTATGTATAAAATTAAGGAAAATGCCGAAAATAAGCCAAAAAACTAAAATATTAGAACTGCTAACAGGCAGCATCCCATTAGATATCATTTATATGCATATTTTATACGATTGCAATTCCTCCATGTTTACAAGTGACCACAGTTACACTTTTACTTTGAGTCGAGAACAGCGAAAACTCTGGTTTTCAGCAATCAAACAAAATTTTCAACAGCCCCGAGGCTGTTGAATTGCTGAAATTTCTGATAGTTGACTTTGTATGGAACAGCTGATTAACAGGTGATCAAAATTCAACAATTCAGCAATTCAACAGTTTAGGAAATACCCTGATTAATTTATTAAAGTATTTAGTTTTATTAAATTCGCATAACTTATTTATTGTTGTGTTGCTGTGAATAATTTTAATTTGATATTTAATTTATTTAAGCTGGATCCTTCTCGAATCCAAATAAATCGCTGATAGAACGGCTTTGTTCTCCAGCACTAGTTCTGCCATTTTGTACTTTTTCCGGAATGATCTGTGTTTATTTTAACTGCCTTAGCCGGAAAGCTATTTAATCCTTTCCGGAAATCGTTCCTTATGTTTGCAAATGCGTGCTCACATGATCATTAAAAAGTATGATCAAAACATCTACCATTTGCACAAACAAACCCACCTTAGCCAAAGGACAAAATTTGTATATACAATACAGTTCAATAGTACCAGTTGGACATTTGTCGGAAATATTTAAAAGTCATCTTGGAACAACGGAGGATGACGAAACTATTAACTTGGCCATCAAGTTAATATAGTTTCTGTGGTTTAAGTTATAATTAAAAATAATAAATACTCATAAATACTCATACTCAATTTTAGTAATGATCTACTTATGACCGTTTATTGTCCTTTTTTAAAATTTGTTGTCATTTTTTTTGCGTTTTTTTTTTTACTGATTTGTCCAGTTTGCAGGCTGAGTGCTTCCCTTGTCTGAAGGCAATCTTCAACAAGATGATATTGGGAGTAAACATTGTCCTAATAGACATTTTGAGCTCCAGCCTAAGTTTATAGAAATCTCCCATTAAAAGTTGCTCACTCTGAAGTTTCTTCGTGGCAGCGTAGACTGGCTCCAATATATCAACAATACTTTTCATTGCTTTACAGTCCGAATAGTCCAGATTTATAGGTATATTCTTTTCATGCAAACAAAATTGTTTCAACATCGTACAAGTTAAATTCCGACGAGTTGCTACATTAACTTCTGGTTGGGGACACCCTTTGCGAAAGTCATTAAACTATTAATACACGTGTAACAATAAAATAAGTGTACTTATTCATAAAAATATACCTATATTTAGGTGGGCTTAACGTTTTGATCACCTTTAAAGCATTGTCAATCACTTTGTGACAGCCAAGCCGCTTTTAAGAGGATTTTGCTTCTCATAGAAAATCGCTAAAGAGAACAGCGGATCGGCATAAGCAAACCATATCCGAAAGGAAGAAGACGGGCAAATTCAGTTGCACCGACAAAAAATACAATACAATACAAAATCAACGCAAAACTAAATACAATTTGAACAGCAGCATGTGGAATGTTTTTAGCGCCAAACGATTATTTTATTGCTATTATCAAATTGATCAAGGATAAATAAGGACTATTGTGGGCCAACAGTGACGCCTATAATGAACGTTTTGGTGCAACAGGTCTTGCCAAGAAGGATAGCAATATTTATTTTCAAGATGAGTTCCGAGTAGAGCTGTAAAACCATTGACGATAATATCGTTAACATCAATTAATTCCGGTCAACATCCGGAATATAAATCTTCTGGAGTCCATGTACAACAAATTACTACATTTTTGAGAGCGCCAGGCAATACGAAGCCCATTTAAAGCGAAAACTTGATTGGACAGTAGCAAAAATGATCGCCATAGACTATTATTAGTATCGTTGAAAACGAGTGCTTTGGATCCAAAGTACAGAGTACCCAGTCGATATCAGATTCTGGACTTTCATCTCCAGGTTGTTTTATTTTTTTCCTGTTTAATAACAACAGACGGATAAACATCGAAAGCGAACACAAATTATTTGACCCTAACTTGTCAATTTATAATTGATTTTGAACTAAAGTCCGTTCGATTGTCCACAATGCCACTGCTGGGTGAGAAAAATCACAGTGGTCATAGTATTGTAGCAAATTTGGAAGTTGTGTCGAAAGAGTAGAACATTTTGCAAAAAATAATTGCCATTGTGACAGACAACGCGGCTACAATGGTAAAGGTCGGCAAAAAACGCCATTTGGGATGATTTACACATATCATTAATCTTGTCCCTTCAGTTCTGCAGTAGGGACGCGGTGACATGGCTCAAGGCAAAAAGCTTTTTTGTTTTTTTTTTTGTGCCTAAAACGCTGTGCCGCTGTTGACGTCAGCAGAGCAGTCGGCGCAGCGTAGAAGACTGCCCACGAAAACGATCGTGCAACAAAGACAGGCAGATATTCGGATATTTCCCTCTCTTTCTTGTCTTATAATCTGCCTGCACTCCGCGCTCGCAGAGACAAATTTCGGCCGGTCCGTTATTTTTTTTTGCGTCTCTCCGTTATGTTCGGCTAGCGACTAATATTTCGGCGGAAAAATTTTCGTGGAGCAGCGACATGTGAATGCCCTAATATTTTAGGAGCATTATTGTGTATCGAAAATATACAACTTATATTGTTTTATAAAAGTAAATTATTTGATTATAGTAAAATTAAGTAATTTGGATTTACTTATAATGTTATGTTTACTTATTATACATTTTTATTACAATATATTTTTTTAGTGTAATTATAGAAAATTAGTCCGTTAAAATTGATTTCAATACTTAAAACCTTAGTAGTATTAGTATTAACATTTTTAAAAAATTCGTATTGTATTTTTTACTCAAGAAGTACAAATTATATAGTCGGATATATTTCGCCTTAAAAAGGGTATAAGTGCAGTGGCACGCGCCAACAGCGAAGAGAAAACAAAAGAAATCAAGTAAAGGGGTGAGAAGACTTGGTGCATTCTGTTTGAGTGATTGAAAGTGAGATTAAGTTTAAGATGTTGTGCATTGATCTTAGTTTAAAGTACGTAAATTTTGAAGGCATTCAATGGGTTCCGTTAGCCGAAAGTGGATGACGAAATGTTTTGTGCCAATAAAAATCCTGCAAAGTAACCCTTTGAACACAGCTATAAAAGGTAAATATACAATTAAACAAAGAAAACGCATTTTTTAAACATATGTTTTTTCAGGAGCGTTGGCCAAGATTTCAGAGGACCTTGACAAAGGTTTAAGAACGGCGATGACTAACGTTAAAAATAAGCTTACGAAGCAAAATAACAGAAACAATAATTGTACAATTTTTCACAAGTGATTCACTTGGGACGTGTCCCTTGCAAGTGATTTCACAAGTGAAAACTCAAGGAAAAATTCTGATTTTCCCAAGTGATTCACTTGGGACGAGTCACCGGCACGTGACAGGCCATACGAAAAATGAGTATAAGGAACAAGTGAAATCCCGTAGGACTTCGAAAAATTTTCATTTGAATTTTCACTTGTGAAAATGCGGACATCCCATACAATTTTCTATATGGAGCGTCACTTGTTCTTCACTCGTGCACGAGGACATGTCCCAGGTGATTCCCAAGGTGATTCACAAGTGAAACTTTTTTTTGGAACTGAAGGGGTAGTTCAAGACGTTCTTTCATATACAGTTGTAAAAACTGCACGTCTTAAGTGCAAAGCAATCGCGACTTTTTTTAAAAGCAGCATCACTGCTCATGCTAAATTAAGGACTGCGCAAGAAGACAACACATACAGTCTCATACAGGAATTGCACACCAGCTGGAACAGCTCCATCAGCATGGTTAAAAGATTTTTGCAACTGAAAAACAAAAAAGCATCAGTTTTTCTTAATACTCCAAAATCAGAGCAGATCCTCAGCGCAGACGAAATAAACGTGCTGAGTGATATATGCGAGATGCTAAACATTTTTGTCGATGCCACACATCTAGTGTCTGGCGACAAAAAGGTTACCGTTTCCCAAATAAACCAGTGGCCTGCGGACTATTTTCTGCACGAAATGCAACCAAAATACATACCGCAGAGGGAGTCCACATCTGTTTGTTAATGAATGCCAATCCAAAATAAGGATTAAGAGGGTGGACTCAATGCTGGCAGTACACTGAGAAGCCTAACGCTCAGCAATCCCTCTATCCCCATATATATTAGATGGTGATTACGTAATAAATAAAAAATATATTCAAAAATACAAAATAAAAAAATGTTTGCGGACTCACCTCTCGGATTTTTCGAATTTGGTAGAAATCGCTAGGCGGTACCTCTTCAACCCAGCGCCGTCTACGGAATCTGAAAGAATGTTTAGTAAGGCTGGCCAGATCCATTTAGAAAGAAGGAGCTCTTTAAGCCAAAGCATTTAAACACACTGCTGATGCTCAACAAAAAAGAGTGGCTTCTGTAGTAAATAAATTATTTTGTTTGCTTTCTATAACCAATTATTACCAACCAAAGAAAGATAATCTCTTTTGATTTTTAGTTTTTTATTTTGTTTTGTTTTTTAATAAACATTAATATTATAAAACTACAAACATCTTTTCTCTTTATTGTTCATTAATTAAATTCTTTTTTAAATACCTTAAAACAAGCAATCTTATTGTATCTTATTACGTTACGTTAAAAAAAAATATAAACAAAATAATTTGTTTGGCTCGATAGTATCGATGGTTCAGACTACCACCATCGAAAACATTCAGTAGGGGCACTATCAATGTTTTTAGAGCTCTAGTTCCGAGGCGTTGGAGGGCTCCTTGGTTCTGCTCCAACAACAATTTCTTTATAACGGCTCCAACGCAGTCCAAATGCATCCTTCGTAAGATCGTAAAAAATACTGAGTACAAACACTGAATCGATTTGCAAGTTCGTTCCCATTCTCCGCTGAAGCGAGATGTAGCGACTTTTCATGACTCTTTCTAGCACGTGTATTCGTATAGCCTAGTACTCACATCGACGAAAAGCGCGAGCTTACCATAGGAGTGAGCGAGAGGCAAACAGGCGGCTAAAGGTTATCGTCGGGTCTGTTTTTCAGCGTGGTACTCAGATGAGCTAAGGAAATACCAGAAAAAATACCAGATTTCGGGAGTGAATTTTCGATGAACGCCGTTAGCCGCGGCCCAAAGAATAAAAAATTTAATCTTTGGCGGTGTTCGTGCAGAAGCGGTGGGGAATTTAAAAATTTTAAATGGAAGAAAACCCCCAAAAACGGTTAAAGGAGGTCAGTGCAGATGGAAAAGGACGCCTAATCCAAGCTACTGCCCATTATTGTGGGATTTGACCGACAGGAAGCAATACCACAACAGGTGGAAATCCGCAGAGTAGTTGAAGTGCTGGAGGAGATCCACTAGAGAATCCCAGTGGGAAGGAACATGCCGAGTGGGACTTCGCTCTCTACATGGACATCCTGCCGGGCGTGTCCTGGCAAAGAAAGTAAGATCTAGCCAAAATAATTTGGTTGCGTTTTACTAATAGAAGTATCTTTTCAGCAGAACCACCAGAAATATGATCTCCGAAGACCTCTCCATTAGGACTCCGTGCACCATAACCACCAGCTACTTGGCAGCTTAAGCGGAGCTGGAGGACGCGCTGCCTTCGACAGGGAGGAGGAAAATAGGGTGCCCGCTAAGGAACAGTTGGAGAAGCCGTGTCCAGCCACTGCCAGGATGCTGGGGGATTCCTGCAGCATCAGCGGATCAACCCTGTTCCCAATCCGGCTCCCATTTCCTCAAGGTCCAATATGCCTATTGGGACTCGGAGCTGGACTGCGGTGGCGCGGGAAAGATGGCGAAGAATCCGTGGGACAGAAAGGAAGCTTTAAACAATTAATTTACATAAATAAAAACATTCGTTGAACATTCCATCTATTTTTAATTTAATTTCTTTGTGTACCAGCAGACTCCTCCTTTTTAAATTTCTCCAATTGTTTTGTTTTCCGTTTGGCAACAAACCCAGCTGCTTGGCAGTAAGACCATGCTACATGCATTGCGGGTGAACTTTGAAAACTTCGGTCACACTACAAATAAGATTTTTCGACTAGTGAAACTCTTAGCCGATCTGAGTACTAGGCTTATGGAAGAAAAAATGCCTGCCAAAATTGTTATTAAAAATGGATATAGACAAAGAACCGTATACAAAGGTGTTATAAATTCTAAAAAGGCGCCAAACGGTTCAAACTTTTGAAAATTCTCGTGGCATCACTGTTGGCCAACATTAGTTCCTATTCAATTTTAAACTACGCTTGCCTATATGAAAATCCTATCCTTGGTCAAATTGATAATAGCAATAAAACATACTTAGCGTTCAAATTGTATTTAGCTGTGCGTTGTTTCGCATTTTTAACAAGCAACTAAATTTGCACGTACTCTCCCTTCGGATACGGTTTGCTTATGCCGATCAGCTGTTCGCTTCAACGATTATTTATGTAAACAAGAATCCGCTTAAAATTTCAATAGCAATTTTAAGCGACTGTGTATAACAGAAGTATAACTAGAAACAGTGACTTAACCGATAGGTACTTCTGGTATTTAAGAATCGGTCGATAACCAAATTCATGCACCGATAAGTCAGATAAATCAAAATTGTATCTAAAAAGTCAAATTTTGATCGTACAAATAGGGTTGTTGGATTTTGAAAAAATATCGTATCGATGATATTTGCTGTTTGAAAAATATCACACGATGATATTAAGAAATATCATAGAAAAAAATCGATATATCGATTTTTTTGATATTTTTAATGTTCAGCAAAATTTGAAAAATGGTGTCCTGTTGCTGTACATTTGGGTTTTTATAAAAAATAATAAGAAAATAATAGCCAATCCCTCAAACTCAAGCTCCCGCAACATCATTAAGTTCCTAAAAAGTTCAAAAACAATGCACAAAATATAAATAAACATCAATGTAAATACAATTAGAATCTAAGGATCCCATAAATAGTATAATCTTGTAAATATGTATATAATCTCACAGTAAACCCACAACCAAAAAAAAAACCACTGTTAGCGCTTAGTTTAATACTATTTGTTAGCACTAGATAAATAAATAAATAAAATAACAACATTTTTAAGGATTTGGCACAGCCCATTGTTTTCAATTTTTTTTATAAAGATAATGATTACATGCATTTGAACTTATTGTTTTTAATTATAATTCATGAAATTACATACATTTGAACTTATTGTTTTTAATTATAATTCTTGAAATTACATACATTTGTACTTGTATTTAATTATAAATTTATGAAATTGCATAATTTCGCAAACAAATCTGTTTTTAATGTTTTAAGAAAAACTCGTTCGGTTACATGCTGGTCTGTCATACGACTACGGGAGTCACAAACAACACACTTTATGGCAGAAGCCAACCGTTCCGATGAAACCGAACTACCAGGCGTGATCAGGCAACTTAATGCCACCTTCGCTAGCATGGGCATAGTAGATTTTTGTGATATCCAGAAATCCAAAGGATTGGTATCCCAACTACAAAATACTAAAGAAAAGCTGCATTTCCTTTCTTTCGGAACTCTGGACTACAGAGTCTCGGAGCTCTCTGGTCCTGTTGTGCAGATCTAGAAAAGATTCCTGTATGCTTAAAGCGACCATGTCCTGTTCTCCGCAATCCATTTCTTCTACAGACGAAGGCAATATTTCTGATTGCTTTTTTCAACCATCTGCTTTATGATTTCATCAGTGACATTTTTTACGTGAAGAGGCATATCGAAATACATTTTTTTAAATCGAGGATCAAGCATTGTGGCTTTCATGAGTATGTTATTCTGCAGCAAACCACTCAATCGCTTTTGTGATATTTGTAGAAGGGTATCTTTTGTTAGAATGCCCTCAGCGGTAACCATATTAGCTTCTCTTAATTTTGTATTAATCATAGAAATCATAGGGATCACTAAGCTGACGGTCACGTAAGAATCGCCGCTCACATTATCAGTGGCTTCTTTAAAAGGTTGGAGAACATGGCAAAAATCGCGACAAATATTAAGCTCCTCCACTGAGAGCATTTCTGGTGAGTTGCCTGAGGTTCGTCTACTCAAAATAACGAATGCCACTTCGTCAGCTAGTGCAACGAACGCGTTTAGCATATCCAAGCACGAGTTCCACCGAGTGTCCACGCTTTGAACAATGTGCATTTCGCAGAAGTAGCATTTGATTCTGTATAAAAACCTTTAGACGCACTCATTTTCACATACACTTCTCACTTTGCTTTCTGGCTTAAGAGTGACCATACATAAAAAATCGGAAATATCATAAAAAAATATCGTAAAAATCGTCTTTTTTTGCCCAAAAAATATCGCGATGATATTTTTTTAAGAGAAAAATAGCGATATATCGATATTTTGATATATTTCCGACATCCCTACGTACAATAGAGCTGCAGTAAAAATTGGATCGAGCATAAAAAATAATTTTTTGTATTTTTGCTTAATTTTTCCAGCTTCTTGCGGCCAATTTAGTGATGCAAACAAATAAAAACAACAAAAGAAATATATGTAATAGTGTTTAAATTAGTCCGTTGCGTTGAAATATAGACAAAACTATATGATAGCAATCAAAAATAAAACTCGAAGTCTTTTTGAATACGTCACAACCGGAGATGATAAAATTAAAATCATTTACAAGCTTGGTTCAACGTCGAGCTCGGAGAGCCAATTTTCTCACGACTCTCCTGTGGCCAACTTCAGACTACCAAGCGCGATGGCCATGGACAGAAACAGTTGGAAATCACTTCTTGCGAGATCCGGACTATAAAGTGGATGCAAAAGAACCTCCCATCCGAGCTCCCGGAGCTTCTGGCGCGTCACCAAAGATATGTGTGGCCTGGCGATGTCCTGATGGAAGACAATTCGACCTCTGTCGATCAAAGATGGCCATAGGGGAGCAGCTCATAGTGGATGACTCCCTGCCAATCCCCCCAAACACACAGAAGAACTTTCCTGGCCGTCAATTCAGGCTTGGCCACCGTCTGGGCCGCTTCATCGCTTTTCGACCACGACCGTTTGCGCCTTACGTTGTCGTAAGTAACCCACTTTATACCGCCAGTAACAAGACGCTTCAAAAACGGGTCAATTTGTTTGGCACCCATACGAGCTTCGAGCTTCTTAGTGACTTTAAGCTTCTTCAAATGGTTAATAACGGTTTGATGACTCATGCCCAGCTCTTGACTGATGCTACGGCTGCTACTATGCCGATCTCTTTCGACCTATGCAGCGATTTTATCGGAATTTTCGACGACAAGCCTCCCGGTGCGTGGCGCATCTTCGACCACCTCTACACCAGAACGAAAACGTGGAAACCATCGTTGTGCGGTGGAAATGGAAACTGTATCGGGTCCATAAACTGCACACATTTTATTGGCGGCTTCAGATGTATTTTTGCCTTTATCGTAGCAGTACTGTAAAATATGCCGTACTTTCTCTTTATTTTGCTCCATGTTTGCGAAGCTATAACTCACGAACTACTAAAAAGAAACAACATTCAATCAAAGCGCGTGAAAATGGCTTTCCAAAAAGGTGTAGCATGACCAAATGTGATGAATAAAACTAGAACTACGTGATTGCAGCGACAACTAGCGAAAATACCGAAAGACGACAGCCTAATATATATTATGATGATCAGTACTTCTCATCTGCAGTGGTGCAATTGGGCGCCTGGTACTGTTCCAAACTTTGCTATTGCTTGATTTGTTGGGTGCTGGTATCGTTAAGTAACAATGCTTACGAACTTACACTATCTATTGCCGACAATGTTATACCTACTTAGAAGTTAATTTTAAAAGCTTCGAACACTAAAATCAGTTCGTTAAAGTTTTTTTAGTTATAAAGTTTAATGTTAACGTTCAAATGCTTAAGAGGCTATGCCTTCTTATCCAAACAAGTCCCAGTAAATGTCAAATATATTTGTCTCTTTCAAAGTCTCAATAGAATGCTTTAATGAATGACCCAAACAATGCAGTGGAATAACCGTATTATAAAGTGCTAATGTAGTGCTAATCCATTCTAATTTCGCCTGTTAACATTTTGTAGACAGTTCTCAATCAAACTCCGCTTTGTGGGTTATCCAGCCATAAGAAACTTCAACGGTATTTTTTTATTTATAAGTGTCATTTCTAAAATTGCACATGTTTTGTTTTTGTGTTGCAATCACCAAAAGGATACAAAATAAAATGCTCTTAAAATGGACTCAATCTAATCTGCACTTGTACAAAGCTACTTAAATCGATAACTTGTTACTTTGCTCATTTCGTTTCTTAGATTCGGTCATAGTTTGTCCCTCTAAGCAGAGTCATTTAAACTAGGTATATTTAATCATTCCTCATTTGATTGTTGAACTGCACAAAGCAGTTCCCAAACCAAAAATTACGCTTACATTTTACAATGAAATAGAAAACTACGAATTTCGATTGGCTTTTGGATCAGATTAGCTCCAGACATCGGCCGAGTAGCGCTTCTGAGCCTCCATCTTCTTTATATACTGCACGGCGTCAACCTCGCTCATGTTTCCTTTAGTGGACAGAATCTTCATTAAAATGTTTCTTACGTCCACCGCCATGTTCTTCGCATCACTGTATAGGAAGATAAATTTATAATATACTTTATGGATACATCTCTGCCTTAAAATAACCTACCCGCATATGTAGAAGTGCCCTTTGCTCTCGCCAATCACGTCCCATATTAAATCTGCATCCTGTTCAAGCAGGTGCTGTACATAAACCTTATTTGACTGGTCACGAGAAAAAGCGGCCCTCAAGTTAAGTGTACCCTTCTTAACCCACTCCTCCAACTCGGCTTCGTAGATGTAGTCCTCGCTGCGCTTACGACAGCCAAAGTAGAGGATCGACTCGCCGACGCTCTTGCCCTCATCGCGCAGGTACTGTCGTTCCTGAATGAAACCACGAAAAGGGGCCAAACCCGTGCCCGGTCCTACCATTATGATAGGCGTCTCAGGCTTCGTAGGTAGACGGAACTGCGACTTGCGAATAAATATCGGCACCTTTACTTTCTCGCCGCTCTGGGGTTGCTTATCCCTCAAATAAGTAGTGGCCACTCCCATATTGGTACGTCCTGTTGGAGTCTTATATTCTACTAGGACGGCTGTAACATGCACATCTGTGGGATGTAGTTTAGCAGAAGAGGAGATGGAATAGTAACGGGGCTGTAACCGGGGTAGCAGCTCGCAGACGTGGTCTATGGGAGGGCGGCAGGACTTGACATCTTCCAGAATGTGGATAACGTTGCGGCACGCGTCTTGGATCCAGCTTTGATACTTCTCCTTTCCTGCGGAATGTAAGTTTGTTTTACAGAAATAATAATATACAAAAAAGGAAGCTAGCTTCGGCAAGCCGAAGTTTCTCTTTCCCTGCAGAACGCTATATAACGACCTTGTATTATTACTTTTACATTAATTATCCGATCGCTCCTATGGCAGATACAAGTACATTATGAAGACGTCCGACTTTTTAAAAATTTTCTTCGAAATTCTGAAGTATTAAAAGAATGATATTCCCAAGAGTTTAAGTTAATATGTCAAAAAGTACTTATTTTATATTATAATTTTTTAGCATATTTTTTGGATCATTCCTATGGGAGCTATAGGATATAGTTGTCCGATCCGAAATAAGACTTTTGTTGAGCGACTAGTTTGCGTAGAAACAGACAGACGGACGGACAGACGGATAAGGCTAGCTCGACTCGTCTAGTGATGCTGATCAAGAATATATATACTTTATGGGGTTGGTAACGTCCCCTTTACTGCGTTGTAAACTTCTGACTGAAATCATCATACCCTCTGCAAGGGAATAACAAGAGGGAACGCTATAATCAATGCCATCGACTTAGGTTAGTTAGACTTAGGTGTGAGTTTTAAAAATGATTATATTATATTTACAATAAAACTCAGGCAATAATCATTATTGAGGAGTATAAAGAAAAAGAATCCATCTATAACGATTACTTAGAAATTTGAATTTATAAAACTGAAAATAGTACTCAAAAAGCCATTGCGGCCATTGTATTATGAATTTGAATATTTTTGCTCTTGTTGGTTTGTCCATGTAGTTTTAAATTTATGTAAAAAAAAAAACAAATTATTTTAACACTAAGTCCTTTTTTGTATTTAAAATTAAAAATTGAAATATTTGTAGGAATTTTGATCTTATAACATTTCTCAAACCAAGTTAAAGATGAATATCATCACACAACAGAACATTTAGTAGCTATATTAAGAGAGTATCTTGCACCTTACGCAACGGTAAGAATTTTTGTACCGTTTGTGTCCAACCGAAGTAGACACTGCTGGGTTACGCCGTGGGACGCTTTGATGGCAGAACGATGATCGCGTCACGTCGATGGTTACTGCGATGCCGGACCACAGGCGATGCGGGAACTGCGCTCAGGTTGAGCTAACGGAGGTTAGTTGCGTTGAGAACTGATTTATTATTGAATATATACATGTTTATATACTACTTGGATAACAAGGAATTTTAGTGTAAGCAATAGTGAAATGAGTTGTATTCTAGAGTAGGTCAGTGAATTTCGATTATGCTAACAGTTTGCGCTGAGGCTCTGCTGACACTGCAGAATGAGCTGACCGACAGATAAAGCTTTTCCGTGGAGACTGAAATTGTCCCCTCTTAGAAAGCATTAATATGGCATGTTTATAGTATGTAGAATTCCTGAAACAACGCTTAGATGTGTCTTGGTTAAATTTAAAAAGTCATTAAAACTTCAGAAATCCTGTAGTTGAGATGATCAGAATTTTTCTCGTTTATTATCTTGCATTTTTTTTTCAGCAAACTGCAAGGAACCATTTCTTGTAGCGGTTGATCTTCGTTCTGATGAGTCAGATTCGATACTTCTATTTTTGGATTTAACGAACTCAGCGTGGGTGAATCATAAAATAAAAGAGACAAAAGGTACAAGTCCTTTTGTCTCTTTTATTTTATGATTCACCCACGCTGAGTTCGTTAAATTATTCCTTTCTTCATCAAGAGAAATCTCAGTCATCCGTGTGCCTTTTTTGTTAGTTCGCAAGTTCTGTTATTTGTATTAACATCTTCTTCATCAAATTGGTTGTCATCAACCAGATTTTTATCTTTCGTTAGCTCACAAGCCGGATTGTGACTAGCTTGATCTTCTATTCCTTCTTCTAAAATAGTTTTTATTTATGTTTCAAAAGAGACTTCTTTCTTAAGAAAGTCCGAGACTACACAACCAAGCCTTGTGTATTGTGCAAGAGGTTGAGTCATAGTCTAAGAAATTTTCCAGTCATTAAGCAGGGATAAGCTCCATGCCCCAAGTTTAGGTCAATGGGTCCAGGTTGCCGAAAGTCAGGATCTGCTAGTGGCAGTCCGTCGAGAATATTGCAATCGGTAATGACGGTTGGTTTGTAATGACTGTAGGAATAATAAATACTTCTACTAGATTTTCAAAACATGATGAGAGCTTTAGTATTGATCTAATTGCTGTTGTTATTTTTCCTCCGATTCCAGATATTTTAATCGTTAACGACATTTTTGTAGTTGACCGGTTGGCCCTTGTAATGATACCTTGGCGGTCGCGAGCAAAGTATATCCTCTTGGATTGTCGTAGCCTGCAATGGTTGCTGCGCCGGCCACTGAATTGCTAGTCGGCCCTTGGTGTAGCAGTGAATGATGCCGTTGCTGGCAGACTCGACAAGTGGCCGGTGATCCACAGTTTTCAACCTTATGAGCTGTAGACAAACAATTTGTGCATGCTCCTACTTGAATAATGGCTTGGCATAGTGTTTTGGGGTCCACTTCCTGGAAACGGGTACATGACTGACTGATGGCTGAATGTTGCTGTAGGTTGAGCGCTTATGGGTTAAACGGCTACATGCTCTAAGATTATGTGGTCCTAGGTGCCAAATCTTACAGCTCTCTGATGACTGACTGATGGCGGAATGTTGCTGTACGTTGAGCGCTTATATACTACTTGGAACACGGAATAAGCTATGTTCTAAAGTAGGTCAGGGAATTATGATTATGGTAGCAGTTTGCGTAGTTGGATCGGCTGACACTGCAAAATGTGCTGACGGCATTGGAGGGTCAGTGTACCGTAGAGTCGGTGAGTTACTGAGACATATAATATGCTGATCAGCAATTATCATCAGCAGTGGGTGCTACTGAGCGCCAGGTTCTGTTTCCAACTTGGCTACTGCTTGATTTGTTGGGACTGGTCATGTTGAGCACCCTTGGGTACGAACATTCTCCCCCCATTGAGGGGTATCCTCAATTAAGGCGTGATGTCGGTCAGCCCTTTGCCGAATTGTAAAGAAAGCACCTAACAAATCACTGACCGTGGAGGATCCTTCCTTCAGCTGCGGAGGTTCATGTTTGTGATTCAGGTCCTTCATATCTTCTTGATGCTGCTTGACAATCCCCTTTGCGATAAAATTGACATTACCGTGGGGACTGAAATTGTGCCCTCGTAGAACCTTATCGTTTGGCACGTCTATGGTATGTGGACTTTCTGCAACAAAACTCAGATATTTCTTGGTTAAATTTAGAAATGTTGAACAAAAGTCAGACTTATTGTAGGTTTTATGATGAGAAGTCGGTTCTGTCAGCTTCAATGAACCATTATATGTTGCGGTTCATTTTATCTTTCGTTGGCTCACAAGCAGAGTTCGGTCCTGCAAGATCGTCTACGTCTTCTTCCAAATTAGGGTTGATTTCCGTATCAGATGAGGGTTCTTTATTGAGAAAGCCTGTGGCTACATTGCCTAGTCTAAGAAGTTCACCGGTCATTTAACAAGAAAATAAACCAACCCCTAAGTTTAGGTCAATGGGTCCACGTTGCCGAAAGTCAGGATCTGCTAGCGGCAGTCCCTCGGGAATATTAAGACCGTTTGTAATCGATAATGACGGTTGATTTGTAATGACATTGGCAATAATAAATACCTCTCTTAATGTTTCAAAATCGGATGTACATGACGATAGCTTTAGTATTGACCTAGTTGCTGTTGCTCCTTACCCTTCGATTCCAGATATTTCAAGAGAACGTGAAATTTCTTTAAGAAACAGCAGATCTGCCATCCGTCTTGAGATAAGACACACTTGTGATCCGGTAGCTATTACAGCGTTTTCCCTGGGATTGTCGTAGTCTGTGGTGGTTACTATGCGACACACTGGATTGCTTGTTGGTCCTTTATGTAACATTAAATGATGCCGTTGCTGGCAGACGCTACAAGAGGCCAGTAATCCACAGCTTTCAACCTTATGAGCTGTAGACAAGCAATATGTGCACTTGGGATCCATTTTCTGAAACCGGCTTCACGCCGGTGACAATTCTTGCAGTTTTTTTCGTTGTGGACTGATTGATTGCGGACTGTTGTTGTAGGTTTTGGGTCTATCGTCTAAAGCATGCAACGTCAGTACACCCCCTTCAATTTCCGTTGGTGTGTCCGCGGAATTTTCCAGTGTCGATAGGGTCTGTGGGGTGCAGTGTAAGTTTCGTATGGTAAGCCGCTTTCTGCTTTGATATTTCATGTTTAACCGGCGGTATGCGAAAATCCCTTTTGATGTTTTTGTTCCGATTATACCATGGTGGACCAGTGATTGTGAGCGTTGCTGTTGCTTGCGTTCCCCAAAGCTGGGAGCCGTAAGTCCAAATGGGCTTTAGAGTGGAATTGTAGAGCAGAACCTTGAAGTCCAGACACAGGGGTGATCGAGAAATTATAATCCAGTGTAATGTGATTCTCATTGTAGTCTTCTCCTGATATAAAGCGATCTCCGAGTGAATTGTAGACGTCCAAGAATTTCCCTTCCGTTATTGTTTCCTGATTATAATTAAATAGGTGTAGCTTGGAAATAATTTTTTGTTGTTGTTCGATCCGTTTCCTGACTAAGATTTCGAAGTATAACCTCTTATTTGGAAGTTGTATTTACTTGTAAGATGCGTTTCTGCCAGCAGCACGTCTACGTGGTTTTCAAAGAGAAATTAAGTTTTTTCAAGTTTTTGCCGTGAAACGCCGTTGGCATTTCACATTTATATTCGAAGGCAAGACAACGATTGTTTAGATTGTTGGGATGCGAGCATCTTTACTAGAATGTTTTGATTTTGCATGAAGTTTTGCATTGTTGTTTTCATGAAGAACATAAAGTCCATCATACTTTGTTGTAAGGTTAACTACACTGCTTCGATAATGTTTGGTATTTGTCCTATTGCTTGCTGAAGGGTTATTATATTCGGTTCGCAATCGAGCTTGTCGGATCAACGTCGGATTTATTAGTCCTATTTTCAGGGCACTGGCGTATGTCATTCCCCATTTGTGTTAAGGGGGCCAAATGATAATCTGGCTGCTTTCCAAAAGAAAACGTCAGCTGTGGTTTGAGTTTGCACGTACTCATTCTATTCGAGGTATTGTTTTTCTTAATGCTCTGATCTCTGGCTCCGATTCGACCTAAAAGAGTGGTTACGGATTTTATTTCTGTTTATTATATTTATAATATTTTTGACGAACAAGCCTTTTTCTTTCAAAGCCTTTTTCGTTTAAAGCCTCTACTATCTCAGTGGTGGATACGTCAGGCTCTATGCCTTTTAACACAGCTTGCAAGCCCTTCCTGTTCTTTATCTGATACGTTTAGTAGGGGTTTGTAGTCTCATCCAGGTAGATATTTGGTGATCTTCTGTCTTAGTTTAAAGCATTGTTTCGTGATTATTCCCTTTAACAAGAGAGGAGTAACATAAAAATTGTCATTCACGACCAGTGAACAATTTTCTTTACTAGGGCATCCGAGTTCTGTTCCCTTATGTGGAGTGAAAACTTTAAAGATTTTTTATTCGCGTTTATACAAGTATGCGAGGGAGTGTCAGCGAGCCCAGGACAGGGTTAAGCAGTTACGCCGTATACAGCCAACACCGGCCAAAAAAAAGGGGGTGGCAAGCGAGTCCGTCTCATGAAGGAGCAAGCCCGGATCATCGAGGGGAAATTACAAGAACGGCTCAAAGAGCTAAATACGTTACTCCATAGGTGGAAGAGCGGAAAAAGAAGTTAGTTCACCCCTGATTTTGTTGTAGCACTTGCAACGCGTTTACGCGGGGTGCGCACTTTTGGTGTAAAATAAATACAAGTAAATTTATTGTAACTTGTCGTTTGCGATGATGTAAACTGAAAATTGTGAATTTTTTAATTAACCAGCCTCATCCACATATATACATATCATATATGTCGTCTGCACATAATCCCATAATAATTATACCCGTTACTCGTACAGTAAAGGGGTATACTAGATTCGTTGGAAGGGATGTAACAGGTAAACGAAATGGTTTCCGACCCTTTATATATTCTTGATCAAGATCATTAGCCGAGTCGATCTAGCCATGTCCCTCTGTCCGTATGAACGCTGTGATCTCGAAAACTATAAGACGGCAATATTGGGAATAGGCATGCAGACATTAGTGTTCTTATCAATACCTATAGATTGACCCAAAAAAAGTTTGCCACGCCAAACTACGGAAACTATCAAAGATAGTGAATTGGGATTTCAGATTCAGATTCCGTAGCCTTGCACGCAGTGCAAGTTTGGTACGCGAAAATGGCACGCCCACTCTAACGCCCACAAACCGCCCAAACCCGCGGCGCCCACAATTTTCATGCTAGAAAAAAAATTTTAACTGAAATGTATGGGTCTCGTCAGTAACTATCGATTGACCCAAAAAAAGTTACCCTTGCCCACTCAAACTCCCAAAAACCGCCCAAAACTGAGGCGCCCTCAATTTTCATGCTAGAAAAAACTTTTTAACTGAAATGTATTAGTCTCGTCAATACCTATCGATTGACCCAAAAAGTTTGCCACTCCCACTCTAACGTCCATAACGCTTAAATCTGTCTGCCGCCCACATAACCATAAATTGAGATCGTGGGAAGGTGGCGCATTACAATCTCGATTTGCTGCTTGCATATCTGCATCTCCCTTTGGTCCCTTTAGCTAAGTAACGGGTATCTGATAGTCGAGGTACTCGACTATAGCGTTCTTAATTTTATTTAAAGTAATAATTTAGTTTTTAATTATTTTTATATATTTTATATACCACAACAGTCGAATAAAAAGTGCCTTAAACCGCAAACACGTGTGCCGAGCACAAAATTAAGAAAATAAACATAGATATAGAATAATTCAAAAATATACCTTCCTTATTTGCTCAATACCATCTTCGATTTTACTAAATATAAATATTAGAAAGCGTAGTGAAATAATGTCAAGAACACAAGTGAATATAGATTCAGTAGTTTTAGTCAAACTAGATATTTTCAACAGAACTCGGATTCTAGTTATCTCGAAAAAATAGACCTATACCAGTCTATGAATTCGAATACAAATATATTTCAAAATTCGGATTACCGTTTTCACTGTTAGTAAATTGCCATTCAACAGAAAAAGCAATTATATTAACAACAGTTCCCAGTGTGTGTGTCGTTTCCGTGATTGATAATAACCAATAGGAAAAATTATAAAATTTAATGAATAACAGATGATTCCAAAGACATAGTCAATGGTTCAAGATGGGAACTATTTTTTGCAATGCCGTCATGTATTGAGATCCTGTTCCATCAAATTATCATGTAATACTAAACAGGGTTCGTGGAAAATTTAGGCTGAGTACCTGTGTAAATAGAAATCTCAAATTTACTTCGCTGGTTGGGAGGGCATCGATTGTAAATTGCAAAAGAAATGACAGAATCATCTGTAGCAGCGTGCGATGAAATGCTGAACAGGGCAGTAAACCGATACGAAGAGAAGTAGGATTCGAAAAAGTGCCGATGGTGGCGTTAATGTCAGTGACGTCGACTGTTGGGGTTTTCTTTTATGAATCTTTAGATGGAGTAGATGTGCGCAATGGTTCTCCTTCTGAAAAATGAACAACCGTAGAGACCAAGTGGGGTTCGGATCTATCCTTTTGAATAAATTGGCACACTTCTACTGATTGTGACCTAAATTGATTATTAAAAACAGTTTGAGAACCCTGCTACGGTTAATATCAACGTATTTTTTTTTGTTATAGAATTGCAAGTTAATATTACATAAACGCTTATCTTTTCCGCCACATATATTTTGCCCATGTGCAGAGAACGTTTGTTTGGCAGAGCTTCGAATAGAACACAAGTGGAAGCCAAACCAATAATGTGCCTCTTCCTCTTTTTGTTGTTCTTGATTATTGTTGCCCTTCTTTTCAGTCACTTTCGTTTATATAACGGTATCAAGGTCGAAAAAAGGGTAGCTAGCTTGATCGGAAGTTGATTCACCTGGAACTGGATTTTGAGGTTTATCCACCCTTTTTCCGCTGATTGGTACTCACATTGGCCATAGCATCAGAAGATTCCGGGAAGGCTTTTGAAAATTTAGCAGTTCTACTTAAATAACTACTTTTAAGTTCACAGAGTTCGTTCATAATCTTATCTGTCTTGGAGTGAAAGTCATTGCTCACGACGCATCTGTCCAACTGCCAAATCTGATTATTTATAGTTGTTAAAAGTTTAATTGATTAACACAAGCGGTGTAGAACTTGCGGCGACAAAATGAAGTACAACGAACCGCCTTAAAGCCGCGAAGCTGTGCAGCTGTAACTTAAGCTTTGCCTTTCGCGCTCGAATTAGAAGACATAGTAGTATAGTCAAAACAAAAAATCTCTAATCTCTCTCTCTGCGGGAGCGGGCCCAATAAAAAATATTAAAGAAATTTATTTATTAAGTCTGATGTATAATCATTTTTAGTCACTAAGTTTGATATCAGAACTTTTGTGTGCTGAATGTGCAATCGCTGCGACATGTTACCTCGTTAAGAAGTGTATTTATTTGATCTGACTTGGACCTGGCTTGTAAATTTTTTTACTAAAAGTTCAGTCACTAAACACATTACAAAAAGCATTTTTTTGTGAAAAATATCTGAGAAATTAAACTGTCCCAATTTGCAGACCGTCCCAACTTATAGAGTAGTACTGGTCCAGCTCCTACAAGATTTATAAATATTTTCTTACCTTCCGGACTAATAGAGGCCATGTTGCGCAGCAGCTCCTTATCCTTCTCGTCTGTACAATACTCGGCAAGCTCCTTGAGAATGTGGGTTCTTGGTATGGCAGTAATTTCCAAATAATGTGTCAGAGCTGTGCGATAGGTAGTAGGACAAGGGAATGGGTGTTTCTTGCTGCTGTCCGTATCGGTGTTTATCAGCGAGAACACAGTGTCCAGATTGGCGCTGCACAGCTGACCGAGTATCTCCACCAAGCTCTTGTCGTTAACAGGGTACATAGCCACGTGATCGCCAGCGTCATACCGCATTTTGGAACCATCGATGCTCATTTCTATGTGCATGCAGGACCGTACGCCGCCCTTATGAAGCTCTCGGTTTACCTTGATGGGTGCCAGGAAGGGATTTTTGGCGTCGAAGGGCGGACGCTGGTTCTGCATAGAGTGCAGTCGGGCGATCTCTCCCTTGTAGATGCGGTCAGGCTGAACATCTGGTTGTTCAAGAAGACGGTATTGACGGATGAGCACTTCTTCGCCGCCGCCCTCGATGCCGAAATAATCGCACACTGCGGGCCAAAAACGGTCCTTCCACGTGATAAAGTCATCCTCGATGCTGTCGGGAATATAAAGCGTGAGCAAGGCTATCTATCCTATCTATATATCCACGACTTCTGTACTTACTTGGCATCATCGTCTCCCAGTCCTAGTTCAAAGACTTTATTGGCGCCCAGTTCCTCCAGCCGCTTATCCACATAGATAGCCACCTTGTTATAGTGCTCGTATGTCTTGTTTCCCAAGCCAAAGACCTTGGATAAAGAAATACATAGTCAGAAAAGCTAGGATATTTTTATATTCGCGCTCAAAGTTTAGCCCTTTTAGGGTATATTATGTTTAACCAGTATTCGATTGTAAGTATTAAATTGCTTATAGGATCATAAAGACATTTAACCAATTAAATTCATTTTAAGTGCCAACTAGGAAATAACAATAAAAATATAAACCCAAAATAATTGAGTTCTCTATTTTACTACTTTTTTTATTGCAAGCGCAAAGGCAAGAATTACTCAATATTTTATAGAAATCTATTTCCAACTACAGTTGAACTTCCATAACTGATAGAGGAGCCAAGTTCAAATTCCAAATTTTACGGGGGAGTCAATCTCTGGGCGCAATTAGGGGAAAACTTGTGTTGAAGGTTATGTAAATCTCCCAAAAGAAAAGCACTAGCGCCATCGCAGAAAGTAGACCTCACATACTCCTGAAAATGTTTCACAAGTGCATGCAGAATAAAATTTTCCCCGAGTAGTGTAAGGTTCAGAGGCTTGTCCTGATAAGCAAAGGAAAGGGAGACCCCACAACTCCATCAGCTTACCGACCTCTCTGTATGCTTAACACAACTGGAAAGCTACGTAAAAAACTGATTAAGTGGCGGCTAGGTGGTTTTATCAGTTTTTCACGTAGCTTTCCTGTTGTGTTTAGCATACAGAGTGCCCTTTCGAGAAGGTAATACGGCTTCCGCCCAGGCTGGTCCACAATCGGGGCAATTCAACCATTTTTCGAGACCCATTCTGCTTTTGGCGACATTAGATGTTAACAAGAAAGGAAGTTAACTTCGGCAAGCCGAAGCTTATATACCGTTGCAGCTATATTTATTAAATTTAAAAACACAAAAAATGATATTCCCAATAGTATAAGATAAGCTATAATTTGTTTCATATTTTTTTCCTACCAATTTTCCGATCGTTCCTATGGCAGCTATATGATATAGTCGTCCGATTTTGATAAAATTAAATTCGAAATTCAGAACTAATTTAAAAATGTTATTTCCAAGCGTAGGAGGTTATATGTTAAAAACACCGAAGCTATAATTTGTTTCATATTATTTTTCTACCAATTTTCCGATCGGTCCTATGGCAGCTATATGATATAGTCGTCCGATTTTGACAAAATTAAATTCGAAATTCAGAACTAATTAAAAAATGTTATTTCCAAGCGTTGGAGGTTATATGTTGAAAAACACCAAAGCTATAATTTGTTTCATATTATTTTTCTACCAATTTTCCGATCGTTCCTATAGCAGCTATATGATATAGTCGTCCGATTTTGATAAAATTTAATTAAAAATTCAAAACTAATTAAAAAATGTTATTTTCAAGCTTAGGAGGTTATATGCTAAAAAACACCAAAGATATAATTTTTTTTCCGATTATTCCTATGGGAGCTATAAGATATAGTTGTCCGATCCGGCTGGTTCCGACTTATATACTACCTGCAAAAGATATAAGGCTTTTGAGTAAGTTTCAGCCCGATAGCTTTAAAACTGAGAGACTAGTTTCCGTAGAAACGGACGGACAGACGGACATGGCTAGATCGACTCGTCTAGTCATGCTGATCAAGAATATATATACTTTATGGGGTCGGAAACGTCTCCTTCACTGCGTTGCAAACTTCTGACTGAAATCAATATACCCTCTGCAAGGGTATAAAAATACGTCAGATGGGTGGACATGATCGAAGCGCTAAATAGGCGCCTCCATATTCCCCAATACCTATCGCGTCTAATTCGGAGTATAGAATCGAAAATTAATTTATCGCTCAAAAACATGGGGAAATGTATGGACAACCCACGGGAGCAGCACAAGGATCTATTCCCGGGGCGGAACTGTGGAATATTAGCTACGACGATATCCTCAGTTCAGAAATGCCTGATAATGCATTTCTGGAAGGATACGCGGATGACATGGACTGCATTAGCTAATTTTAGTCACAAGAAATCAAACAGGGGCCAAACTGGACTCAAGCTCACGTTTGGGCCGCAAATTAATTACGTGAAAATAAAGGCTGCAGAGATAACTAGGTAACTGAGTAGACTGATGGAAGCAAACTGTTAGTGAACCTGATACTATTATATGGCTGCGAAGTATGGGCTGAAACACTGTAGACTAAATCCTTTATTGGTTACTCAGAGAACCTGTGCCATCCGAATATTAAGCCCCTATCGCACGATATCACCACTCGTCTTAGTGCCGATAGACGTATTAGCTAGAGAAGCAAGTGCCTGCACGAGCCTCTCAAGTGGGAGAAGCGTCATGACATTTCCAGGGGTCGCGAACGTACGTAATGAAAATAAACGTTTTCTGAATTTTTTTTGCTATTCGATAGCATTTTGTTAGCTCTTAGCTTAATGTAAATGATGGGATTTAATGAGCTATCATTTTCATAATATTGGCAAAAAACATGCGGTCGCGAACGTAATCTAGTGTAATGCTAATATCTGCGAATCGGGACGGAATATTCTAAAGTCATAACTTTATTTTAAAATGGATTCATGTAGCTTTCATTCGAGTCTGTTCCCAAGAAAATATCTCCATTTGTTTTTTTTTTTATTGAATTAAGTACCGATCGTACCGAACGTACAATTTTTCCATGTTGTTTTTTTTAACAGTTAATAGAAATTTTTTTGACCTTTTTGGATTTTTATCTTCTTATTAGATTGCAACAAAGAGATTTGCTAGAAAAAATTCAAACAAATCATATGTTTTCCTTGCGAAATATTTTATCATAAAAATGTCTTTAAAAGTGCTAGAAATAAAAAAAGGACATTTTTCAGTTTTCAGGGCAATTTCTTTAACAAAACAAATGAAATATGCTTTGGTTCCACTGTATTATGAAAATATGGCCATTTAATTGTAAAAATACGCAAAAAATACGATGATTATGAAGATTTTTTTACATAGTTTTTTAACATTTCAGCAAAGATTTACGGTGTGTTTTAGTTCTGGGGCTTGAATGGTTCCCATTATACCATTTAGCTTAAGGGTTTTGAAACTTTAGACGACTCTCTATCAGATTTTTTTGGTTTATAATCGTGGTAAAGCTTCCAAAATAAATTAATTTTGTATTTCGTATAAAATTGCATCATAATTTCTGAGCTATCAAAGTGAACACGTTGATCCTGTATGGGTTTACATTATGATATGGTACCATCGTTATAGTACGAGAATATGCCCATACCATGATACTTGCTTCACCATTATTATTCTTTGCAAATGTGAAATGGAAACTCAATTTTGGATTTGCAGGTGATCTGATGTGAATTTTAAGTCTTTTTCATCTAAACATAAGAAATTTTCAGCCGCCAGACCATAAAAGTGTTTCCCTTTTATTGTGGGCCTTATTTAAGACTCGTCCTTCAAAATCACTCATGCTCTGCAGTCTAGGGAGATTTTTTTTTTCGACGTCAAGCGCATACTTTTTGTTTATGTACATTATATCCAACTTTTTATGTACTTACATATATTTAAAATAAAATAATTCAACTTGATAGGCGGCTTAAACGGGACCTACTTGCATTCATGCACATGACTTTTTAAGAGTTGTTGGGTCATTGCGGCTTTCGCACTGCGTTCTTTTCTTTTGTGTTCTTGTTTAAGGTAACTACTAGTCATTATTTGAAAGAATTCGACGATTCAACTTAACTTATCTTTTGCATTGACTTTTTGAATGTCCTTCTATTTTTATCATTACAGTGCGCTTACTGAGCCATTGGGAACACTAACACTGTGAGCAAATGAAGTTTTAAACCGAAAACCGTTAATGGTGCTATTTTTGTTTTCGCATAATTTTGCACCTTTTTTGATAAATGTATCGAAGTTTTAAAAACAATCCGCATTGTGGGCGTAACCACTTTTATTTTAGCTTAAAGATATGTAACCCTACTTACCCTAACAAACATAATAAATATATTGCAAGAAATGACCATTTTGTAGTACAAAGAAGAATTGCCTACATATTGGTGCTACACTGTACATATATCGAATAACGATAGCATTTCTGCATTATGCGGCCTTACTATTTCTTTTATATAATTCTTTCCCTTTATACTTGGTTCCTTGAGTAATAAACACGCGTGTCTGCTAACTGCTAAAAGATCCGCAACAAAGTGTTTTTATTTGTTTTTACTGAAAACTACTGGAAATATACAAAGGAGAAATATCTGTGTTTCACTGTGTAAAGGATCTGCGGATTGATCTGATTTATTAAGATTTTCTACAGTTATCTAACCCCAAGCGATACAAAGAAGCTTTCCAACATAAAATAGATGACTTTGAAGACATAGCTCGGCATATGCATGGAAGCCTTATAGTAGCTGGTGACTTCAACTCTAGAGCAGAAGAATGGGGCATGCGCCAACGACCAACACCAGAGGCCAAAAAATACTTAATATGTCAGCAAGAGTTGGACTGGTAGTCGTTAACGTGGGCAGAGCTACGACGTTTCAGCGAATGGGTCAAATAAGCACAATACCGGATATTACGCTAGCATCTGAGAAATCTGTGCACAGAATATTAGACTGAAAAGTCTTAGACATCTACGATGGAAGCAATCACGAGTACATATCTTTCAGTACTGAAGAGCTCACCATGTATGAAATCAAGTACGAACTAGTCACCGATGGAACGTTAACCGACTAAAGACCCTCTTAATACGAGAAATGGACAGGAGCCAAATCGAAACCAATAAGAGAGCTAGCGCGGAGAGCGTGGTGAGAAGCACTATGTCCAGTATAGAAAGAGCTTGGGATGCTGCTATCGCAGAGAGCAGACTCGATGTACTATAAAATATGTACGTGTCTGTCTTGGTTGGTCTTGATAAGCTAAGGAAAGCAGTGTCAGATGGTCGGACATGATTGATTCGCTGAACAGACGTTTCCATATCCCAGAATACCTGATGCGGTTAATAGACAGCTATCTACGAAATCGATAACTGACCTATCTGACAAGAGGAGACGAAAAATTGATGGGAGCAGCTCAAGGATCCATACTCGGACCGGAACTGTGGAATATCAGTGATGACGATATCCTTAGCACAAAAATGCCTGACGACGCAGCACGCAATACTGAGTACGCCCAACGGGCACTGATTCGAGTAAACGAATGGATGGACTCTCGTAGTTTACAGCTGGCTTATGAAAAAACTGAGCTATTGCTAGTCACCAGAAAGCATATGCCACTGGAGATGGAAATAAGGCTCACCGAGACAACTATTTGGACACAGTAGTCAATAAAGTACCTTGGGGTCAGGCTGGACTCAAAACTGACCTTTGGATCACAAATTAATAACGCTAGAACCAAGGCTGCAGAAACAACAAGATCCCTTAGTAGACTTATGCCAACATCGGTGGACCAATATCATCTAGACGAAAGTTGTTAATGAATACGAACAACTCCATTATTCTGTATGGATGGGAAGTGTAGGCTGATTCGCCGAAAGCAAATTGCAGAATGAAGACTTTGTTGGCTATACAAAGAACCTCTGTGCTGCAGCACTCGTCTTAGCATGCGTGATCCCGATAGACTTGCTGGCCAAAGAACTCAAGAGCCTGTACGACCTCCTATAAGCTGGAGAAACATCTAGACAATCGATTTTGGACCCAAAAAGAGAGACCCTCAATATCTGGCAAGAAGGATGGGATCGCTAAGGCACTGGAAGATGGACAAAAAGACTTATCCCCGACCTTAAAAGCTGGGTGGAGAGACGACACGGTGATGTAGACTACTGCGTTACCGAAGTGTTAACAGGTCACGGCTACTTCAGTTTCTTTCTAAACAAGATGGGCAACGCTAAATCCGAGGCCGACAACGCAAAACACTGTGTGTTCTATTGTACGAAATTCGCCCAGCAACGACAAATTATGACTTTAGTCACCGACACGTGCGAAAGCGATGAGAACTGGAGGGCAGTAGCCGCTTTTATCGGGGACATTCTGCGCTCGAAGAAAAGGGCCCTTAATGAAAGGGTATAAAAAGGGCAGGTTGAACGCAAACCATCAGACGGGCTCTGGCCTCTCCTTGGGATGAATATCTACTGTGGTATATATTGGCATTCAAGTAGAGACGAGCCTTACAGCTATGTATGAGTAGATGATGAACGCACGACACAGGCCCCACTTTTAAGTAAGGCGAAAGCTTTTCCGAAATGGATAAAGGTCTGATAAGGGGGATTTTTTATTATTATTATTTGTATTATTACGAGGGCTTCTATTAAAGTTTCTAGTCTAGGTCATTTCTTGTTAGGACCAATTGACATTTTCCCAAAAAAGTTTGTGCTTTTATCGATTAAAGTTCCAAGCAACTTTTTCAGTTGTAACCTCGATCGATATCGATTAGCGATTAATCAAAAACTTACCTCGGCAGAAAAATGGAATTACCTCGTGAGCATATTCGTGCAATCATTTTTCACAACCTTCGACGATGAACTGAAATCTTTGTATGGCGATGAAGCACCATCCTATAGCATTGTGGTTCAAGGAATAATCGGGGCCGACGCTCGCTCGAAGACGAAAGACGAAGACTAAAATAATTATATCCCCTTTGGTACTCTTATAATTCGTGTTTCCCCAAAACCTTTTAAAATAACACGAGTTTAATAGTTTGCGGTAGACGAAAACACAAATATCAAACGATTTGTCAATGCATTTTTAATCATGAAAGCCAAAGGTAGACAATTACAAGGCTCCGAAAGGAAGATTATCTTAAAATCATATTTGGCGGAATCATAGGTCGTGTACACTGCAGAGTCATTAATAATTATATTACGACCGGTTCTATAAGTCCCAAGGTTCGTGAAGGCCGCCCATGCCGATTAACAAAAAGGGAAAAAAGAAAGTAATATTTATGGTGCAACACAATCCGAAATTGAATTTCCGAGAACTGCAGCAAGAGGTGGAAAGTCGCTTTTATAAAACCGTTTCATATTAGACTATGCGAAGGATTAAAAAAAAATCTGGATACACGATCTGCGTGGCTAGAAAAAAACCTTATATTTCTAAGATAAATCGAGAAAAAAAGAGTTCAATTTGAAAAGGACTATATTCCCAAGCCTCCAGAGTTCTGCAAGTCCGTAATTTTTTCACACGAAAGCAAGTTTTACATATTTGGAATGAAAGGTAAATTAATCTGGCACAAGAGCAAAGAAAGGCAAAACTTACTTCCAACTGTGATACATGGAGGAGGTGGAACTATGCGATGGGGGTGTATGGCTGCTAACGGCGTTGGAAATCTGCGCTTCATCGATGGTGTTATGGACCATAAGATATATATCCAACTGTTGAAGAATAATTTGATTCGAAGTGCAGCAAAGATTGGATTACTAACGAGATTTATTTCCCACAAGATAAGGATATTAAACATACAGCCCATACTATACCAAGGTTTTCATTGGCCGCCACGCAGAGAATAGCAAATTTAATCTTTCACCTTGTTTCTGTGCCGAAACAATAATTAAACAACAGAGACGCTGTATCGAGAACGCTAGAATGTTGGGCTTTCTGCACATCGAAACTTTGTTTCATGGGAGTGCACGCCCACGCTAACGCCCATAACGCTTAAACCTGTCAAGCGTTCACATATTGAAAAATGTGAGTCGTTGGAAAAGCCTTTTAGTTTTAAATGTAATCTGGTCAACATATTAAAAAAAAAAAAAGAAGGAAGAACGCTATAATCGATTACCTCGACTATCAGATACTCGTTACTCAGCTAACAGGACCAAAGGGAGATGCAGATATGCAAGCAGCAAAGAGAGACTGTAATGCGCCACCTACCCGCTATCTCAATATATGGTTATGTGGACGGCGGACAGATTTAAGCGTTATGAACGTTAGAGTGGGCGTGGCAAACTTTTTTTTGGTTCAATCGATAGGTATTGACGACAACAATACATTTCAGTTAAACATTTTTTCTTGCACAAAAACTTTAGGCACCACAATTTTGGGCAGTTTGGGGGCGTGGCACCCTGATGAAAAAAACGTGCGCTGCGCAAGAAGCTCAGGAATCTACATACCAAATCCCTTTCAAGCTTTTGTAGTTTCCGAGATCTCAGCGTTCATCCGGACGGACGGACAGACGGACATGGCTAGACGGACATGGCTATATACTTTATGGGGTCGGAAACGCTTCCTTCTACCTGTTACATACTTTCCGACGAATCTAGTATACCCTTTTACTCTACGAGTAACGGGTATAAAAATACAAAGTACCAAGAACTGTTGGTAAACATCTTATTAGTTTTTTTATATATTTATCTGACTTGGTTTTCCACGAATCTTTGCTCTGGCACTGCTGAAACATTTATGAAAGGTTATTAAAAAGGTATTTTGCTTTTACTCCACATTTTTAGTGAAAACAAGGAAGAACGCTATAGTCGAGTACCTCGACTATCAGATACCCGTTACTCAGCTAAAGGGACCAAAGGAAAATGGAGATATGCAAGCAGCAAAGTGAGATTGAAATGATCCACCTACCGGCGGTAGATAAATTTAAGCGATGTGGGCGTTAGAGTGGGCGTGGCAAATTTTTTTTGGATCAATCGATAGGAATTGACGAGACCAATACATTTCAGTTACAATTTTTTATCTAGCATGAAAATTGTGGGCGCCACAGGCTTGGGCGGTTTGTGGGTGTTAGAGTGGGCGTGGCATATTCAAATAACAAACTTGCGCTGCGTACAAGGCTACGGAATCTAAATGTGAAATCCCAATTCTCTATCTTTGATAGTTTCCGGGATATCCGCGTTCATACTTACGATTTTTTGAAGTTTGTGGGCGGTTTGTGGGCGATAAAGTGGGCGTGGCAAATTTTTTTTTAGGTCAATCGATAGGTATTGATGAGAGCAATACATTTCAGTTAAAATTTTTATTCTAGCATCAAAACTGTAGGAGCCACAGTTTTGGGCGGTTTGTGGGCGTAAAAGTGGGCGTGGCACTCTACTGAAACAAACTTGCGCTGCGTAAGAAGCTCAGGAATCTGCACGCCAAATCTCAATAGCCTAACTCTCATAGTTTCCAAGATCTCAGCGTTCATCCGGACAGACAGACAGACGGACAGACGGACAGACGGACATGGCTAGATCGACTCGGCTAGTGATCCTGATCAAGAATATATATACTTTATGGGGTCGGAAACGCTTCCTTCTGCCTGTTACATACTTTCCGACGAATCTAGTATACCCTTTTACTCTACGAGTAACGGGTATAACAAGGAAGAACGCTATAGTCGAGTACCTCGACTATCAGATACCCGTTACTCAGCTAAAGGGACCAAAGGAAAATGGAGATATGCAAGCAGCAAAGTGAGATTGAAATGATCCACCTACCGGCGGTAGATAAATTTAAGCGATGTGGGCGTTAGAGTGGGCGTGGCAAATTTTTTTTGGATCAATCGATAGGAATTGACGAGACCAATACATTTCAGTTACAATTTTTTATCTAGCATGAAAATTGTGGGGGCCACTGACTTGGGCGGTTTGTGGGCGTTAGAGTGGGCGTGGCACATGCGCTGCGCTCAAGCCTACGGAATCTAAATCTGAAATCCCATTTCTCTATCATTGATATTTTCCGAGATATCCGCGTTCATATTTAGGATTTTTTGAAGTTTGTGGGCGTTAGAGTGGGCGTGGCACTCTACTGAAACAAACTTGCGCTGCGTAAGAAGCACGCCAAATCTCAATAGCCTAGCTCTCATAGTTTCCGAGATCTCAGCGTTCATCCGGACAGACGGACATGGCTAGATCGACTCGGCTAGTGATCCTGATCAAGAATATATATACTTTATGGGGTCGGAAACGCTTCCTTCTGCCTGTTACATACTTTCCGACAAATCTAGTTTACCCTTTTACTCTACGAGTAACGGGTATAATTATCTCACGAACAAATTATGCGAATTCTTAAAAATATTATTGTAAAACCTACTTTAAGTGAAATCAACTACAATTATTAGGAATTTTGGCTCGTCACCTTACGCTACACTCCACTACGTAAGTCACAGCTTTCTCTCAGACCTGTCTTCATCCATAATTATAGAATTGAAAACTTTATAATAACGACGGATTGCAAGCAAGAACAAATTTGGAGTTTATATTTTGTTAAGAAAAACTTAAAATAACGTTTTTCAATTTTTAACAAAATTTGTCCCTTTCGATAATTTTTGAAAAAATTAAAAGGTAACCCTATTTCATTACGTAACAAGCCTGTGAGTAGAATTTTTGGACAACCATATTTGAAAAAGTAATACATTAAAATCCTGATCGAAAAATAAGTGTTATACATTAAAACTTATCGGATCGACATAGTTTTGTTTGTATTTTACTCATCGAATACACTTAATTTTAAAACAAAATAAATAGTATACGTGACCGCTCGGCAGACCAGTTTTAGCTACTTAATAGGATTTTGCGATGTACTGTTCTATATACATATTTCCGCAACCACTCGCCAGAACTGAAAGCGCACTATTTCCAGACAAGGTTAAACAGGTGCAGCCTAATATGTTTTTTGTATGCTTGATGATTGCAACGTCCGTGCTCTGGTCACTTCTACCGATGTCCTAGATCTGCTGAATATTGTTAACATTTTGCGTATCTCGCTTCCCTGGTTCTTCATTCTGCACATTCGTTAGTCTTTCTTAAAAATAGAAAACATAAAAATTACTGTAAAGTACAGCTCCTTTTTATTGACGCCCGAAATAATGTACTTTCCAATTTGAAGTAATCGGCCATCGGTTTTCATTTCATCTTCCCTGGTATCTTTCTTCTATGCTTCTGTCCTAGTAAAATCGTTCTTCTTGCTTGTCGCTATAGCCCCAGGGTTTAACGACGTTAAAGAAAATATGCTTTCAGTCAGAAGTTTGCAACGCATTGATGGAGACGTTTCCAACCCCATAAAGTATATATATTCTTGATCAGCATCACTAGACGAGTCGATCTAGCCATGTCCGTCTGTCCGTTCGCTTCTACGCAAGCTCTCAGTCTCTAGTCTCTCAGTTTTAAAGCTATCGGGCTGCAACTTTCCCAAAAGTCTTATTTCTATTGCAGGTGGTATAAAAGTCGTAACTAGCCGGATCGGACAACTGTATCCTATGGCTACCAAAAGAATGATCAAAACATATATATATTTTCAAAAATGTAAAAAAAAAGTATAATTTACATATTAATTTCTACTCTTGGGAATATCATTCTTTTAATATTTCCAAATTTTGAATAAAATTTAAATCAAATCGGTCGACTTCATCATTTATATAGCTGCCATAGGGTCGATCGGATAATTAATGTAAGAATAGTACACAGACCGTTACATTTCGTTTTCGGTAAACAAACATTATCTTAAAATGTGTGTAATTAGTTTTTAGTTTTCTAAAAATCGAAAAGCTCTGTACATATAACGCTCCTACGGAAACGATCTGCAAGGGTATAGAAACTTCGGGGTGCCGATTCTTAATTTCTTGATTTTAATAAAAATGCGTTTGGAAAAAGGATAATGGTTGCCACTGCAACTGCAGCATTGGGTATAGCAATCGGAAACACGTAACAATCAAAAAGGCCTGACTTTGTTTATAACTAAACTATTATCGATATTTCACTCATCGATACACGGCAGCAGCAATGTATCATGTTTAAAAGAAATACCTTACTATTATTACTGTCCCTTTTTACTAACCATGATGCAAGAACTTTTGCATTATGATCAGTAGTTAGAACGCGACCACCCAGTCGTAAGTTGCGGAACGTGTTTTAAAAAAACATAGTTCTGGGTCGTACCTTTTTTACGCAAAACAGCACGCATGCAAATTTTCCAAGGCAAATGTGCGTGCTGGGTGCATTCTATTGCGGTGCCTTCTAGAAGTGTTTCAGAATAATGCATCCAGAAGCATGCCCAAACACCCGATTCGGGAACGTATTCCGAAACAAATAGTTCTGGGTCGTATCTTTTTTACGCAAAACAGCACGTATGCAAATTTTCCAAGGCAAATGTGCGTGCTGGGTGCAGTCTTTTGGGTGCCATCTGGGTGTATTTCAATATAGTGCATCCAGAAGCATGCCCAAACGGTATTTCGGGAACCTAAAAATAGTTCTGGATCGTATCTTTTCTACGCAAAACAGCACGCATGCAAATTTAACTAGCAAATGTGCGTGCTGGGGGCAGTCTTTTGAGTGCCATCTGGGTGTATTTCAATATAGTGCATCGAGGTGTATTTTAGAGGGAATGGAAAAAAAAAACTCAAACCCGAAGGTTGCCGATGCCCATTTTTTTTACAATCGTCTTTTTTCGGTACTGTTTTCTTGACAAACAAATAATAAAGACAAAAGGGAACACGCAAGGAAGCGCGCGGTTTTTCTTGTCTCTTGCATTTCTCGTCAGTTGCATTTTTAGTTCTGAAAAGTGAAGTTCGTGCCTCGTGTTTTGAAAAAGTTTGTTGCTTTCTGCCACCAATTTTACATCAATATTTTCACAGGTAAGCAAAGTGTAGATAATCTAGTTCAATATGAGCACAACAGTACATTGAACATTCAAACTAATAACAAATTAAATTAATAAAATAATAATTATTTGAATGTAAATCGTACAAACAACAGTGTTAATGTGACAAAATAAATATATTGTATATTTGTAATATATATACACATGTTTAAAAATATATAATATTAAATTTCCCCTATATCTTTCAGAATCGCAACAAATGAATGGGCACACCAAGGACTGAACTGCGTAAATGATAAAAGTACATCAACAAGAAGGAAGCAGCAAAGCCCCGTACAGAAGGAGAGTGACTCCGATCAAAAATTAGTTGAGTTCTTGAGTATTGAAATAAAAAATAAATATGAAATTGAAATCCAGTCTTATGTATTCCTGGGGAAAACTTCCAGATATTTGATTTTTGAATGCTTCTAGGTGCATTCCTGGGTACATGTTACAGGTGCATTAAAAAAGAGTACACCCAGAAGGAGTTTAGTATGTTGCTTCCAGGTGCATTAAAAAAGAATACACCCAGAATGTGTTTAGTATGTTGCTTCCAGGTGCATTAAAAAAGAATACACCCAGAAGGTGTTTAGTATGTTGCTTCCAGGTGCATTAAAAAAGAGTACACCCAGAATGTGTTTAGTTTGTAACTTCCAGGTGCATTCCAGATATATGCTTCCAGAAGCATGCAACGGGTGCATTCTTTTTTGTCCCGCACCCGTGTAAAAAGAATGGACAGACTCATCACTTCCGGAACACCTTTTTGATGCCAGTTCATAATGAAAGAACGCATGCTGGAATGCTGTCATTTACGACTGGGCAATGTACCTTTATACTCATGTTACGGCCTTATTCCTTGTGGTGAAGCATGTTTTCAACTAATTCACAATAACTTTTAGTTTTATTATTTCCAAGAAAATTTAAAACTATACTTTTTAAAGAATTCTAAGCTTGAAATTCGGTTTCAGTCATTGAATTCATAAAGTTGAAGTCTTTTACCAGAGTTCTAAATTGTGGACCGTCGAAAATTCCAGCATTTAATTTTACCTTACTAAATTTGGGAAATTTGTTTGCAACATAAACAAGCCTTTGTTGTCCTAAAAGTTGTGCTCGCACTAACAAAACTGTATCGTTAACTTCTTTTAGTCTGGGTTTTTGGTGAGTCGCATCAAAACCTTTATCGTCATCGCAGGGTTTTTTTTATCAATATGGGTATTCTTAGGGATATTATTAAGTTGGTTATGCAAAGTTGGGTAAAGTACGTCGTGATGGAGCCATGGTCTTCATTGCTGGATTCACACTGGCATACGTGTTATTTCGGATTTATCTTGGTTGGGAAAAATAGCAGTCCTCGGTGTGATTATTTTGCTCGACCCAAATCATAGGTATCTCTAATCTCATATGCTTTGTTAGGTACCCATTGTTTATTTTCCTTTATTTTAAATTAAAATAATTGTTGGACGTTAATACATCAAGAGCAGTAAAAACAAGTGGATCAACGAAATGCGATAGAGCTCATATAGACTAAAATTAGTTGATTAATTGCGCGTTAGTCTAACAGAAATATAAAAGGTTAGACGATCAAAACACCTCTGATAAGATTATGCATAACAAGAAAGGAAGTTAACTTCGGCTTGCCGAAGTTTTGTTTACCCTTGCAGTTATAAAAAATAATCAGTGTTAGTAACACCATGTTAAATTTTTAAGGATTTTTGCTAGCTTCAGTGATATTTGTGTAAAATTAAATTCGTAATGCTGAAAAGTTAAAATATTCTATATCCCAGATAAAAAGAAAATACGATCAATATCAACAAAGCAAAGTTTTTTAAAAATAATTCTATTATTCTACGATTTACTAGAATAGGGAAATTAAGCAATAGTAATCTACTCGAGCAAGAAGACAACCTGCCGTTTTAAACGCATTTCAAACTACGTAAGCGGAAAAATGAAGAAATTGTTTTAATACCGATTTGTGGCAAATGTTTTGCGGAGTCCCGCTGGCGTTATTGTTTAGGGAAAAGGTGGGTGAGTATTTATGGGGCTATTTAGCTGTTTTATCAGCATTTTTTTTTTTCCTGATGCCGATGTGACCGGGGATTTAAATAAGTGTGATTTTTGTGTAGTAGTTTGTGATAAGGTTTCTGATGGCTGAGGGATATTGGGGATGGTTGTTGGAGTTTAGAGTCTGAGCAAATAGAATGTTTGACTGGGGTTTTTAATGCAAATTGGAATTCTTAAAAAATGGCAAATAGATCACTAGAGAGAACTGATTAGTATTGGGGGAGGAGTCTTAAATTGATTTCGTTGGTATCGCTGGAATCGCTAAAAGTTTTAGAGCTCGTAAGAAAAGGTCTCACTAGTGCCTACTGTTCGAAAAAAACCGCTCAAAAGCGTACTCCATGCAGAGCTGTCACCGAAAAACCCTAAAACTTCGATTGCCTTTGGCCTGCTCCTCGTTCAACCGATGAGAGATTCCCTCGGTACTCGTAAATACTCGGCAAAAGGTCTTTTGAGCTTGCATGTGTTTCTCGTATAGCTCGGTAAAACATTTTTTTGAGCAGCCCTAATGAAACGCAGGGGTCATCCCTTTTTCCACATTTCTGAATGGAATTTAGACTGTGCAGTCAAAATTTTCATTTGGTTACCATTAACGGCCAACATAAAGGATTTTTACGGCCACCTTAAATTTAGCCATCGCAATGCTACCCTGCAGTACTATTCACCGCTTTTTAGGCACTGTAGCACTGCTAAAACATCATCAGCGAGCACTTAATCAGCGCTGATTCATCACCGTCGTTTCGTTTCTGCTGACGTTGCGTTCCTTTCTGCCGGCGTCGAAGTCATCTGCGTGATGGTTTTCTGCCAGTGCTGAATTGTGGAAATGCATGGTACCTTAATCCCAAGTATCGGTGGACAGGTAATTTTCGTTGCCATGCATTTATAAATGGTTTCAATAATTTTGCTATACCATTTTATAAAAACAGAACTATCTTTTAAAATATATGAATACTAATTTAGTTTGGCTCCTGTCGTTTTTTTCCCATCGGCTATTAATGCACACGAGTATGCGTATTATGCACAAACAATAACGCTAACTTTGACTTGCCGAATACACTCAATGACTTTGAATTAGAATGCTAAAATAAAATATTTAACAGACAGTCAGGAGAACAGACTGATGCTGATCATAAATATATTACTTAATGTATAGCGTCGGAAACGTCTTCTTTAATACGTTGCAAATTTCTGCCTGAAATAATACTCTCACAAGGGTATAAAAAAGACCTATCACTTTCATTTTTTTTCTCGCTCTCTGTATCTCTCTCTTTATTTTTTTCTCACCCTTTAAAGATTTGCCTGTCATAAAATATCTGAGGCAACAACATAAGGCATCACAAAATCATAAATAACAGGAAAGAAAGTTAACTTCGGAAAGCCGAAAATTGTATACCCTTGCCGTTATAATTATTCAATTTAATTCGAAATTCTTACAAATACAAAATATGATATTCACAATAGTATAAGATATGTATATCAAAAAATACCGATGCTATAATTTGTTTCATATTATTTTTCCACCAATTTTCCGATCGTTCCTATGGTAGCTATATGATATAGTCGTCTGATTTTGATCAAATGAAATTCAGAACTAATTAAAAAATGTTATTTTCAAGCGTAGGAGGTCAAATGTTAAAAAACACCAAGACTATAATTTGTTTCATATCATTTTCCCACCAATTTTACGATCGTTCCTATGGCAGCTATATGATATAGTCGTCCGATTTTGACTAAAATAATTTCAAAATTCAGAACTAATTAAAAAATGTTATTTCCAAGCGTAGAAGGTTATATGTTAAAAAACACCAAAGATATAATTTTTTATAGTTTTTTTTTTCGATTATTTCTATGGGAGCTATAAGATATAGTTGTCCGATCCGGCTGTTCCGACTTATAAACTACCTGCAAAAGAAATAAGACTTTTGTGAAAGTTTCAGCCCGATAGCTTTAAAACTGAGAGACTAGTTCGCGTAAAAACGAACGGACAGACGGACATGGCTATATCGACTCGTCTAGTGATGCTGTTCAAGAATATATATACTTTATGGGGTTGGAAACGTCTCCTTCACTGCGTTTCAAACTTCTGACTGAAATCATAATACCCTCTCCAAGATATAAATACATTTAGGAAATGACATAACAAATGTACATTTAAAAGGATTGTAAACCCTTTCAATAAATAAGATAGGAATAAATTTATATCGACTTTGTTAATTAAAAAGTCTGTCGATCTCCGCTTTCCAAAAGTCAAACGTTGCAGTGTAATACACCTGAATTCCCTGGTCTTCCCAGATATCAGATCGTTTCACCAAGCAGGTGAGCTGAGTTCCGCGTATGAATAAGCGTTAGAGTATTTAAAATTCTCCCATCAAAAAATGTTGTTTCGGTACTTTAGTGCCTGGCTGATGTAGTTGTAAAAAGTCAACCAACATTGCCAATCCAGCGTGTTGTATACATCCCGCGGTTGCAAATTTTCCTTACTCAAATGCAGCAGGTGGATTTTCGTAATATGGGGCAGAGTAATATAAAGTGCACGATGTTATCCTGCTCCCTCATAATGCAGATAGGACACACAGTGTCGATGTCTGTCACTTTTGGGATAAAGATCAGTGGGAGAATTTTTCATCCGGACATAAAAATAGTGCGGATCTTCTCCAGTGAAAGCGTCAGTAACTTAGTTTGGTTTTGAACTGAGTCCTATACGTTTCTTCCATCTTTAATATAATATTTTTCGGCCATTGCTACCTTTGTGACCTGTCGCCCAACTGTAGCCTTTCTCCGTAGGTCTCTGCAGGCGTATCCATTCCATGACCCATTGCTCTTGTTCCGGCATCAAATAATTGGCTAGGATTCGCTGCTGCTTATATTCGGGCATGCTTAAAACTTTCTGGATATACCTGAAATTCATTTCAGCTGTAAAAATAATCTATTTAATGTAAATAGCATAATTTATTGTCTACGGCTCACGCAGAATCACAAAGTCATCTGCATACAACAGTGCCTTAATCGCCCATCCGCCTTTTTAAATAAAGAAATAAAGACCTTATTGGTCCTTTTGTTGTTTGGCTCTTTTACTGACGCTCAATACATGAATAACAACAAACGGTTTTATTGGAACCGAGCGGTCAGAAAAGGTCCAATTCATATGTTACGGTCTACTAAAAACAAGAGACTGAGAGCACGAACGAAACGAAAAAGTGGTTGTTGCTTAGACTCTGAGCGATTGAGTCGCAATTTTTAAGGTCTTTGTTAAAATACCGTAATCATTATAAGTTTTTTACAAAAAACTCAAGCTATAATGAATATATATGTTCTTAAATTTTTTTTTTTGCTTAAAAATATAACTTTTATAAGTTTTATTAATTATAATAATCAAAAAAATTTAATCAAAACGATTTTTGAAAAATATTTTTGCATTTAATATTAGTTTTGTTTGTAGAAACTTTTGGAATCAACAAAGTTTAGATTCAAGACGATAGAAAAACGTTTAAAAAGTTGATTTTTACAAAAATTCATCGTTTTTATAAAGTACTGAATGGGTTAAGAAAGCCCAATAAGCTTTTGTAACGATGTCTTCACCACTTTGGTGGATAAATTACCGTGGCATGACTACGCGGGATGGAGAATGTTTCAGCGAGTTTCTTATGCGATTGCGTCAGCAGGTGAGGAAGTGTAATTTTGGTACTTCCAAAACAGAAATAGATGAGACAGATAAGGATAAACTAATTGATTCTTGGGCACCAGCTGAGTTGAAGAAAAAGTTGCTGTCAACTGATTAGTTCTTGGATGGATTCATATCTGTTTGTCTAATTGAGGAACAGGTGAGCAAGCAGACGCAATCAATGTCATCAACGTCATCAAATAGATGCTAAATCTGTATGGTCAATAAGATAGCATCGCGCACGGCTAAGTGGAACAACACCAACGTGGAGAGCGGCATATGTGTCCGAAATGATCATGATTCAAATAGTTTGCTTTGTCCAGTGAAAAATGCAAATTGTAACAGATGTTTCAAAGTCAGGCACTTTGCTAAGGGATGTCGTACTACTGTAAAGAGATCAGGCGGAAATCATCGAGGAGATACAAAGCGGCGCTATAGAGATGAGGCACCATTCCGAGCAGTGAGTGGCGGTCAACAATTTCACAATCCCTATTTACTAGTTGCGAATAAATGTGACATGGGCGAAGTCATTTCTTGCCGAGTTGGTGGTTTACCAATTACCATGGTCATCGATTCCGGATCCAAGTATAACTTATTAAGTCAAGATGATTCTAACTATCTCTATATCTGAGTCGACAAATCAATTTCGGGCATATGGTGCCGATCAGTTGTTACAGATTTCATGTGTGTTTGAAGCACCGATTGCAGTTGGACGGAATGCTGAGTTTATTGCAACCTTTTATGTAATAAAAAAAAGGGTAGGCAATCGCTGCTTGGTCGGAAAACGGCCATAAAACTCAACGTGTTGAGACTGGGCATAGCTATAAATCGAGTCGAAAAGTTGGAACCTTTTCCAAAGTGAAATAATGTATCTATTATTGGGTGGGCAAGAAAGTCATGTCGTTTTTTTTAGTAATCGTTTTTAATCTAATTTATTTACGACTAATCGAGCACCAGGGTCACACTTTTTAGTATCGTTTTAAAGCTTATTGTCTTAGGTACTATCGACGAAAATTTGGTAATTATTCGATAACATTTGTGGAAGCTATAGCAAATTAAACATGGAGGACCAAAGTGAGCATTTTCGGCATATTTTGCTTTTTTACTTCCGAAAAGGAAAAAAAGCGGTCGAAGCTCGCGAAAAATTGTGCGAAGTGTATGGTAAAGATGCCATGAGTGATCGCCAATGTCAGCGCTGGTTTGCCAAATTCAGGCTTGGAGATTTTGGAGTTAAAGACGCCCCACGTTCTGGTCGACCATCGGCCGTTTTTGACGAACAAATTCAGGCTGTGCTGGATGAAAACCGGCGCTATTCAACGCGGGAGATGTCAGAGAAGCTCAGTGTGTCGCATACAACGGTTGAAAACCATTTGAAGAAACTTGGCTACGTAAGCAAGCTCGATGTTTGGGTTCCGCATAACTTAAAGGAAATTCACCTAACTAAGCGTATCAACATCTGCTATTCTCTGCTGCAACGGATTAAAAACGATCCTTTTTTGAAGCGGATCATTACTGGCGACGAAAAGTGGGTTGTTTACAATAATGTCCAACGAAAAAGATCATGGAGCAAGAAAGATGAGCCAGCCCAAGCCACATCAAAGGCCGATATCCATCAGAGGAAAGTTATGCTGTCTGTTTGGTGGAATTGGAAGGGTGTAGTGCACTTTGAGCTGCTGGGACGGAATGAAACCATCAATTCAGATGTGTATTGTCGCCAGCTATCCAATTTGGCGGAAAAAATTAAAGAAAAGGAGCCGGCACTAGCTAATCGCAAGGGTATAGTCTTTCACCATGACAACGCTAGGCCCCACACATCTTTGGTCACTCGGCAAAAATTAACGGAGCTGAATTGGGAAGTGCTACCACATCCACCTTATAGTCCGGACTTAGCACCTTCAGATTACCATTTGTTTCGCTCTCTTCAAAACTCTTTGAATGGTAAAAACTTTGATTCAGATGAGGCTGTCGAAAACCACTTGTCTCGATTCTTTGCTGGAAAAGACCAAAAGTTCTTCGAGCGCGGAATTATGCAGCTGCCCGAGAGATGGTCATTAGTGGTCGAACAAAACGGCCAATAGATAATTGATTAATTATAAGTCCTGATATAAATAAATCATCTTTGAAAATATTGAAAAAAAACGACATGACTTTCTTGCCAACCCAATAGTTTGTCAATTGATCCACATGTTAGGCTTGTGAAGCAACCAATGCGACGCATCCCAGCCGCCATTGAGGACAATGTAAAAGAAGAGCTAGAATTGGCTTTATCTTAAGATATCATAGAGCCAGTACATGGACCGAGTGATTGGATTTCTCCAATATTTATCGCAAACAAAGGTGATGAGAATATAAGGCTGTGTATTGATATGCGCCAAGCGAATAAAGCAATCCAACGGGAAAATTACCCATTACCAACATTCGAGTCGTTTTTAACGAATCTTGAGGACGCTAAGTATTTTTCTTGACTGGATTTGAAAAGTGCTTATCAATAACTCGAGTTGCATCCAAATAGCCGAGAAAATACTACATTTATAACACCACAAGGATTGTACTGATACAAGCGTCTACTCTGCGGTGTTAACTAAGCACATCAGACATTTCAAAAACTGCTGGAGGAACGATTAGCGAAATTCCCGAATGCATTAAATTATATTGATGATGTAATTGTCTTCGGGAGGTCATTGGAGGAACACGACAAAATGGTGGAGATAGTAGGAGTTATCTTCAAGGAAAACAAAATATTTCTCAACCAAGATCAATGCGTAAGGAAAACACAGCTACTTAAGTTCCTCGGGCATATATTATCTGACACAGGCATTTCTGCTGATCCAGAGAAAGTAGAAGTAATTAGGGCTTTCAGGTCGCCAAAGAAAAAAGAACTTCGGAGATTCTTAGGCCTGGTCACGTACGTGGCAAGGTTCTTGCCAGATTTGGCAGATACAACAGAACCGTTGAGAAATTTGCTCAAAGCGGATGAGAAATTTCTGTGGAACCAACTTGAACAGCAAGAATTTGACAAATTAAACTATTTTATTTTAATTTTAATGTTATTTTAAGTCAAAAACTGGTTTAATAGGTGATGCCAGTCCATTAGCGCTGGGAACGGTCTTAATACAGTTTGATGTAGAAGTTCTGATGTTGAGAAACGATATTTGCAAACGGAAAAGGAAAGTCTGGCATTGTTATGGAGCGTGGAAAAATGTCATTACTATGTTGCTGGTTTGGAATTCGAGTTGGTAACTCACCATAAGCCATTGGAAACGATTGATTGGAATGGAGAGGAAAACATATTCCATCTGATTTCAATTTATACTCCCACATCTTTAAATATGTATATCCGAGATTTCCGAAATAAGTACAAGAGACGAGGAAGTACTAGATGCCATGAATTGACTGCTGGAGCTCTGCAACTTTCGAGTATTGGTAGTATTCTATAAGGAGGAAGCCGTCTGATCATCCCCCAACAACTACAACAGAGAGTTTTAACACAAGCTCATGAGGGACATCCTGGAAAATCAGTAATGAAAAGGCAACTAAGATCAAAAGTATGGTGGCCAAAAATCGACAGGGATGCAGAAAAATTTGTCAAGGATTGTCGTGACTATATAATGGTATCTTTACCAGATAATCCAGTCCCAATGAGACGTCATTCATTTCCGAATAGCCCATGGGTATGGGTAGCCACTGATTAGTTAGGACCGTTCCCAAATAATGAGCACTTGCTAGGTCTCATCGATTACTATTCTAGATACATAGCAATACAATTTGTAAAATCAATAGAATAAAAGGTGCTTATTCAAGAGATGTCCGAAATTTTTAGTAGATTGGAGTGTCCAAAAAAGTTAAAAACAGACAATGGCAGGCAATATGTGAGTGTAGAGTTTAAACAAGAAAGAACGCTATAGTCGAGTACCTCGACTATCAGATACCCGTTACTCAGCTAAAGGGACCGAAGGGAAATGGAGATATGCAAGTAGCAAAGCGAGATTGAAATGCGCCACCTACCGGCGGTAGACAGATTTAAGCGTTATGGGCGTTAGAGTGTGCGTGGCAATATTTTTTTTGAATCAATCGATAGGTATTGACGAGACCAATACAGTTCAGTTAAAATTTTTTATCTAGCATGAAAATTGTGGGCGCCACAGGATTGGGCGGTTTGTGGGCGTTAGAGTGGGCGTGACATATTTGCGTAACAAACTTGCGCTGCGCACAAGGCTACGGAATCTAAATCTGAGATCCCAATTCTCTATCCTTGATTTGAAGTTCGTGGGCGATTAAGTGGGCGTGGCAAACTTTTTTTTTATCAATCGATAGGTATTGATAAGAACAATACATTTCAGCTAAATCCAGTTTTATTCAAGCATCAAAACTGTAGGAGCCACAGTTTTGGGCGGTTTGTGGGCGTTAGAGTGGGCTTAGCACTCTACTGAAACAAACTTGCGGTGCGTAAGAAGCTCAGGAATCTGCACGCCAAATCTCAATAGTCAAGCTCTCATAGTTTCCGAGATCTCAGCGTTCATCCGGACAGACGGACATGACTAGATCGACTCGGCTGGTGATCCTGATCAAGAATATATATACTTTATGGGGTCGGAAACGCTTCCTTTTGCCTGTTACATACTTTTCGACGAATCTAGTATACCCTTTATTTTACGAGTAACGGGTATAACAAAACCCGATACTCTGTTTCAAATATAAGGCCAAGAGCAAAATGCTCTTACGTTCGATTAGATAACGGTGATTCGATTGATATCGCTGGAACTCACTGCGTAATTTAGCCCGGTCAGGTCGACATCACCGTTTGTTATCCACTCGTAGAACTCCATGGCGTTATCCGTGGGATCTCCCTCGCCGTAGGTAGCTAGGCAGAAAACTGCCAAGGAATTAGAAATGTCTTTTAGCTGCAGCAGCTCCTCCATATCACATTCCTCAGGATCGGCAACCATGCCTTTGAGTCGATAACGAATACCCTCCTTAGCCAAGCGGCCGGCGAACTCTTCACCAGTTCCAGTCTGCGAGCCATAAAAAACGACTAGGCTGCGTTGGGAGGCTTTGAGTTTCTTGACGAATGAATTGTCAGCTGCACTGGTGGTGCACACTGTTGTTGGTCTAAAAAAAAATCATAGAAATACATTAAATAGTGCTCTTAGATACAAACACACTTAACTTGCCACTTAACTTCTCCAATAACCAGTCAAAAGTTATGCAATTTAAAAATATTCAGGGTTACTTGTACCTGTATACGTTCCTAGTCAACCTTTGTGTTCCATTTTTACCTTAAAAATTTTTACCTTAAAGAAAAAAACGGAACAATACCCGTTTGATATTTTCTCCTCAATTTTCACATATCACTTTAAGCATATCAAATTGATACGAATTCATAGCCATATGATTCAATACCATATCAATTACAAATGTTTATATGAATCCGTATCATATTGATATGAATTCGTATCAATTTGAAATGTTTATTATATCAAACGTAACATCGAAAAGTCTTCGAAAAAAAATGGCAGAGCCTTCGCATTTTTGTGCTTTTATGGTATTTATTATGGTATTACATATACTTTTTGACCGAATTGCCGCGGTCACTCTAACATTCGGCTTAATGTTTTTATATAAAAGTGGAACATTTTGCACTGTTTATTTTATTTTGCGAATGGTTAGTATCTCAAATCTAATTGTATTTAATTGATGTTAGTCTAATTCGAATTTCTTTACTACTTGGACAACGCAACATGCTTTTTGGTGGCTGGACTGCACTACAACAAAGTCAAATGGTTGGCCAGGATGCCTATCTGAGCAAGTTGGCGTCCGCCACTTCACTGGGAGTCATCTATCAAGGACAGGAGAAGGCTGTTCTAAACCTACATATATGAATGCTAAGTTTAATGTACCAGAAATAAATTAAAAATAAATAATTTGAACAAATTTAAAGGATTTTTTTTTATTTTTATAAAAGCTAAAAAGTTAAACCACAGCACGTTAATATAAATCTTACAACCATATCAACATGTTATGAAAAACGCTACAGTCGATGGCCTAGACTATTAGATTCCCGTTACTCAGATAAAGGGGGTGCGAGAGGGATGGAGATATGCTAAATGCACCCTTCAGTTCTGCAGTAGGGACGCGGTGACATGGCTCAAGGCAAAAAGCTTTTTTTGTTTTTTTTTTGTGCCTAAAACGCTGTGCCGCTGTTTAAGTCAGCAGAGAGCAGTCGGCGCAGCGTAGAAGACTGCCCACGAAAAGATCGTGCAACAAAGACAGGCAGATATTCGGATATTTCCCTCTCTTTCTTGTCTTATAATCTGCCTGCACTCCGCGCTCGCAGAGACAAATTTCGGCCGGTCCGTTATTTTTTTTTGCGTCTCTCCGTTATGTTCGGCTAGCGACTAATATTTCGGCGGAAAAATTTTCGTGGAGCAGCGACATGTGAATGCCCTAATATATAAGAAGCCTTATTGTATATCGAAAAAGACAACTAATATTGTTTTATAAAAGTAAACAATTTGATTATAGTAAAATTTAGTAAATTGAATTAACTTATAATGTTATGTTTACTTATTATACGTTTTTATTACAACATAATTTTATAGTGTAGTTATAGAAAATTATATATATAATATATATATATATATTAAAATTGATTTCAATATTTAAAACATTACTAGTATTAGTATTAACATTTTTAAAAAATTCGTATTTTATTTTTTACTTAAGAAGTACAAATTATATAGTCGGATATATTTCGCCTTAGAAAGGGTATAAGTGCAGTGGCACGCGCCAACAGCGAAGAGAAAACAAAAGAAATCAAGTAAAGGGGTGAGAAGACTTGATGCTTTCTGTTTGAGTGATTGAAGGGGAAGCATCCATTTTAATTGTGCGCAGCAGAGTTACTTTAATCGTTTAGTCAATATAATAAAGTCAGGTAAGTGCTACATTAAGTTTAAGATGTTGTGCATTGATCTTAGTTTAAAGTACGTATATTTTGAAGGTATTCAATGGGTTACGTTAGCCGAAAGTGGATGACGAAATGTTTTGTGGCAAAAAAAAATCCCGCAAAGGGTTTATACACAGCTCTAAAAGGTAAATATACAAATAAACAAGTAAAACGCATTAAACCGCTAACGGAACCCATAAAACACCTTTAAAATTTTCGTACTTTGAACTGAGATCAAAGCACAACATCTTAAACTTAATGCAACACTTACCTGACTTTATTATCTTCAAAAAATACCGCTTTAAATAAACACATAAATGTGTGTTTAACTCAAATAGCCTGCTCTTCTTCCTTCTCTTTTAATAACTCAAACAGAATTCACCAAATCTTCTTCTCACCCCTTTACTTAATTTCTTTTGTTTTTTCTTCGCTGTTGGCGCGTGCCACGTGCCACTACACCTATACCCTTCCTAAAGCAAAAACAATCTGACAATATTATTTTTACTCCTTGATTAAAAAATACTACGAATTTTTTTTTAAATTTTAATATTATAATGTTTTAAATATTTAAATTAAATTTATCGGACTAAGTTTCTTTAAAAAAAAAAATTTATATTGTAATAAAAATGTATAATAAGCGCTGCTGCACGAAATATTTCCGCCGAAATGTTAGTGCTAGCCGAACATAACGGAGAGACGCAAAAACAATAACGGATCGGCCGAAATTAGATTATAATCGGCAGATTATAAGACAAAGAAAGTGAGGGAACCACCGAATATCTGCCTCTCTTTGTTGCACGACCGTTTTCGTAGGCAGTCTTCCACGCTGCGCCGACTTCTCAGCTAACGTCAACCGCGGCAATGCCTGTGACGGTGTGCAATCGCATAACTGGTTATAACTTTTTAATTAATGGTCCGACTTGAATAATTTTTGGCATGCTAAATTAAATTTGTTAAAAATATAGTTATAGTCGTTTTTGGGCGTTAGAGTGGGCGTGGCACCCTGCTGAAACAAACTTGCGCTGCGCAGGAAGTTCAATAATATTTTATAGTTTCCGAGATCCAAGCGTTCATACGGAAATATATATATATATTATGGAAGCATAAGGGACGAAATTGATAGGAAAAGCACCCGATTGATGACCAGTTTTACGATTTTATTTTCTCTGTGTAGGTACGCATTTTTATAACGGCCCTGTTCCAGTTTTCACTTCCGAAAGATTTACACGGACTAAAATTTCCCACACGTTTTCCGAGACTTACTATCTGAAGAACTGCACGTATTCGAATTTACCTCTGTTAACTTTCAAAACATTTCTCACGTAAACTTTCAGACAAGAATTCGGATGGCGGACGCCAACACGAAAATTAGTTCTTAAAAAATAGTGCGATAACGAAACTTGATGTTTAATATTAATTATCGCGTCATCTAAAAACTAACTGATCCTAGTTAATAAAAAAAAATTGTTATCTAAAAATATTTCTTTCTTGGCAACTTTGCAGCACTATTGTGAACATTTTTTAATACTGCCACAAATCTTCCGCCTAAAATTTACAAATATATTTAGAATATTCCCTAAACTATTATATTTTGTTTAGCTTTTTATAAGCTGCTCCAAACAAATTTCAGCAACTCAAAAACCTCAAAACTGTTAACTTATTTCATTAAAAATCCATGGCAACTCTGTAACATTTTAGTATAACCAGAAAGAATAGTTATACCCGTTACTTGTAGAGTAAAAGGGTATACTAGATTCGTCGGAAAGTATGTAACAGGCAGAAGGAAGCGTTTCCGACCCCATAAAGTATATATATTCTTGATCAGGATCACTAGCCGAGTCGATCTAGCCATGTCCGTCTGTCCGTATGAACGCTGAGATCTCGGAAACTATAAGAGCTACAATACTGGGATTAGGCATGCAGATTCCTGAGATTCCTGCGCAGCGCAAGTTTGTTTCAGCAGAGTGCCACGCCCCCTCTAACGCCCACAAGCCGCCCAAAACGGTGGCTCCTACACTTTTGATGCTAGAATAAAAATTTTAACTAAAAAGTATTGTTCTCATTAATACCTATCGATTGACCAAAAAAAAAGTTTGCCACGCCCACTTTAACGCCCACAAAATTCAAAAAATCGTAAGTATGAACGTGGATATCTCGGAAACTATTGAAGATAGAGAATTGGGATCTAAGATTTAGATTCCGTAGCCTTGTACGCAGCGCAAGTTCGTTACGCGAATATGCCACGCCCACTCTAACACCCACAAACCGCCTAGGCCTGTGGCGCCCACAATTTTCATGCTCGATAAACAATTTTAACTGAAATGTATTGGTCTCGTCAGTACCTATCGATTGACTAAAATAAAACTATGCCACGCCCACTCTAACGCCCATAACGCTTAAATCTGTCTACCGCCGGTAGGTGGCGCATTTCAATCTCGCCTTGCTGCTTGCATATCTCCATTTCCCTTTGGTCCCTTTAGCTGAGTAACGGGTATCTGATAGTCGAGGTAATCGACTATAGCGTTCTTCCTTGTTTTTTCTATTATCACTGTGAACGGTAGTCCAAGTAGTGACAAAGGAGAGTGTGCAAAGGCGACTATTATACACGAGAAAATTAAAATCTACTCCGATCGTAACCATGATGCACTGATCGAAAGGTATTGCAAAAACTAAAAGGATTGCATACCAAGGCTTTCAGAAAATCAATTGGTTTGGGAGAAAGATCGGTGAAAGTGTAAAATTGAAAATATAGAAAATTTGATCTGTTGGGGATAAATGCTCAAGATTATTAGGCTAGTTGTATTCAAACTCAAAATACGCGTCGAGTGACACCTCATTTGCTTAAATCTGATGCACCGTTCAGATTTTGGAGGACTTCTAAAAATGAAAATTTTTTTTTTTTGTCAGTTTGGCAGTTTGTTTCAGAACGTTGTTATAGAGTCCTGAAATTTAAGATGATGTTACCCAGCTTAATAAAAGAAACTTTAGTTCTAGCACTTTTGGAAAAACTCGATATTTAGGCGAAAAAACCTGTAAAAAAAGCTAAATTTCGTACGCCCGTAACTTGTTAACTACTAACTCTGCAGGCGTGTGCTATATGTCTTTAAAAAGGTTTTTAAAATGCTTACCACGCTTTCCTCACGTGATTTGTCTAAATACCATAATTTAAACCTATTGTAACAATTTTGTTTACGATTTGTAAAGGTTTTTTTTTGATTATTTCTCAGAAACGACACAAAAAATTTTTGGTTTAACTAAACACAGTATAGCCCTTAATTTTCCTCAGCTTTCGATATATAACACATTGTTGTAAAGTCATGCTTGAATTATTAATCATCAAAAATGGCTACTTTAAACAGTTCAGAACAACTAACGATGCCTGAGCATTGAATTTTGTATATGCGGATCCAAACTATATTTTAGGTTCATGGAATCATTTAAATTGTTTTAACAGTTACATATATGAAACTTTAGTTCCACGACTTTTGGGAAAGTATGTCAATTATATGGATGATGCTTAAAACAAAAACTTCTGATATCAAACAGAAACACCTCTTAACTAGGAAAAGGGTCGTGACGATCACACCTTCAAGATACAAAACTACTGATATCAAAACGAAAAATTGTTATACATTTGACAATAAATACACTTCCTCAAATTTGCGCATTCGATACGCTGCAATAGAAAATGCCTGTGACGGCAAAAAGCTCCAATGGGTTTGGCATCCAATTTTATACCCTTGCAGAGGGTATATTGATTTCAGTCAGAAACTTGCAACGCAATGAAGGAGACGTTTCCGACCCCATAAAGTATATATATTCTTGATCAGCATGACTAGACGAATCGATCTAGCCATGTCCGTCTGTTCGTCCGTTTCTACGCAAACTAGTCTCTCAGTCTTAAAGCTATCGGGCTGAAACTTTCCCAAAAGTCTTATATTTTTTGCAGGTAGTATATAAGTCGGAACCAGCCTGATCGGACAACTATATCTTATAGCTCCCATAGGAATAATCGGAAAAAAAATTTTTAAAAATTATATCTTTGGTGTTTTATAGCATATAACCTCCTAAGCTTGGAAATAACATTTTTTAATTAGTTTTGAATTTCGAGTTAAATTTTATCGAAATTGGACGACTATATCATACAGCTGCCATAGGAACGATCGGAAAATTGGTGGACAAATAATATGAAACAAATTATAGCTTCGGTGTTTTATATATCATATAACCTCCTACGCTTTGAAATAACATTTTTTAATTAATTCTAAATTTCGAATTAAATTTTATCAAAATTGGACGACTATATCATATAGCTGCCATAGGAAAGATCGGAAAATTGGTGGGAAAATAATATGAAACAAATTATAGCTTCGGTGTTTTTTTTACGTATAACCTCCTACGCTTGGAAATAACATTTTTTAATTAGTTCTATATTTCGAATTTAATTTTATCAAAATCGGACGACTATATCATACAGCTGCCATAGGAACGATTGGAAAATTGGTAGGAAAATAATATAGCTTCGGTGTTTTTTGACATATTATCTTATACTATTGGGAATATCATTTTTAGTGTTTTTAAATTTAATAATTATAGCTGCAAGGGTATACAAGCTTCGGCTTGCCGAAGTTAACTTCCTTTCTTGTTATTTCTGCGATACCTTTTGATTGGTGTATCATATGTTATGATCGGACCATCGCAGCAGATTTTTAATTCGCCTCTCCCATACTGCGATAAAAAAATGAATGGGTGACATTATATTTGTAAACTAAAACATATGTTACCTGAAATGCAAAATTTGTTTTACGTTTATCGGTATATTACTGTTAAATTTGTAATACACTCCTAAAATTTTTTCAAAATACTAGAAAAATCGCCCTAAACATGAAATCGCCCTAACATTAGGAAAAATCGCCCTAGATATAGGCAAAATCGCCATAGAAAATATGTTTTAGGGTTAGTTTTCTAAAATGCCTTTTATTTATATATTATATTTCGTAGAACAAAAACTCATCTAAAATCGCCCTTGAAACTAGAAAATCGCCCTTGAAATTTGAAAATCGGTGGCCTAGCGGTCTAATGCGTTGAACTTCCAAAGTTATCTAATTGGCGTGAGTTCGAGCCCACAAAGAGTAAAATTTTTTTTTGTGCAAGTTTTTAGAATTGAATTCTTAAACAACTTTGTGTGCAATGGCAAACAAAATTTAGAACACGTAAAGCTAATAAACAACAAGAAAGGAAGTTAGCTTCGACAAGCCGAAGTTTGTATACCCTTGCAGTTATAATTATTAAATTTAAAAATACAAGAAATGATATTCCTAATAGTATAAGATAACATGTCAAAAAACACCGAAGCTATAATTTGTTTCATAATGTGTTCCCACCAATTTTCCGATCGTTCCTATGGAAGCTATGATATAGTCGTCCGATTTTGATCAAATTAAATTCGAAATTCAGAATTAATTAAAAAATGTTATTTCCAAGCGTAGGAGGTTATATTGTAAAAAACACCAAAGAATTTTTTTAGTTTTTTTTTTCGATTATTTCTATGGGAGCTATAAGATATAGTTGTCCGGTCCGGCTGTTCCGACTTACACTGATCGGCATAAGTATTTTCACAAAACAAAAGTTAAATATATTTAATGTAACATATTTAAGGTAATTTAATTCCCGTTTGAATGATACAATACATTTCTTAACCCATTCAGTACTTATTTAAAAGGGCAAATTTGGTTAAGCATCTACTTTTTAAACTTTAGTCCTCGACCTGAAAACTTAAATTTTTTGATGCAAGAAGTTTGCTCAAACAAAAATAATAACAGCAAAACAGAATTTTTCAAAATCATTTTGCTTATATTTTTTATGATTTTTTTTTAGCTTTAAAACTGTGAGACTAGTTTGCGTAGAAACGGACGGACAGGCGGACATGGTTAGATCGACTCGTCTAGTGATGCTGATCAAGAATATATACACTTTATGGGGTCGGCGGAAACGTCTCCTTCACTGCGTTTCAAACTTTTGACTGAAATCATAATACCCTCTGCAAGGGTATACAAATAATGTAAAGTACATTAAAATAATAGTTTTTTAATGTATTTAGTCCAACTGGGTAAAATAAAACATAATTTGTTGTCATTAGTAAGAATATTTCTTAGAATTAAATAGAGAATTTGTTCTTAGAACAAATTGAGATATGAACCCTTTTTGCGCGTCGCCTAGCGCGATGTGTCTGTGGTGCTGCGGTAGTGCTCTCAACTGCGAACCCAGCGGTCGTGAGTTCGATTCTCGCTGCGACCACGAAGATTTTTCTCGAGAAGTTGTTACATATTTACGTATGTTTTTTCTCTGATTCTGTTTAATGACTACTTTCAGTTCATATTACTCTAACTAGCAGTTTACCAACTTGCGTGGAGCGGCCAAGTAATAACCTTGCCTTTTCACCCTCTCAAATTATAGGAAGTCAAATGGTCCTAAAAAAAATTCATGGAAAAAGTGCCACAGATAATGTTTGCCAAGAACCAGCAAACATGTCCAAGCACGACTTTTTATAAAAAGTTGTTTTTATTTTTAGGGCACTTGCTCTTGTTTTTAAGGCGCTTTACCTTTAAAACAAGAAAAACAACATACATTCAAGAAAAGTTTTCTTCAATTTAGGGCAATTCACCATTAAAACAAGAAAGTCACCATAATCTCACAAAAATACCGCCGGTGATGCTTAAAATTTTTTTTTATGTTTAGGGTATTTACCTTTGAAAACAGAAAAATCGCCCTATATTTAAGAAAATTCATCTAAGAATTTTTTTTTATTTTTTTTACCCAGTCGTCATTGACACCCGTTTTAGGGCGATTTTACAGTAAAATTTATATGAGTGGAGTAAGCCTGGCACTTTGCTGAAGCAAACTGTGCAAGAGTCTCTAGAATCTTAATGCTTAATCCCAATTTTGTAGAATATATGTATATACCATGTGGGGTCGGAAACACTTCTTTCCACCTATTACAAATTTTTCGACGAATGCAAAATACCGTTTACTCTGCGAGTAACGCGTATAATATATTATCCACCATAATTTGGGGGCTAAATTTAAAATAGGTTTTTTTAATTTCAAAAATGTATACCGCTGCTCCGACCATGATTATTTTTTTTGTGAACGGTGCATATTATTTTCAAATACCATACAAAATAACAGACCTCCGGATTGAATTTTAATTAACGTTCGTTAGCCGCCACGCAAGGAATAACAAACTTAGTCTTTCACTGTGTGCCGAAACAACAATAAAGCAACATAGACGCTGTGTCGGGAACGCTAGAATGCAAGCAAATTCTTGGGCTTCCTGCACAGCGCAAGTTTGTTTCATCGGAGTGCCACGCCCACGCTATCGTCCAAAACGCTAAAACCTGTCTAGCACCCACGTTTTTAAAAAATGTGAGTCGTTTAAAGATCCTTTTAGATTAAATTGTAATTTGGTTAACATACTAACAAAAAAAACAACAACGGGAAACAAGTTTAATCCAACATAAATTGCTTACACTAACAAAAATATATATTTTTTTAAGTTTGAAGTACGCGCCTAAAACTACAGACCTCTCCCCTGAACATCGGATTATGGCGACTCCGTATCTGTTCTTACCAGATCGGTTTTATTACGTAACCTATTGAAAATGCCTCTAGGATTAGGCACCTTTTGGATACGGCATGTGCCGAGAGAAATGCATCGTATTCTGCATTTTCGAAATGACTTTATACTTACTGAATGGAATAGCTCCGAGACGGCTCCTCTTCCTTCTTGCGGCTGCGCAGGAAGTAAAATGCAGCTGCACCAATAAATACCACGAGTAGGGCCACGTCCAGTAGTCCCAGGAAAGGTTCGTTACCGCCGATTGCGGTTGCTTCGTCAATCGATTGCTCGCTGACCATGTTGGAAAGTGTATACTGTAAAAAGAGCACATGATTCACGCTTTAGTTTTCGCTTTGCATAACGTTTATTTAGCTCGATTTGCATGCCCGCACTTTGGACACGCACTCTAATGTATTCCACGTAAGCCAGAACCTACGAAGCATCGTCTGTAACGGTAATCAGCTTTCGCACTTATCTTAACACGATAACACCGAATGACATTGAATACGGGTTTTTACTCGAGTATACCTTGGGCGTCGTTGTTGTAGTTGCTGTTTTACTCCTAATTAATATCGCATATCAATCGCACATGGAGTTGTGAAATTACAACTAAAACCATGAATTAGATTCGCTGATATAGCAACGCAACGTCAACTTGGCTTCACAGAGCACTGCCTACTGACAGTTGCAAGCAACAGGTTTTATACATGGCGCTTTACAGATACAGTGTCCCACTAAAATCATGATACACCAGACGATTTTAAGCTTAATTGCGAAATACTTGTTTATTGAAGGATTAACAATATCACAAAAAATAACAATATCAACACTTCCATCCAGATAACTTAAAAAATAACATATTTGGTTTAATTTAACGATCACTTGTCTAATCTTTTTTGATATTTGTAACGGGACTTTTTATATCCGTTAATCGTCGAGTATAGGGGAATATTAGATTCGTCGGAAAGTATGTAACACGAAGAAAGAAGCGTTTCTAACCTTAACTTCTTTTAATTTTAAAATCTTGATCAGGATCACTAGTCGAGTCGATCTAGTCGATCTCCATGTCCGTCTGTCTGTCCGTCCGTAAAAACGCTGAGATCTCGGACACGGTAAAACCAAGACAGTTGGGACTTGGCATACGGATTCTTGAGGATCTTGCGCCACGCCTCCTAAAGCACACAAGCGCTCGTTACGCTTAGGCCTTTCTAGCGTCCACATTTTTAAAGATTTTGTAAAATTCGAAACTTATAGGCAAATAAAGAAATCGACACTAGATGGCGCTGTTGCGAGATATGCAATCTTGGGAACAGTTGCTTTGCTGCTTGCATATCTCCATTTCCCTTGCACACCTCTGAGCTGAGTAACGGGTGTCTGATATTGTTTCTTTTTCTTTGCAATGATTTATTTTGCATTGCAGCCGCTGTACAATTAACAAAAATGTAGTTTAAGCTAGTAAAATGCTGGGTAAAGCTCACGGTAGACGAACGGAAAACAAATTTAAGTTTACACATACACATAAAAGAAAGGAATTTCTATGCCGATGTTGCTATAATTATGTCCGATCTGATCTGATCTGAGTGGGAGAAAATGGACCCATCCTACTTGGCACCTTTTGTTTCATCTATGCCAAGACGACTTATGACACCATAAAAATGAAGGGATATCCCACGAAATGTTAAATTTAAATATATTCATTTGCGTATTTATACGTTTTCCCTTTTTTGTTTGTGATATTGTAAAAAAAAGGGGAAACAAACATACGTCATACTTAGTTTGTCCTTAATTAAAGGAGTAATTTGCAAATTTGCTTGAAATCGACTGGCGTATCCTGACATAAGTGGCACACTCTATGATGAAAGCGAGTAATTCTGGGAGGCTCCGGTTTTCTCTTTACTTTTAAGTTTTCAGAAAAACTTTTCGTTTTTGTTTTTACGTGCTCTCCGATGACAACATCGGAATGTTTCATTTTCTCACCGCTTCTTTCTGCTTAGACATCTGTTTGTGTATGTTAAGATACATTTATCGGCCTTCGTCAAAACGAAAGTTGTTGGTGATTATAAATATATTTATAATATAATATGCCACGAATGGCTACTGTGATGGTGGCAAATTAATGTAAATCAGTAATCCTTTTTTTATGCAACTAAGAACGAGTTTAGGTTAAAAAAAAAATTTGTCGTTTGCGTAAACCAAAGCACCAATTTTTAGTTTGAAAAATTAAAACGAAAACCGGAGTCCGGCTGATAATGATTAGTTATTTCCAAGCCGTTCCAAAGTTTAATATTGAGTACCAAAAATGTTTTTAAGTAACAAAACAACCCAAAATTCAATAAACTTTATATACATTTTCTTTGCATATTGGAAGGAAAAAGCATACAAATTTATAGATTTTAACTTGTATTTACTTATTGAGCTTTATAGAATATGCAGTCCCAGGGGATATTAATTGTTTGGATATTTTTATGGGATCTGGGTTTTAAAAGTATACAAATTTCAGCTTTAACTTGAATTTGACCTAACGATTTAATGTTGCTAATGCGTTTCTACGTGTGTGTACTTTGTATAGACTCGCGGTCATCAAATGGCAGAAAATAAATATTAAACACATGCCTAGCCAGGCGAGCGAACATGCGAAGTATATGCAAATCGACCGTAGTACCGTGGTTCGAATGAGGAAGTGACGTCACTGCAATGGACGAATGCGCAATAGCTTTTAAGGTTTTTAGGATTATTTTGCTGTAGACTTGATTTTGTTCTTTGACAGTTTTCTAAAAAGCACTGTTCCAGCTCTGAATTCGTTCATTAATTCGAAGCCCCTGGAAGCCAAATACTACTAAAAAAATCGTGATAGTCTAAACCACCATTTAATAGACTTTTATTTGCAAATTGTTTTAAGCTATCATTGCCATTAATCTTCAAATTTATAGATACAATCGCTATTTCATTGTGAAACCCACAAAGTTAATTGAAGACTTCTGCACACGTCATGTTAAAAGAGTAGACAACAAGATATTACTGTGGACGACTGTCCACGTAGTGACAAATTGCCCCAGAAGTGTGCTTACGGAGACTTTTATATGAAGCAGCAAAATTACAAACCTGCTACGATAGAAATAAGTAATATATTAATCAAGAGATATTGATATTTCCTTCCAATTTTGACGCTAAGGCATTCTAAAGTATATGGGCCCATAACGCAAAAGTCTGTCAAGCGCCCAAACTTGTTAAGGTCTTGCATGGTCATTAGTACCGCTACCATTTTTATTTCAGTCAGAAGTTTGCAACGCAGTGAAGGAGACGTTTCTGACACCGTAAAGTACATATATTCTTGATCAGCATCACTAGGCGAGTCGATTTAGTCATGTCCGTCTGACCGTTTCTACGCAAATTAGTCTCTCAGTTTAAGAGCTATCGGGACGAAACTTTCCCAAAGGTCTTATTTCTATTGCAGGTGGTATATAAGTCGGAACGAGCCAGATCAGATATTTCTACCCCATAACTGCCATTGGAATAATCAAAAAAATATTTTTTAAAAATGTAAAAAACTTCGTTGTTTTTTGATAAATTAATATCATTCTTTTAATATTTCAGAATTTCGAATACAACTTAAATGTATTATGCGATCTACTAAATGAATACAATTTCTTAATTTTTTTTACATTCGGCACGCTTTATCAAAATCGTACAGCTAAACCCAAGCATATTGAAAGCAATAATTGATTAAAAAGTGACTACTCAGATAAAAAATTAAACTTATTAAATAACGCTTAGACTAATACCATTCTTGGCACGCTGCTAGATATTAATCAACTTAATAAAATAAAAATTACACTAAAAACTCTTTGAAAATGTGGGCGCCTCAAGCTTTTAAGATTTATGGGTGTTAGAGTGGGTGTGCCATTCGTTTAAACCAAGCATGGACTACATAGACACTAACTAGTGCTATTTTTGTGTTTTCCATTTCGCAAACGGCGAAAACTGTTATCCCTATAACATGTTTATTAATGTTAAGATTTTAAAAAAGTTTAAAATGGGTATATGGGAAAAAAATAATATTTTAGAAATTTAATAATCGTTAAAAAATTGTATACCAGAACTTATGTACATATGTTGAATGTGTACCTTGTTAAGGTGTTTTTCTTTGATAAGAATGACAAGTAAAGTCCACAAAAAGTGAACATTTAAAGCATTAAAGGGTTTCAGGGTTTCAATTCTAGAAAAAACTATCATCAACGCCTTGAGAGCATTTTAATTGTAAACCAGAGGAATCAGATTAAAACAGAAAGAGAGCTAACTTCGACAAGCCCAAGGTTTTAATACCTGTACAGTTTTATGACTAAAAATATGATTAAAATAGAATAAATATTTAAATTTTAACATTTAACAACGAAATATAAAATACATTTTTTCTCCTGATCAGGGTATAGGTAAAATATCTCGATATCTAAAGTTTCATGTTGATAGCTTTAAAACCTTTAAAAATTTTTCAAAAATATAAAAACATGTTTTAGCCAATCGTCTGATCAGCACGCTCTTTTACACCGATAAAGGCATAAGAAGCATAAGCATAAGAAAAACACGATATAATTAAAAAATTTTTTTTTTGATTATTCCTATGGGAACTATAAGATCCGATCAGGCTGGTTTCGACTTATATACTACTTGCAAAAGAAAGAAGACTTTTGGGAAAGTTTCAGCCCGATAGCTTTAAAACTGAAAGATTAGTTTGCGTAGAAACGGACGGACATGGCTAGATCGACTCGTCTAGTGATGCTGATCAAGAATATATACACTTTATGGGGTCGGAAAGGTCGCCTTCACTGCGTTGCAAACTTCTGACTGAAATCATAATACCCTCTACAAGGGTATAAAAATACATAAAAATTGGTAAATACTTTTTAGGAGTGCTCTAAGTAAAACAATACATTGTATTTATTTGAATAATGGAACTCAACTCAAAGTTATCTTAGTTTTTAGCGCTTTATCATGTAATTAAAGTTTCCATTGTTTAATCAAAACTAACGCCCAGGTGATGACACCACACTTAAAACTCTGTGCGATAATGCTGAGAATCTCGCTTGCTAAATACGATTTCAAAATCCCTTTACCACAATGACAGTCACGAATTACTTAATTGGATCGACGGAGAACTTATACGGTAGGAATGACTTGACATTTTAAAGTCGCGCACTAGTATTTGTTCTTATCGTAAATTAAGCCTAGTAAACAGCCAGATTCCTTTGAATGCATTTAATTCTTCTTAGCAAACATCGATATTTATTAGTAAAGATACAGGTGTAAGGGAAATCCGGAATCTTGATATATATTTATGTATATTTCCGATGTGTATTGTCCGACTCACAACATTTCACTAAAAACATAAATATATTATATATTTATATGAAAATTAGTTATACATTTTAGAGAAAATGTGCATTTCTGTTTACGAAATTGAATTTATTGGGGGTGCCAATAAAATTAGCCTTAAAATATTGATGCACATAAGAAACTCGTTAAACGATTTTTGTGCCACGTCCGAGTATGTTATACAAATCAAAAAAGGTAGTTGGATTGAAATGTTTTTTGTGTATCCTCATAAAAATACACAATACAAACCGTGGGGATCGAAATTGAGTACATGTTTGCCATTATTGGCTGTTGTCCCGCCTAAAAAAGTTATTATCAATGCAATTGGACCCAAATTATTAGTTCTTAGCATATTAAATGTTATATAAAACCTAACAAAAAAAACTTATTCTTTTCATAAGAAAAACAAGGAAGAACGTGCCTCGACTATCAGATACCCGTTACTTAGCTAAGAGGACCAAGGGGAGATGGAGATATGCAAGCAGCAAAGCGAGATTGCAATGAGCTAGCTATCTGCATTCTCAATATATGGATATTTGGGCGGCAGACAGACTTAAGCGTTTTGGGCGTTGGATTGGGCGTGGCGAACTATTTTTGGGTCAATCGATATGTATAGACGAGACAAGTACATTTCAGTTAACATTTATTTTTAGCATGAAAACTATGAAACTTCTGTGCAGGAATCTCTAGAATCTGCCTGTCTAATCCCAGTATTGCAGCTTTTATAGTTCCCGAGATCAAAGCGTTCATACGGACATGGCTTGATCGACTCGGCTGTGATCCTGATCAAGAATATACTTTATGGGGTCGAAAACGCTTCCTTCTACCTGTTACATACTTTCCGACGAATCTAGTATACTCTTTCACTCTACAAGTAACGTAATAAAATAATAAAATTATTGGCTGATCCGACCAATATATGACTCCCTGCGTATATGACTCCCAAGTCGCATTTCTTATACAAGTTACGAAATATTGGTAAAGCTATTTAAAGAAATAAACATGTAAAAATTACAAACACTCACTGTTTAACACCATTTTCGGCATATGTATACATAAATGTTATTATTAATTTAATTCTTATATGTTTAAATAGTTTTTATCAATCACCGATAAATATTAATGATCAATTTTAACGACGTTAACAAAAAAAAACCAAAAACCAAAGTTTCGCAGCACTGCCCAAGGGAATAACATGAACCTGGTTACGTTGGTCAAATTCAAATTTCATGCTCAATTATGTTACCGGCCTAGCAGTTCAAAGCTATCATAAATAAAACGAGAGATATCGCTATAAGATACCCGTTACTCAGCTAAGTGTACTGGGAGCACTCAGGGAGTGTAAGGGAAATAGGGATATACAATTAGCAAAGCGCCTGTTCCCAAGATTGCACAATTTATTTGCTTATACTAACTCTTTAATGAATGGCCCGAATTGAACCAACTGTCGCAAGTAGTCGGACATTGATAATCAAAACAAATTCTCATCTAAATTTGTCGAAAATGTTAAAAAATGTGGGTGCAAGATGTATTGCACAGTCAACATATTATTTATTGGACTAATTTGTTTCCAATTGTAATCGATAAACATTTGTTTTTTCTAAAAATAACATATAATAGCAAAATTTTAAGGCCCATATTGATATAATGCAGGGGTCGGCAGCGGCCTATCTAGTGAGCATAGGGAAGTGTTCTGCCCATCCTCTGCTCGCTCACGTATAACTTAGATCAGTGGTCGGCACACACATACCATCACAGTTTGCCTTGCATTAGTGTAAGTGTAAAAAACACGAAGTTGGCGCGCAGCGCTCTGACGCCTGACGTTTCTCTGTTTTGCACTGAAATTCTCTGCCGCAGAAGCAAAAAAACACGCCGAAGCTGAGAAAAAAAAGACCCGAAGACTCATGCCGAAGTCATACGAACATCTACGTTATACGTGAGCGAGCAGAGGATGGGCAGAACACTATCCTATGCTCACTAGATAGGCCGCTGCCGACCACTGACTTAGATGTTCGTATGACGTCGGCAAGGGTCTTCGGATCTTTTTTCTATCAGCTTCGGCGCGCTTTTTTTTTGCTGCTGCGGCAAGGATTCTCAGTGCAAAACAGAGAAACGTCAGGCTTCAGAGCGCTGCGCGCCAACTTCGTGTTTTTACACTCACACTAACGCAAGGCAAACTTGTGATGGTACCCTGCAAGCAAAAGGGCGATATTTCTATCGCCTGTCGTCCAGAAGTCACTTCTTAGTAACTTCTGCGCGATAGAAACGCGATAGAACACATTTTACAAAAACAAAATATACATGTATCGCGAAGAAGTAACTTCCAAGTCACTTCTGGACGATAGAAAGGCGATAGTACACATTTTACAAAAACAAAAAGGGTCGGGATCGCGAAGAAGTAACTTCTGAGACACTTCTGCGCGATAGAAAGGCGATAGTAGTGAGTAAAACACGCGATAAAAAGAGGTCGCGGTAATTTTCCGTTACCCCTTTTTTTTCAGAAAATTTTTGGGTCTTCATTTTGACCCACGCCGTTATTTTTCGCCCGAGCGTCATTTCGTTGCGTGATATGTCTGTGGACAGTGCGGTTTTGTATCAAATTTGTGCGTTTTAAAAATATAGCTTTGTTTTTTTCTAAATGTTTTTAATTGTTTTTAATTGCGTGCGAAATTACGTGCTTATCGTGAGATGTACGAATATGTAAACCTTTATTCGGACAAGCTAGCTGTGGACATTACTTGGTGTGTAACTGCGGAGAAACCCAGCATCCAACGATTCTCAACATATTTCATTGTAAAAGGTAATGTCTTCTAGTTCATTTTTACTTAGAGTGAACAAAAAACAATTTTGGTTTCTGTTTCTTTTAGAAATGGTTATAAGTAAATTTCTTATGTCGACGGAGCTGGACCTAAATAACATTGTTCAGCAAAATTTCCTACATGCCATGGACCGTGTATACAAGCGGACAAAGCACGTATACAAAAAATAAATGCAAAATATTAAAAGTAAAAAAAAATATGTTTTTATTCAAGATTTTCCAATTGGGAAAGACTCTTCTAGGTATCTTCTACAAGCATATGTAAAGTCACTTTTGAGTGACTTCCATAAGTGACTTCGGCGACACTTCCAGAAGTTACTTCGGCGATATCGCATTCGGATCGCGGGAGTGACTCCCTTCGGGAAGAAATGTGCCACTTCGGCGACACTTCTAGGAGTGACTTCGGCGACACTTCCAGAAGTGACTTCGGCGATATCGCATTCGGATCGCGGAAGTGACTCCCGTCGGGAAGAAATGTGCCACTTCGGCGACACTTCTCGGAGTCACTTCGGCGTCACTTCCAGAAGTGACTTCGGCGACACTTCCAGAAGTGTCGCCGAAGTGGCACATTTCTTCCCGACGGGAGTCACTTCCGCGATCCGAATGCGATATCGCGGACGATCGTTTTCATCTTCTAGAAGTCACTTAATAGTGCCTTCCGCGATAGAAAATGCTTGCAGGGTATGTGTGCCGACCACTGATATAATGACATGTGCACCTAATTAGCACACATTGGATTTAAACTAGGAAATGTTACTTTGAAAATTTTTTTTATAAAAAAAAAGTGTTTGGATTCTTATTTATGAATAGTCTGGGCAAATGTGACTTGCCACAAAGTTCGAAGTCACCATCAAAGCTAAAACCAGTTTTAAAGCTTTAACGGTACAGTAACAGCTATTTTGGGCTTAAGATCCTTCAAAATGTCTTTGAAAAATGTTGATAAATATAGTTTGTTCATGAGATATCAAGTCGTTACCGCGGTAAAAAAAAATTAAGAAAAGTCGGGAAATATAATAAACCAAACTAAAGTTACCCGAGACATTTACTGTTAAAAGATAATAAAAAAAAATATGTTTTTCTTCTTTGTGTGATAGTAGATAAAACAAACAACAAAATGTTGTGTTTCATAAAGAACGGCCACCAACTTACCAAGATAGGCATAGCGACATTTTATTATTTATATAAAAGTAGTCTGTATAAATTTTTATGCAATTCATGATTTTTGCCAAGCCAATTCTGATTTTATTTTCATCACTATGTGTATCTTGGTAAGTTGTTAGCCGATCTTTATGAATTTGGACAGCTCTGTACATACAATGCTTTCACGGGAAAGACGTGCAAGGGAATAGAAACTTCGACTTGCCGAATCTAGCTTCCTTTCTTGTTAGTTATGCAGTTGCTCTACGACTCGTATTTAAACTAATACAAATTCAATTCTGCGTACATAAGGAAATCAATCTAAATTATACTCAGATGGGCGGGAGTAAGCTAGATATATATCACACAAAGCTTTGTGGCTGCCAGAGATAGAGACTGAGCAAGTTTAGCAACAGGTACTGAACTTTAAACTTGTGGGACTCAGATTGCTCTATCTGTCCTTGTCGCCGCAACCTTGACCGCCAATACAACGCTTGTAGCATTAAGATTATCTAAACATCAGTTAATTATGGATTACGGTGTTAATTTCGTGGTCTTGTGGCTTGGCTTCCCAACAAAAGTACTTATCGAAAACTTACAGACACTTGTTTTTACAAAGCGCCTCTTGTGGTCTTATTTTTTTTTAGTCCCTCTACCCGTTTTATGATTTTCACAGTTTAACTGCAGAGCGAAACCGCGGTCTTAACTTACATTAACTTTATTCAGATAATGCGGTGGTGAGATGTGAGAAGGGAAGTCACAATTAGAGGTGCAGAAACATCGATGGAAACATCGATTCATCGATGTTTTTCAAATTTCTAAAAACATCGATGTTTTTTTGGACCATCGGTTTTTCTAGGGCCCTCACAGTTCAAAGAAGAAGAAATACAAAAGCACGCTAAAGGTTTGTAATTGGTTACATTTTTCCTATTTTGTTAATAATAATGTTTAATTATTTACTTGCAACTATAGGAAGTAATATCGGTGGTGTAGGCGCGACGCTGCTTAAAATTTCAGCGATGGATAAGTTCTTAAATATCAGATCGCCGTACCCGGTATCGTTGACCAACTTATGTTTGTTAACAAAAATTATCAAAGCTTTACAAAGTAATCCTCTTGAATCTAAGATGATCTCAATGGACTGAACTTTTGTTTTTAATTTTATTTCTTAGCATATTACTTGATTAAATGAATTGTTTTTCTAGTCTTAATACAAATTCCATCAATATTTTTTAAATTATATTTTATAATACCATTACGGAAAACATCGATGTTTTTTGAAAAACATCGATGTCTGCAAACATCGATGTTTCTGCACCTCCAGTCACAATTATTAGATGTGGAGAAACATCGATGTTATAAAATTTTTTAAACACATCGATGTTTTTGTTACATCACCAATTTGAGAGAAACGGTGCGGAAGGTATGTAAGCGAAAAATGTGTTTATAAATTAAATTATTAGTTGTTTAACATATTTTTCGATTTTCCATGAATATATATTTTCGTAACTAAGCTATATATAATACTATAGTATGATCTCTTAGAATACTGATGATCTTTATTCCCGGTATACTAGATTCGTCGGAAAGTATGTAACTGGTTGTAGGAAGCGTTTCCGACCCCATAGCCATGTCAGTCTGTTCGTCCGTATTAACGTTGTGATCTCGGAAACTAAAAAAGCTAGAAAGTTGCCCTTCAGTTCTGCAGTAGGGACGCGGTGACATGGCTCAAGGCAAAAAGCTTTTTTTGTGCCTTAAACGCTGTGCCGCTGTTGACGTCGGCAGAGCAGTCGGCGCAGCGTAGAAGACTGCCCACGAAAACGATCGTGCAACAAAGAGAGGCAGATATTCGGATATTGTCTTCTCTTTCTTGTCTTATAATCTGCCTGCACTCCGCGCTCTCTGAGACAAATTTCGGCCGGTCCGTTATTTTTTTTTTGCGTCTCTCCGTTATGTTCGGCTAGCGACTAATATTTCGGCGGAAAAATTTTCGTTGAGCAGCGATATTGAATGCCCTAATATTTTAGGAGCATTATTGTGCATCGAAAATATACAACTTATATTGTTTTATAAAAGTAAATTATTTGATTATAGTAAAATTAAGTAATTTGGATTTACTTATAATGTTATGTTTACTTATTATACATTTTTATTACTATATATTTTTTTAGTGTAATTATAGAAAATTAGTCCGTTAAAATTGTTTTCAATATTTAAAACATTAGTAGTATTAGTATTAACATTTTTAAAAAATTCGTATTGTGTTTTTTACTTAAGAAGTACAATTTATATAGTCGGATATTTTTCGCTTTAGAAAGGGTATAGGTGCAGTGGCACGCGCCAACAGCGAAAAGAAAACAAAAGAAATCAAGTAAAGGGGTGAGAAGACTTGGTGCATTCTGTTTGAGTGATTGAAAGGGAAGCATCCATTTTAATTGTGCGCAGCAGAGTTACTTTAGTCGTCTCTTTAAGTTAATATAATAAAGTCAGGTAAGTGCTACGTTAAGTTTAAGATGTTGTGCGTTGATCTTAGTTTAAACTACGTATATATTGAAGGTATTCAATGGGTTCCGTTAGCCGAAAGTGGATGACGAAATGTTTTGTGGCAAAAAAAATCCCGCAAAGGGTTTATACACAGCTCTAAAAGGTAAATATACAAATAAACAAGTAAAACGCATTTTTTAATCATATCCCCATAAATTTTTAAGGAGCGTTGGTAATGGATTCGGAGGACCTGGACAAAGGTTTAAGGAAAGCGATGACCAATGTATAAAGCCAATAACGTAACATAAAACTAGGCTTACTATAATAATTGTCCTTTAACAGATAACCTAAATAACACTATTTAATTAAAATCATAAGTGAAAACTCATGGAAAAATTCTGATTTTCCCAAGTGATTTCACTTGGGACGTGTCACTTGCAAGCGATTTCACAAGTGAAAACTCATGGAAAAATTCTGATTTTCACAAGTGATTCACTTGGGACGTGTCACCGGCACGTAACAGGCCATGCGACAAATGAGTATAAGGAACAAGTGAAATCCCGTGGGACTTCGAAAAATGTTCATTTGAATTTTCACTTGTGAAAAAGCGGACATCCCATATAATTGTCTATAAGTTCTTGTACTTGTTCTTCACTTGTGCAAGAGGACATGTCCCACAGGATTCACAAAGTGATTCACAAGTGAAACTTTTTTTTTTGGAACTGAAGGGTGGCTATTGGGATTTGGCATGCAGATTCCTGAGCTTTGTTTCAGCAGGGTGCCACGCCCACTCTAACGCCCACAAACCACCCAAGACTGTGGCTCCTACAGTTTTGATGCTGGAATAAACATTTGAGCTGAAATGTAATTTTCTCATACATTCCTGTCGATTGACCTAAAAAAAGTTTGCCACGCCCAACTTAACGCCCACAAACTTCAAAAAATCGTAAGTATGAACTCTGATATCTCGGAAACTATCACGCAGCGCAATTTTGCTAAGCGAATATACCACGCCCACAAACCGCCCAAGCCTGTGGCGCCGACAATTTGCATGCTAGCAAAACAATGTTAACTGAAATGTGTTAGTATCGTCAATACCTATCGACTGACCCCAAATAACTGCCACGCCCACTCTAACGCCCATATAACAATGAGCTCAGTAACGGGTATCTGATATCCGAGCGTTCTTCTCCAAGGGAGAAGCGATTGAAAAAAACGTAGTATACGATATATTTCGGAAAAATAAATATTTATATCGTAATATTTTTTGTCAAATGTTGTGACAATCGATATTTTTATCTTATCTGCACACAGCCACATAAAAATCGTTCTTGCATTTTTAAGCGGATTTCTCTTCACATAGATAATCGCTTAAGCGAACAGATGATCTACATAAGCAGACCGTATTCGAAGGGGGAAGACGCTCCAATTTAAACGTTAGCATGTGGAATGTTTTTAGCGCTAAGTGATTATTTTATTGCTATTAGTAAATTGATCAAGGATCAGATTCCCATTTAGGCAAGTGAAATGTGAATTAGTGAAATGAATTTGGACTTTTGTGGGCCAATAGTGAGGTCACTAGATTTTTCAAAAGTAAGATCCGTTTGGGCCCTTTAAAAGTGAGGGCTCATTCGTGTGTGCATAAACACATTTTCATGAACTCAACCCCAAAGCGTGAAATTGTGACAATTAAACTTAAGTAACTCTATATAATTATCGTAGTTGTCTGATCGATAGAAACACATAAGTACGCCTTACTTCTAACATGTTGTTTTTTCATTCAGTTCATGTTTTATTTTGCCGAAAGAAAAAATGTTATACTGGCTTGCACACATGTTTACTTTAGAACTAGCAAGTTAATTACATGCAAAAGCCTAGTAATTAGATCCACTGAGAGTTTCACTAGTCGAAAAATCGTATTCTTTGTAGTGTGACCAACATTTTCAAAGTTCACCCGCAATGCGTCTGGCATGGTCTTACTGTTAAGCAGATGGGTTTGGTTTTTTTGACAAACGAAAAGTTGGAGCAAATAAAAAAAAATCGAATCTGCTGGGGCACAAAAAAGTAAAAATAAATTAAATGTTCAAAGGATGTTTTTTATTTAAGCTAGTTGGTAGCTTTAGGCTTCCTTCCCGTCCCATAGATGCGTTGCCATCTTCCCCGTGCCATCTTCAGTCCAGATCCGAATCCCAATATGCCAGCATGGAATTCGCCCAGCCTCCTGGCAATGGCGTAATGTCTCCTCCAGCTGTCCCTTAGTGGGCGCCTATATTTGCTCCTTTCTATAGAGGCCAGTGCGTTCTCCATCTTCGCTTTCCTGTGATTTCCCAATGGAGAGATCGGCGGAAATCGTTTTCGTGGTTCTGCCAAAAAGATACTTCTATTAGTACAATGTAACCAAATTCTTTTCGCCAGAACTTACTTTCTTTGCGAGGATACGCCCGGCAGGATGTTCATGTAGGGAACGAAGTCCCATTCGGCATGTTCCTTCCCACTGAAATTCTCTAATTGATCTCAACCAACTTTTATGCGGATTTTCCTTGTTGTGGTGCTTCCTGTTGGTGAAGTCCGACAATAATTTACAACAGCTTGGAGTAGTCGACGTTTTTCAAATGCACTGACCTCCTGTAGGGTTTTTTTTTTGAAGATTTTCTTCAATTTTTATATCCGTTACTCGTAGGGTAAAAGGGTATACTAGATTCGTAGGAAAGTATGTAACAGGCAGAAGGAAGCGTTTCCGACCCCATAAAGTATATATATTCTTGATCAGGATCACTAGCCGAGTCGCTTTTGCCATGTCCGTCTGTCCGTATGAACGCTGAGATCTCGGAAACTATAAAAGCTACAATACTGGGATTAGGCATGAAGATTCCTGAGATTCCTGCACAGCGCAAGATTGTTTCAGCAGGGTGCCAACGCTAAAAGGGAGCAAACTTTTCCTTATGTTTTCTCATTAGACTAGTCTAATTGTGTGCCGAAGCGGCTTTTATTTTTTTGGAATTTTACAAGTGTCTTCCAATTGTCAAGCGACCATCTAATTTAAATTTTAAAGCTGAGTTTTTTGATAGAGACACTCGACTAAAGCGTTCTCTCTTGTTTATTTATAAAAATTAGTAGAATATCGTCTGTTTTTTGCCTTGTTGTGGTACTTTAAGCTGACCAAGTCAGCTTGCTACGCTTCAGTTCTGCAGAAGGGACGCGGTGACATGGCTCAAGGCAATTAGTTTTTTTGTTTATTTTTTGTGCCTAAAACAGAGAAGTCGACGCAGCGTAGAAAACTGCCTTCGAAAACGGTCGTGCAACAAAGAGAGGCATTTAGTCGGCGACTAACATTTCGGCGGAAAAAATTTCCTGGAGCGACATGTGAATGCCCTAATATTTTAGGAGCATTATTGTCTATCGAAAAAAACAACTAATATTGTTTTATAAAAGTAAATTAAGTAAATTGATTTTACTTATAATGTTATGTTTACTTATTATACATTATTATTACAAAATAATTTTTTAAGTTAAGTTATAGAAATTTAGTCCGTTCAAATTGATTTATATATTTAAAACATTTTAATATTAACATTTAAAAAAACTTGTATTGTATTTTTGACTCAAGAAGTAAAAATTATACCGTCGGATATTTTTCGCCTTAGAAAGGGTGTAGGTGCAGTGGCACGCGCCAACAGCGAAGAGAAAACAAAAGAAATTAAGTAAAGGGGTGAGAAGAAGACTTAGTGCATTCTGTTTGAGTGATTGAAAGGGAAGCATCCATTTTAATTGTGCGCAGCAGAGTTACTTTAATCGTAACTTTAAGTTAATATAATAAAGTCAGGTAAGTGCTATATTAAGTTTAAGATGCTGTGCATTGAGGCGATGACGAACGTGAAAAACAAACTAACCAAACAAAAAAACAGAAATATTAACAATAATTGTCCCCTTATTGAAAATCTGAATAATACGATCTAATTATAATATATATTATAATATATATATAATATATATATATATATATATATTATAATTATAATATATATTATAATATATATTATAATAATAATATATATGAATAGCTTTATTAAAACTGCATAGCTTCCCTTCAGTTCCAAAAAAAAAAGTTTCACTTGTAAATCACGTGGGACATGTCCTCTTGCACAAGTGAAGAACAAGTGACGCTCCATATAGAAAATTGTATGGGATGTCCGCATTTTCACAAGTGAAAACTCAAATGAAAATTTTTCGAAGTCCTACGGGATTTAACTTGTTCCTTATACTCATTTTTCGTATGGCCTGTCACGTGCCGGTGACATGTCCCAAGTGAATCACTTGTGAAAATCAGAATTTTTCCATGAGTTTTCACTTGTGAAATCACTTGCAAGTGACACGTCCCAAGTGAAATCACTTGTGAAAATCAGAATTTTTCCTATGAAAATAAAGAATTTAAAATACATACATATTTAATTTCATTTTAATTAGATGGTATTACTTAAATTTTCAAAAATTGGACAATTATTGTTTCTGTTTTTTTGTTTCGTGAGCTTATTTTTAACAATAGTCATCGCCGTTCTTAAACCTTTGTCCGGGTCCTCTTTAAACATATGTTTAAAAATGCGTTTTATTTGTTTATTTGTATATTTACCTCTTATAGCTGTGTTTAACTGTTTGCAGGATTTTTATTGGCACAAAACATTTCATCATCCACTTTCGGCTAATGGAACCCATTGAATACCTTCAAAATTTACGTATTTTAAACTAAGATCAATGCACAACAACTTAAACTTAATGTAGCACTTACCTGACTTTATTATATTAACTTAAAGAAATGATTTAAGTAACTCTGCTGCGCACAATTAAAATGGATGCTTCCCTTCAATCACTCAAATAGACTGCATCAAGTCTTCTCACCCCTTTACTTGACTTCTTTTGTTTTCTCTTCGTTGTTGGCGCGTGCCACTGCACCTATACCCCTTCTAAGGCGAAAAATATCTGACTATATTACAACTATATATACAATATGAATTATTTGAAAATGTTAATACTAAAATGTTTTAAATAAAAAATCAATTTTCACGGACTACATTTCTATAACTTAACTAAGAAATTATATTGTAATAAAAATTTATAATAAGTTAACATAACATTATAAGTAAATGCAACTTACTTAATTTTACTATAATCAAATAATTTAATTTTATAAAAAATATTAGTTGTTTTTTTTCGATAAACCATAATGCTCCTAAAATATTAGGGCATTCACAAGACGTTGCTCCACGAAAATTTTTCCGCCGAAATGTTAGTCGCTAGCCGAACATAACAGAGAGACGCAAAAGAAATAACGGATCGGCCGAAATTTGTCTCTGCGATCGCGGAGTGCAGGCTGATTATGAGACAAAGAAAGAGAGGGAACCACCGAATATCTCTCCTCTCCTTGTTGCACGATCGTTTTCGTAGGCAGTCTTTTACGCTGCACCGACTTCTCTGCTGACGTCAAAACAAAAAAGCTTTTTGCCTTGAGCCATGTCACCGCGGCCCTACTGCAGAACTGAAGGATAAGAATACTGAAAAAAAGATATGCGTGTGTGCGTATATATATACCCTTCAGTTCCAAAAAAAAAGTTTCACTTGTGAATCACCTTGCGAATCACATGGGACATGTCCTCTTGCACAAGTGAAGAACAAGTGACGCTCTATATAGAAAATTGTATGGGATGTCCGAATTTTCACAAGTGAAAATTCAAATGAAAATTTTTCGAAGTCCTACGGGATTTAACTTGTTCCTTATACTCATTTTTCGTATGGCCTGTCACGTGCCGGTGACACGTCCCAAGTGAATCACTTGTGAAAATCAGAATTTTTCCACGAGTTTTCACTTGTGAAATCACTTGCAAGTGACACGTCCAAAGTGAAATCACTTGTGAAAATCAGAATTTTTCCTATGAGTTTTCAATTATGAAAGTAAAGAATTTAAAATACATACATATTTAATTTTATTTTAATTAGATGGTATTATTTAAATTTTGAAAAATTGGTCAATTATTGTTTCTGTTTTTTTGTTTCGTAAGCTTATTTTTAACGTTAGTCATCGCCGTTCTTCAAACCTTTGTCCGGGTCCTCTAAGTCCTTGGCCAACGCTCCTGAAAAAACATATGTTTAAAAATGCGTTTTATTTGTTTATTTGTATATTTATATTATAGCTGTGTCTAACCCTTTGCTGGATTTTTATTGGCACAAAACACTTCGTCATCCACTTTCGGCTAGCGAAACCCATTGAATACCTTCAAAATATACGTACTTTAAACTAAGATCAATGCACAACATCTTAAATTTAACGTAGCACTTACCTGACTTTATTATATTAACTTAAAGAGACGATTAAAGTAACTCTGCTGCGCACAATTAAAATGGATGCTTCCCTTTCAATCACTCAAACAGAATGCACCAAGTTTTCTTCTCACCCCTTTACTCGATTTCCTTTGTTTTCTCTTCGCTGTTGGCGCTGCCACTGCACCTATACCCTTTCTAATGCGAAAAATATCCGACGGTATAATTTTTACTTCTTGAGTAAAAAATACAAAATGAATTTTTAAAAAATGTTAATACTAAAATGTTTTTAAAATTGAAATCAATTTTGACGGACTAAATTTCTATAACTAAACTAAAAAATAATATTGTAATAAAAGTGTATAAGTGAACATAACATTATAAGTAAATTCAATTTACTTAATTTTACTATAATCAAATAATTTACTTTTATAAAACAATATTAAATGATTTTTATTTATATAAAATAATGTACCTAAAATATTAGGGCATTAACATGCCGCTGCTCCACGAAATTTTTCCGCCGAAATGTTAGTCGCTTTTTTTATATCGAATGTACTGTACTTAGGATTATGCACAATCTATATTACAAACACATTGCAGCACTAGGCCACAATGTTTAAATACAAATCCAAGACCTAAGCAGTTTTTCAGTTGAGTCGGCATGTCTGGCATGCGCGAAGGATCTTTCGCCATGTGAACATAGTACCTCCTCTTTGCCGCGGTGACTCTTCGTCGTCAATTACTTATAAATATAAATAGATAAGTGCTGACCGCTCTTTAGTGATCAAAATGTAAAAGAACCAAGAGATATTCAATAAACAAAAACCAAACCAATATGTTGAGGCTGTGTAAATCATAAAATGGAATCGGAGGCTAGATGGGTGCAGCTTAAATGGGGACCGTGACAGGGGGTCGAGGAATCAGGATCAGGAATGAGGATTGAATCAACACTAACACCAACCACATCCAAGGAAGATCAGCGGCTATCCACAAGAAGAAGAAGAACAAGAAATGAGAACTAATGAAGAAAATATTATAATGAAAAGTTTATATGAATACAAACAGTTAAGTAAATTTACAACACTTATTGATATATATGGTACGCCTGAAATGGGGTTAGTTGATACAAAAACAGTGGACTCCATTGCTAATTTCATTAATCAAACCGTATTAACAAATATTGATTCGAGTTTAAATAATATATTATTATATATTATTATTATTATGTATTATTCCGTCGTCGCTAAAGAAGAGCGGTGTCGTCGACTTGCGGTGGGAACGGGGCTTTCGGGCTGGTTTTGATGCTGTTGCAGCGGACTGCTGCTGGGGCCGGCTGTAGGGGAGAAACACTCGAAGACGCGAGCGCGAAAGACCCAAGTTCAAGAGAACGCACACGCGAAAGATCTTCGTAATAAAAATAGTTGGGTAATAGAACTATAACTAACTTAAGCTCTAGTGCGCAGTGGAGACTTCATGGCAGGGAGGTCGAAAAAGAGCGGGAGAGCGGTGAAATGGGATAGAAGGGGCTTGAACATTCCGCGACATTCCGACCTCCTTGCAATCGCTCGCGTTGCAAAAAAGGAGAGAGGCGCCAGAGAGCATCCACCCGAATACCATCTTTTGGTATACTGGCAGTCCCACGTCGACCATGTGGCTAAATGTCCTTGGGGTAAACATCACCGTCAAGGATCAGGGAGATGGTTGCTGGCCAATGGAACCGCTCATCCGCGAGCGGATTTCCCGAAACTTCTCGACTTCCCTCTCACTAAGCGCTCGGATGGGAGTCCAGATCCGCGCATTCGGCTCGTTTTTAAAGACCACCTTGAGTTTGATCGCCTAGTCTACCTTGGACCGAATTGTTGCCCCGCATATTCCTTCATCTCCCAGTTTGGTCGTCGGCAAGCGAAAAGCGAAGGCCAAGGATAAGTCGATTGAAGTCGTCGGTGTGCACGGGTCGATAAGTGCGGCGGTGTCGAATGTCTTCTCCCCGGTCTCGACGATAACCAAGGCAGTCGGGAGGGCGTTGACGTTCTGACGCTGGAGAAGTGCCGCGAGCGACGGAGCAGGTGCCAAGTATGCTGAGCGTGGTGGAGCGGCATGCATTTGGCGAGTTGGCGGATCTTGCTAGCGCGAACGCTGCTGAGCAGCGACCCGTTGCTGGGAGCCGGAATTTTTCCGAGAAGTGTGCTCAGGGACTTGGAGCCGCGTAATGCGTAGTACTTATTGATCAGAACTGCCCGCAGTCACTTCTCTTCTCCCAGCCTGAGGAACCTCTGACACTTCCGAAGAGGATGGATTCCACGACATACTTCGCATCGGTAGGATTGAGTACCTCGAGTATGTCTGCTATTCAATGCCTGACAATGAAAAAAATAAGCAAACAGAGCTGATTTAGACTGAAGTGGGTAATGGTTACGGACTTAGGATTTTGGGAAGCACGGTTCCTTACTAGGAAGTTTTGGAAGGCTCTCCTGGAAGTAGAACCACTAAGGTCACTGGACATTTGGCAATGCCGCGTGCCTTACGAATTTCGACTACACGGACGTTGCCATCGGCTCCCGGAAAATCTGAGTCTATTCTACCGAGTCGCCACTCATTTGAGGGCAGATTGTCGTCATTGATTTCGTCCTGATTTTCTGTGGAAAATTGCCACTTGTTGCGTTTGTGGAGCTCTTTAAGGTACTCATCCTTTCATCGAGCACGGAATTAAGGATGGAGAGCCTTTTACTTCGGGTTCTACTATGGACAGAAGAGGTCCGCCGACAAAAAAGTGTCCTGGTGTCAACGCTAGCAGATCGGTAGGATCCTCTGACATGGGAGATAGCGGTCTGGAGTTCAGACAAGCCTCGTTTTTTTTCTAGGAGGGTCGAAAGCTTTTCAAAAGTATATTTTCGCGTTGCTGTGAATTTGTAGAACAAAGTCTTCCACCTTCCCACAGGCCTACCAAATGGGGTGCCCCAGGCGGAATAAATTGCCAGTTGAGCTGCTGATGACCATACGCTGATGACTATTGCACGAAGTCTCGGGAAAGCACGGGCGCACCGCCGACGAAGGTCTTCCAAAAGTTGGAATAAACTTGGCGAGATCACCCTCTTCTGGATACGAACCGAGCGAAGGCGGCAAGAAATTTCTCAGTCGATAAGTCGGATGTCGGCTCTAGATGGATGGCCTTCGTAGAAAAGCAGACAAAAACCAACACATATCCCTTTGTGATGAAACGAGCTTTTTCGGTGTAATTGTTTATATCACCTGTACTTGTGTACGTGAATGGTCGAAAAAAAGACACTCTCTCTTTCTTCAAACTTCCCATCATCTACATTCATTCGTATGGTAGGATTATTGGATGTCGTTCATCATAACGCAAATTTTCGGAGGCCGTTACGCGGCCGTATGCCCTGACTAGACCTTTTAGATCTAAAAAGGGGTTCAAAGAGTTCAATTGACGTGGACACAGGACGCTTTTACAAAGGGTCATGAGACGTTCAGGCTGACTTCGGCCGTCTCGAACAACAGTAGAGCTCCACACAGCTCCAGCCTAGGAAGTGACAGCGTTTTGACTGGCGACACACGCGTCTTGGCCATGAGAAAGTGCACCACCGTCGTATCCCCCATCTCTATGCGTGGATAGATCGCAGCTCCGTATGCTTTTTGCGAGGCGTCACAGAATCCCGGATGCTCTACGTGGAACTCTGGATGGAGGAAAACCCACCTTGGAACTCGGACCTTATCTAGGACCGAATAGCTCTGAAGAAAGCTTTTCCATCTTTGGCACAGTTGAGTTGGAAGTTCATCATCCCAACCGATATCCTGAACCCAAATCTCTTGCATAAAGATTTTGGCACGCACAACAAATGAAAGCGAGCCAGACTGCTGGGTCAAGCAGCTTGGCTATTTGGGAAAGGACCTGGCGTTTCGTGGCGGAGATCTCCGTTGCAAAATCTAGTGGGATGAAAAAAAATTCATCGGACGTCGCTTTCTAACGTACCCCAAGAGTTTTGGCTGTGCTTTCCGTGTCCATCTCAAGGAAGTCTGTGGTCAGAAGATGATCGCTTTGGATATGAGCAAATGCTTCTTTGTGGTTGGAGGTTCGTTTTCTGAATCGGAAGACCGCGGAATCAAGAGAACTTTGTAGCTCAGAAAAAATGAGCCGAGTGTCCTCTGCGGAGTCAGCTCCCGAAGGACGCCGCCTACATACATGTGATGGCGAATGACGTTGCTCGCTCTTAAATGGCTGAGCTGCACCTCAGTCGAATCTAAAGGTACCGTCTGTAACTCAAAATCTCAAATAGAATAGGATGCGTCGGATCTACCCAGATCTGTCGATACAATTTCTTGATATCGGCGCTGCAGACGTATCGGAAATGTCGCCAGTTCAGGATCTGGATGGTAAGATCGGACTGTAAGACGGGGCCAGAATAAAGGATATCATTTAAGCTGACCCCTTTCTCTGAAAGGCTAGAGGCATTAAATACCACATGTAGTTTGGTGGTCGAACTTTCCGGCCTCAGCAGGGCAAATCTGATTTTGCCTTGGAGCAGGCACTGGTCCTGTTAGGATCCATCCGAAAATGCTTTCTCAACCAAGGAGAGAGCCAGAGATGTTCGGCCAGGTATCCCTTAGGAGTATCGGCCCCGATCACAATGTCTATTTGTGCGCTGAATCTGACAAGATGGGAGGTTTCCAGCTAATTCAAAGTAATTTTGGACTGTGGAATCCGTGGACACGGTAGCAGTGGCAACAAATCAATTGGAGCAATTTAAAAAAGAAGAGTCTGCTAGTGCACAACAATGAAATTTAAGCAAACATAAATGGAATGTTTAACGAATGTTTTAGTATAGGTAAATAAGTAGTTAAAAGCTTCCTTCTCGCCCCACGGATGCTTCGCCATCTGTAGTCCAGCTCCGAATCCCAATAGGCATATTGGACCTTGAGGAAGTGCGAGCCGGATTGGGAACGGGGGTTATCCATTGATGCTGCAGGAAGTCGCCCAGCACACTGGCAATGGCTGGTAATGGCTCCTCCAGCTGTCCCTTAGCGGGCGTCCTTTTTTCCTTTACCCTGTAAAGGCCTGCGCGTTCTCCATCTCCGCTTTAGTTGCCAAGTAGCTGTGGTGGTGGTGGAGTCCTGTGTTTCCCCAATAACGAGCTCGTCGGAGATCGTATCACTGGTGATTCTGCTAAGAAGTTACCTCTATTAGTACAACGAAACAAATTTCTTCTGGCCAGAACTTACTGTCTTTTCGAGGACACGCCCGGCAGGATGTCCATGTAGGGAGCGAAGTCCCACTCGGCATGTTCTTTTCACTGGGGTTCTCTAGTATACCTCCTCCAGCACTTCAACTATTCTGCGGATTTGCCCTGTCGGTAACTTCCCTTAATAATAGGCAAGTGCTTGTTTTCGGCGTCCTTTTTTATCTAAACTGACATCCTGCAGGCGCTTTTGGAGTTTTCCTTCCATTTTTAATTTTTTATATCCACACCGCTTTCTTACGAACACCACCAAAGATTAAATTTCTTATTCTTTGGGCCGCGCCTAATGGCGTTCATCGAAATTCACTCGGTAAATCTGGTATTTTTTCTGGTATTTCCTTAGCTCATCTGAGTACCGCGCTGAAAAACACACATGGCGAAAAGCGTTAGGGCGTATTTGCCTCTCGCTCACTCCTACGGTTAGCTCGCGGTTTTCGTCGATGTGAGTACTAGGCTTCTCTAATAATTTGAGGGGGAAATACCAAATATCCAAACAATTCCAAATGGATTGGTGGATAGTATTAATTACAATTACAATACTACTTGTCACCGGTGGAGTACTATTTTACTACTACTATTACTACTCTGGAATAATAATCTGTGGAGGAAAAATTACCAAATACCAAATAATTTTGTAGATGGTGGATAGTCTTTAATTCTTATTTATGCTCGGAATTTCGGAAACATGCGTAAAGCCTAGTACCCAGATCGGCTAAGCGTTTCACTAGTCGAAAAATCGTATTATTTGTAGGGTGACCGAAGTTCAAACGGAAAACAAATCAATTGAAACAATTTCAAAAAGAAGAGTTTTTAATTTTAATTTTTACGCAGTTTTTGAACGAACACTACCAAAGATTCAATTTCTTATTCTTTGTGCCGCGGCGAAAAATGGCGAAGTAATTTATAATTACCGTTGTCGGATTTAATCGATCTCGGATTTCAGACAAATCGTACAGAAAGTCAAGCGAATTGATTTTTCGAGTGGCTGGCTGACTGCAGACCAGCAATTAATACGATTTACTTATCTGGCCAAGGCTTCGGCTCGGTGGATCAAAATGTATAGAGGTGCGGGGGTGCGTTCCGTCGTCGCTGAAGAAGTGCGGCGTAGTCGACTTGCGATGGCAACGGTGCACTGTGGCTTGCTTCGATTGACAGCTGTAGGGGAGAAACACTTGAAGGCGCAAGCGCGATAGACCCAACCCTTCAGTTCTGCAGTAGGAACGCGGTGACATGGCTCAAGGCAAAAAGCTTTTGCTTTTTTTTTTGTGCCTGAAACGCAGTGCCGCTGTTGACGTCAGCAGAGAGCAGTCGGCGCAGCGTAGAAGACTGCCCACGAAAACGATCGTGCAACAAAGAGAGGCAGATATTCGGATGTTTCCCTCTCTTTCTTGTCTTATAATCTGCCTGCACTCCGCGCTCGCAGAGACAAATTTCGGCCGGTCCGTTATTTTTTTTGCGTCTCTCCGTTATGTTCGGCTAGCGACTAATATTTCGGCGGAAAAATTTTCGTGGAGCAGCGACATGTGATGCCCTAATATATAAGATGCCTTATTGTACATCGAAAAAGACAACTAATATTGTTTTATAAAAGTAAACAATTTGATTATAGTAAAATTTAGTAAATTGAATTAACTTATAATGTTATGTTTACTTATTAAACGTTTTTATTACAACATAATTTTATAGTGTAGTTATAGAAAATTATAATATATAAATAAAAACGAAAGAAATCAAGTAAAGGGCTGAGAAGACTTGATGCATTCTGTTTGAGTGATTGAAAGGGAAGCATCCATTTTAATTGTGCGCAGCAGAGTTACATTAATCGTTTAGTTAATATAATAAAGTCAGGTAAGTGCTACATTCAGTTTAAGATGTTGTGCATTGATCTTAGTTTAAAGTACGTATATTTTGAAGGTATTCAATGGGTTCCGTTAGCCGAAAGTGGATGAAGAAATGTTTTGTGCCAATAAAAATCCTGCAAAGGGTTAAACACAGCTATAAAAGGTAAATACACAAGTAAACAAATTAAACGTATTTTTTTAAAATATATTTTTTCAGGAGCGTTGACCAAGGATTCAGAGGACCCGGACAAAGTTTTAAGAACGGCGATGACATATGTTAAAAATAAGCTTACAAAAAAACCGAAACAATAATTGTCCATTAGTTGAAAATTTGAATAATACCATCTAATTAAAATGTATTTAAATATGTATTTACTTTAAATTCAATATTTTAATAATTGAAAACTCATAGGAAAAATTCTGATTTTCACAAGTGATTTCACTTGGGACGTGTCACTTGCAAGTGATTTCACAAGTGAAAACTGATGGAAAATTTCTCATTTTCACAAGTGATTTCACTTGGGGCATGTCACATGCCAGTGATTTCATAAGTGAAAACTCATGGAAAGTTTCTGATTTTCACAAGTGATTCACTTGGGACGTGTCACCGGCACGTGACAGGCCATACGAAAAATGAGTATAAGGAACAAGTGAAATCCCGTGGGACTTCGAAAAATTTTCATTTGAATTTTCACTTGTGAAAATGCGGACATCCCATACAATTTTCTATATGGAGCGTCACTTGTTCTTCACTTGTGCAAGAGGACATGTCCCACGTGATTCCCAAGGTGATTCACAAGTGAAACTTTTTTTTTGGAACTAAAGGGAAGTTGAACAGAATGCACACGCCCAAAAAATTCGTTATAAAAAAGTCGTGGAAACGACCGTGGTAAGATGAATACGAACAATTGTATCAGGAAAACAACTGAAAAGAACCATAATTTGAAAATAAGGTACTTTTAATAATTAGAATGTTGCAGTTGGAGTCAGATGGGAGGGACTTTATCGATAGGTTAGGTCGATAGGGCGATAGTTGCAGCAGCGGGATGAGTCTGGCGGGCGATCTGGCCATTTGAATTACTTTAAATGGACCATGTATCCAATGACCCAATTTTGAGATAGCCCATGTAATATGGCGGGGGGTATGAACGATGATCAGCAGATGTCGAGATAGTCGCGGCCATACTGTTCATCCAGGTAGACGCAGCTAGCAGCGTGATACTACGAATTTTTCTTTGTGCTTAAAATTAAATAGTGAGTGAAGTTAAAGTCATATAGTGGTTCAGTATTTAATATTTATCATTTATGAAGGCAGCCGGGGTCCCAATACAAAGGGCCCCGGAATATTTATTTGGAGTTCTGCTGACATATGCGCGACTTCACCATACCTGCCAGTCCGACTTGGCTGCCAAGCAAACTGTGTCCGTTCGACCGGTATCAACGACCAGCCAGGAAAGCCTTTCACAGTCGACGCCGACGACATCAAGAATTTCCCGATGAGTCCGTTCCGGTGTGCCGCGTCCTCCTCATCTCGGGAACTTCCAGCGGTCGCATCGCGGCGCTGAGAAGTATCGCCGTTTTGCCTGGCAGCCGAATCCCGGGCTGCCATTGCATAACTCACCGGAGAGCGCCGTTTTCCTGTGTGGAGATCCGTATCGCTGTTGGCCTCCGGCGAAAAGTCTTCCGCCCGGGCTATCATTGCCTCCAGGCCCGGCCCAATAGTGGCTGAAATTTAGAAAAATTAAATACACGTGAACCTTGATTATATGTATTGATATCTACTTCCCTGTTTGTGAATTTATCCGGAGTTAGTCCCGAGAGCCTTATTTGTCCTCGTTGTTTGCCTAAAATTTAAAAGGCCGCGAGCATTAGTTTTAAATGGTATAGCTTACAGTGCAGTTACGTACCTTTTTGGCCTGTCCCTTCTTTTCCCTTGGAGCTCCTCAGGATTAGGTGACCCATACACATACGCATCGCGTATGTTCCTTTGAGGGCCGCGTTTCCATGCGAGCTCTACCAATACATGACTGGTAGAGCATAGTTTCCGCGGCGCCTGTACCCTTTTCCAGCAAAACCAATCCTCTGCTTTGACCGCGTAAATATTGAAGACGGCGGCCAGGTTTCGGTCTTAAAGGCTGAGGAAGGATAGATCTGTTAAGAGGAGCATGTATATAAACGATTGTACTTACGATATTTATTAAACCTTTGTAATACACACAATGTGTGAGTAAATTTTCCCAGTGGGGGAGATGGAACCGCCGTAGTCGCGAGGAGGGGGCTCCTGCCGACAGAGAATGGGCGGCGCCCTGCAGCACCTCGAGGGCACCCATGGTTGGGTGGGAGCGCTTGGCTAGGTCAGCGATAGCCACCAAATGTAATCCATTTTTCCGTCAATATTTGTAGTTTTTTTTGGTTTGTTTACGTTTTTTGTCATTAGTGATGACCGATAGTTTAGTAATGTGAGACCGTGAAGTTATCGATATTTATGTTGCGAGCTGTGGAATTAGGGGTACTCTGCCCTGAGAAAAGACTGAGCTAGCGGCACTGCCACCGAAAAAAGCAGTTCGTAACATATTGGCGCCCAATTTAAACAAAATAAATTGTCGAGGCGATGACGTCTCGCTCATTTATGACCCTGACGCCCCCGCCATCACGACCTATGTCTTGTGATGGTGACGGGGAAGTCAGCTGTGTAGGGAAGTTGGAAGTAGAACGGGAGGCGGGTCGGCGCACATTGCCGACGATTTGCTCCTGGTCACAGGTTTACCAGTGAACCGGTGATGGCATCTTGGAGCAAACCAAGATTCGCATATCGGGATGCACTGAAGAAAATCTGTGATAGGGTAGATTTAAAGCTTGTATTGTGTTATTTATTTATTTTAAATGTTTTTTGTTAGGATGTTGGGTTCCTGGGTTTTTCTCCCCGTCCTGGATTTCTAATTTTATGTCGGTTGTAAACTTAATTGCGTAATCGTGACCCGTAGTAACCCTACGCGCTGCACGGTTACCTCGATAGAAAAAGAGGGTGGGAAAGAAAGGCCAACAGGAGCCAAACCAGCCGATGTCCTTAACTGGCGGCTATCACCACAGGTGATAGCTAGTCCAGTTGACGAACGGCTAGGCGGTGACGGGAAAATTGGAGTTTGGAGAAAGCGCAAGAAATTTAGGTCGGAAGCCCACCGGCGAGGGTCAGTTCCATCTCCGCAGGTCCAGAGTAGTAGAAAGAAAAAAATAATAAAAAAAATAGGACATTTTGAAAGGTGTTGGAAAGTGAGGAAGATTTGTTTATTGTTATTTATTTTTGCTATTAGTTATTTTCGTATCTATTTTGATATTTATTTTATTATTTATTATTGAATTTATTTGTTGTCTTATTTATTTATTTATTTATCATATTATTTATTATCATATTATTAGTTATTAAGTATTTATTTCAAAATTCTTGGGAAACATGTCCGAGGGTAAGGACGTCAGGGATAGGCACGGCCACCAGCTCAGGTCGATGGGTCCTCCGGGCGACGACAAGGACGATGTCTGGTCCACGGACGTAGAGGGTGCTGCGGAGTTGCCGCGGATGTCGCTGGCTGGGGCTTTACCCAGAACGCCGGTAGGCGGTAGTGCGGTGGATCGGATTAGGGATCAACCGGCGGACCTGGAGCACCATCGGTCGCCCAGGGTCCTTGATTTTAAGGCAATCTTCGAGGCTCAGGATCAACTTCTGGTTCCGGAGCAGACGGGTCCACAAAAGCTGAACATGGAACGGGATACTGCGGCGGAGTCGGCGATGAACGCAGCTCTCGCACAAGCGGCCCAAACCTATCGGGCATCGCAGGAGTTGGGAGTTAGCCAGGCGTTGAGGGAGGAGATCAAGAACGGATTCATGGACATGATGAAGTTGTTGAACGAAGTCCTTAGGTCAGGCGAAAGCAAACCGCAGCCACTCCAGGAGGGCGCGAGTCGCCAAGTATCGGTGGTGCCCACTCCGTCGTGTCCAGAAGGCGGCGCAAATGGCCCACCGGAAATTCAGCAGCGGCAGGAGAGAGGAGGATGCTACCGAAGGCCGCCGGAATCGCCTCCCAGGCAGCGACCTCTACCGCCGGTAAATGACTCTCCGGGGATAGACAGTAGCCTGAGCCAGGAACCGGAGTACCATCCGGCAGGCAGGAGTGATCGCCACGCACGGCCGTGGCGCATTGAGGACCGCAGGACGGCAGATTTCCGGGACGAGCAGCGGTTGTACGCCAACGCCGGAACCGGCAACGGAAACCGCTACATCCGAGTGAACCGCTGGAACCTCTCCTTCAGCAGCGAGGACGATGGCCATTACGTAGACGATTTCGTGTTCCGTCTAGAGTTCCTGCAGCGACAGAATCAGTGTCCGTGGAATGAAGTTCTGCGGAACTTCCACGTTCTCCTATCGGGCAGAGCAAAGGAGTGGTATTGGGAACACGTACGCCAATCCAGAGTGGGCACTTGGGCCCAGCTGCGCAGGGCTCTGATGGATCGGTTCCGTGGTCATCAGACGGAGCACGAAAGGATGCACGAGCTACGTCAGCGTAAACAACAGCCGGGAGAGAGCGCGGATGAATACATCCATTCAATGCAGCAACTCGCCTCACGCCTAAAAAAACCAATGCCAGAGCGGCAGTTGGTGAAGGTGGTGAAAAAGGGCTTGAGGAACCGCATCGCTAGGTACGTTTACGCGATGGACATACTCACGGTGGACGAACTTCGGGAGGAGTGCGTCGAAGGAGAGAAGAGTTTCGGTCGTCGAGGGCGTGCTGCTTACTTGCAGCAAAGCAAGGTACGGGTCAGCGAGGCGCTCATACCGGACGAAGTCGATGAGCAGTAACACCTCGAAGTGGATGAGCTCCGTGGACGCGTCCGAAAGCCATTTAGGCCAGGTTGCTGGAATTGCGGGGCTGCGGAGCACGGATTCCAGGATTGCGAGGCTACGGAGTGGAGGAGATTCTGTTTCCGGTGTGGCACACTGGGCGTGATTTCACCGAAATGTCCCGATTGCGCGGAAAACGGTCGGCTGGCAGTCCGAAAGCGGGAGGGACTCGCCCAGGTTGGAATCCCGCGAAGTAGTTCCGAAGAAAGAAGACGAAAACAAGAATATACATAGTCCGTCTAATAGTCATAAGTATTTGCTAAGATACCTGCCGGAGGATGAGAGGCTTCGCCGTTATATGGAGGCACGGAACCGGATCTTTGCGGAGCATCAGCTGAGCGGCATGCGTCTAGTCTCACTGAGAGTCCAGAAGGCAAGGGAGCGCTTCAGGATGAGGAGATCCAGACGACGAGAGGTGGTGGCGGCCGTTAAACGCATAGATTCCACCGATCCTCGGCCCTTCGCCGACGTGGAGACCTTGGGCAAGCAGCTCACCGGCTTGTTGGATACAGGCGCCAGCGTAAGTGTGCTGGGCAAAGGCTGTCGAGAGCTGGTGGAGACGCTGGGAGTTACCGTCCAACCGTATTTTTCGGTAGTCCGGACGGCTTCTGGCGAGGATCGATTCATCATCGGACGGTTGGAGCTGCCTGTGAGGTACAAAGGCGTAAGTAAGCCGGTCACGTTCTATCTGTGCCCATACCTGGAACAAACTGCGTACTTCGGAGTCGACTTCTGGCGAGCCTTCGGATTAGCTCCAGCCGTCGTAAAGAAGCCGGCGACAAGAGGCGTCAAGGCAGCGGAGGAAATTCATGCCAGCCAGATGGAGCACTATGCCGACCAGGAAGATGAGGACGAGGTAAGGGAGGAACCCGAATCCTGGAGCCTTTCTGCGGAGGAAAAGAAGCGTTAGGCAAGGTCAAGGAGGAGTTTCTTACCTTTGAAAGGGACGGTCTCGGAGTCACCAGCATGGAGAGGCATTCCATTGAGCTGATAGAAGGAGCTCGGGTCCTTAAGGATCGTCCGTATCCGATGTCTCCGGCGAAGCAGAATGTGGTCGAAGATGAAATCGACAAGATGTTGAAGCTGGGTGTCATCGAGGAGAGCAAAAGCCCGTGGAGCAATCGCACAACAGTGGTGTCGAAGCCAGGGAAAGACCGGTTCTGCCTGGATGCCCGGAAGTTGAACGCCTTGAATATTAAGGACGCATACCCTCTGCCCAGCATTGAGGGAATCCTCTCCAGAATAGATGAGACGCATTACATCTCCAGCGTTGACCTGAAGTTTGCGCTTTGGCAGATCGAACTGGATGAGAAAATCCATGAAGGAAGTACGTGCCTTCCTCGGCACAGCGGGATGGTATCGACGGTTCGTTAAGAACTTCGCTACGCTAGCCGCACCACTCTCCGAGTCCTTGAAGAAGGCTGGAAACACAAAGTTTTCCTTAAGTCCCAGCGCCACCCAGGCAGTGGATGACCTGAAGTTGGTCTTGACGAGCGCGCCGGTCCTGGTTCAAGCGGATTTCAAGAAGCATTTCTACATCCAGTGCGACGCATCCCACGTTGGCGTCGGCGCGGTATTGTTTCAGCGGAACCAGGACGGAGACGAGCAGCCCATCGCGTTCTTCTCGGCCAAGATGAACAAACACCAGTTGAATTATTCGGTCACGGAAAAGGAGTGTCTGGCGGCCATCCTAGCCATTCGGAAGTTCAGACCGTATGTGGAAGGGAAGCCGTACACTTGCATTACTGATCATGCCAGCCTAAAGTGGTTGATGACGATGAAGGATGAAAAGGACGACTCGCAAGGTGGTCTCTCCAGCTGCAGGGCTACGATTTCAGCATTGAACATCGCAAAGGCAGCGAGAACGTAGTCGCCGACACGCTATCCCGCATCATCGAGGAAGTCCGGATAGATCCAACGGAGTTACTGGGATTCGAGACGACCGAATTTGCTGCGGAGGACTACATGGAATTAGTGCAAGACGTGGAGTCCAACAGGGAGCACTTACCGGACCTCAAGGTGGACGACGGACTCATCTTCAAGCGCATGAGTAATCCCAAAATGGACGAGGAATTGGAAGGATCCGAATGGAAGCTGTGGATCCCGCAAGGCCTGACACACAGCTTGGTAGAGCGTGCTCATTCGGACCCCAAGGCTGGCCATGGTGGGATGACGAAGACCTTGGAGATCCTGCGACGCCAGTTCTATTGGCCAGGGATGACTATCCAGGTACGGGAATATGTCCGGCGTTGCGAGGTTTGCAACGAATCCAAAGCGCCAAACTTCCGGATGCAGGTCGGAATCGGAAGAAGGGTAGAGACGGAGAGGCCATTCCAGAAACTGTACATCGATTTCCTGGGCAAGTATCCGAGGTCCAAGAGTGGACACGCCTGGATATTCATCGTGGTGGACCACTTCTCCAAGTACAAGGCGATGAAGGAGGCGACGGCGTCGAACGTTGTAAATTTCCTGGTAAACGAGGTATTTTACAAGTTCGGGGTGCCTGAGACGATACATTCGGACAACGGCAAACAGTTCGTATCCAAGGCGTTTGAGGAGATGGTTGATGGCTTCGGCATCCAACACATGAAGACTTCAGTATATTCACCACAGAGCAATGCCGCGGAGAGGGTAAACCGAAATGTCTTGTTCGCAATTCGCAGCATCTTGGACGAAGATCACCGGGAATGGGATGCACATCTGCCAGAGATTGAGGTGGCCATCTGAAACTCTGTCCACTCAGCCACAGGGGAAGCGCCGTTCTTCACCGTATTCGGCCATCACATGTTCCTTAACGGTTCCAGCTACAAACTAGCCAGACGACTTAGGTCTCTGGTCGATCATGAAATGGCCGGAATGCAGACCAAGGACAAGCTTCGGGTAATCCACGCCAAGGTGCAGAAGCAACTGGGGGTGCATACCAGATGAGCCGGCAGCGCTACGATAAGCGAGCCCGTACGCTGCTCGCCAAGCCAGGCCAAGAAGTCTTCCGCCGCAACTTCGTGCTGAGTGATTTCAGCAAATCTTTTAACGCCAAATTTGCTCGCAAGTTCCTTAAAACCAGGGTGGTCAAATCCGTCGGCAGCAATGCATACTTGCTGGAGGACCTCCAAGGCCGCAGTCTGGGAGTGTATCACGCCAAAGACATCCGGTTGTGATCTGAAAGGACAAAACAAAGTATACGAGCATCGCGATCACATCTGCAATACTTCCCGTCATGCGTGGGCCCCGCGTTAGGCGCCGATCGAACTGCAGGATGATATCAGTGCCGTGTTGAATCCCATCGCATCTCCAAAGCTACCAATTATTTCATCGTTCTGCTGAAACTCCGGGCAGAGCCTCTCGATATCTTTGGTTGATGTTGCAGTTGGAGTCAGATGGGAGGGACTTTATCGATAGGTTAGGTCGATAGGGCGATAGTTGCAGCAGCGGGATGAGTCTGGCGGGCGATCTGGCCATTTGAAGATTAATCCCGGTTCGCTCTGGGATTACTTTAAATGGACCATGGATTGGATTACTTCCAATGACCCAATTTTGAGATAGCCCATGTAATATGGCGGGGGGTATGAACGATGATCAGCAGATGTCGAGATAGTCGCGGCCATACTGTTCATCCAGGTAGACGCAGCTAGCAGCGTGATACTACAAATTTTTCTTTGTGCTTAAAATTAAATAGTGAGTGAAGTTAAAGTCATATAGTGGTTCAGTACTTAATATTTATCATTTATGAAGGCAGCCGGGGTCCCAATACAAAGGGCCCCGGAATATTTATTTGGAGTTCTGCTGACATATGCGCGACTTCACCATACCTGCCAGTCCGACTTGGCTGCCCAGCAAACGGTGTCCGTTCGACCCGTATCAACGAGCAGCCAGGAAAGCCTTTCACAGTCGACGCCGACGACATCAAGAATTTCCCGGTGAGTCCGTTCCGGTTTGCCGCGTCCTCCTCATCTCGGGAACTTCCAGCGGTCGCATCGCGGCGCTGAGAAGTATCGCCATCTGGCAGCCGAATCCCGGGCTGCCATTGCATAACTTACCGGAGAGCGCCGTTTTCCTGTGTGGAGATCCGTATCGCTGTTGGCCTCCGGCGAAAAGTCTTCCGCCCGGGCTATCATTGCCTCCAGGCCCGGCCCAATAGTGGCTGAAATTTAGAAAAATTAAATACACGTGAACCTTGATTATATGTATTGGTATCTACTTCCCTGTTTGTGAATTTATCCGGAGTTAGTCCCGAGAGCCTTATTTGTCCTCGTTGTTTGCCTAAAATTTAAAAGGCCGCGAGCATTAGTTTTAAATGGTATAGCTTACAGTGCAGTTACGTACCTTTTTGGCCTGTCCCTTCTTTTCCCTTGGAGCTCCTCAGGATTAGGTGACCCATACACATACGCATCGCGTATGTTCCTTTGAGGGCCGCGTTTCCATGCGAGCTCTACCAATACATGACTGGTAGAGCATAGTTTCCGCGGCGCCTGTACCCTTTTCCAGCAAATCCAATCCTCTGCTTTGACCGCGTAAATATTGAAGACGGCGGCCAGGTCTCGGTTTTAAAGGCTGAGGAAGGATAGATCTGTTAAGAGGAGCATGTATATAAACGATTGTACTTACGATATTTATTAAACCTTTGTAATACACACAATGTGTGAGTAAATTTTCCCAGTGGGGAGATGGAACCGCCGTAGTCGCGAGGAGGGGGCTCCTGCCGACAGAGAATGGGCGGTGCCCTGCAGCACCTCGAGGGCACCCATGGTTGGGTGGGATCGCTTGGCTAGGTCAGCGATAGCCACCAAATGTAATCCATTTTTCCGTCAATATTTGTAGTTTTTTTTGGTTTGTTTACGTTTTTGTCATTAGTGATGACCGATAGTTTAGTAATGTGAGACCGTGAAGTTATCGATATTTATGTTGCGAGCTGTGGCACTAGGGGTACTCTGCCCTGAGAAAAGACTGAGCTAGCCACCGAAAAAGGCAGTTCGTAACAAGAAACATAGCAAAGCCCCTGTTAATTTATGATTTTGAAATTGAATATATAAAAAGGTTCGGCTTAGTATTTTCCCCACTTAAACTTGTCTACAAAATTGTAAAGTATTCTCAAAAGTAGACTAGCACCCATTGCTAGTAAATATTATTGTGAAATAAATTATGCACAAGAAATATTGATAAAAACGAAACAAGAAAGGAAGTTAGCTTCGGCAAGCCGAAGCTTGGATACCCTTGCAGCTATAATTATTAAATTTAAAAACACAAAAAAATGATATTCCCCATAATAGTAAAATATAATATGTCAAAAAACACCGAAGCTATAATTTGTTTGTTGCAATTGGAGTCGAGTGGGAGCGACGTTATCGATAGGTTAGGTCGATAGCTGCAGCAGCGGGATGAGTCTGGCGGGCGATCTGGCCATTTGAAGATTAATCCCGGTTCGCTCTGGGATTACTTCAAACGGCCCATGTATCCAATGACCCAATGCTGAGAGAGGCCATGTAATATGGCGGGGGGCGATGATCAGCAGATATCGTGATAGTCGCGGCCATACTGTCCAACAATCAAGGCAGATGCAGCTAGGAGTGACAGTATAAATTGTCTTTGTGCTTAAATTGATAACCGGGGTCCTAATACAAAGGGCCCCGGAATATTTATTGGAGATCTGCTGACACCTGCACGACTTCGCCATACCTGCGAGTCCGACTTGGCTGCCCAGCAAACGGTGTCCGTTCGACCCGTATCAGCGACCAGCAAGAGGAGCCTTTCCCAGTCGACGACGACGTCCACATTTCCCGGTGAGTCCGTTCCGGCGTACCGCGTCATCCTCCTCTCGGGAACTTCCAGCGGTCGCATTGCGGCGCTGAGAAGGATCGCCATTTGTCTGGCAGCCGAATCTCGGACTGCCATTGCATAACTCACCGGAGAGCGCCGTTTTCCCGTGTGGAGATCCGGATCACTGCTGGCCTCCGGCGAGAAGCCTTCCGCCCGGGCTGTCATTGCCTCCAGGCCCGGCCCAATAGTGGCTGAAATTTAGAAAAATTAAATACACGTGTACCTTGATTATATATATATTGATATCTACTTCCCTGTTTGTGAATTTATCCGGAGTTAGTCCCGAGAGCCTTATTTGTCCTCGTTGTTTGCCTAAAATTTAGAAGGTCGCGAGCATTAGTTTTTAATGGTATAGCTTACAGTGCAGTTACGTACCTTTTTGGCCTGTCCCTTCTTTTCCCTTGGACCTCCTCAGGATTAGGTGACCACACACACGCGCATCGCGTATGTTCCTTTGAGGGCCGCGTTTCCATGCGAGCTCTACCAATACATGACTGGTAGAGCATAGTTTCCGCGGCGCCTGTACCCTTTTCCAGCAAAACAAAAATCCTCTGCTTTGACCGCGTAAATGTTGAAGACGGCGGCCAGGTTTCGGTCTTAAAGGCTGAGGAAGGATAGATCTGTTAAGAGGAGCATGTATATAAACGATTGTACTTACGATATTTATTAAACCTTTGTAATACACACAATGTGTGAGTAAATTTTCCCAGTGGGGGAGATGGAACCGCCGTAGTCGCGAGGAGGGGGCTCCTGCCGACAGAGAATGGGCGGTGCCCTGCAGCACCTCGAGGGCACCCATGGTTGGGTGGGAGCGCTTGGCTAGGTCAGCGATAGCCACCAAATGTAATCCATTTTTCCGTCAATATTTGTAGTTTTTTTTGGTTTGTTTACGTTTTTTGTCATTAGTGATGACCGATAGTTTAGTAATGTGAGACCGTGAAGTTATCGATATTTATGTTGCGAGCTGTGGAATTAGGGGTACTCTGCCCTGAGAAAAGACTGAGCTAGCGGCACTGCCACCGAAAAAAGCAGTTCGTAACATATTGGCGCCCAATTTAAACAAAATAAATTGTCGAGGCGATGACGTCTCGCTCATTTATGACCCTGACGCCCCCGCCATCACGACCTATGTCTTGTGATGGTGACGGGGAAGTCAGCTGTGTAGGGAAGTTGGAAGTAGAACGGGAGGCGGGTCGGCGCACATTGCCGACGATTTGCTCCTGGTCACAGGTTTACCAGTGAACCGGTGATGGCATCTTGGAGCAAACCAAGATTCGCATATCGGGATGCACTGAAGAAAATCTGTGATAGGGTAGATTTAAAGCTTGTATTGTGTTATTTATTTATTTTAAATGTTTTTTGTTAGGATGTTGGGTTCCTGGGTTTTTCTCCCCGTCCTGGATTTCTAATTTTATGTCGGTTGTAAACTTAATTGCGTAATCGTGACCCGTAGTAACCCTACGCGCTGCACGGTTACCTCGATAGAAAAAGAGGGTGGGAAAGAAAGGCCAACAGGAGCCAAACCAGCCGATGTCCTTAACTGGCGGCTATCACCACAGGTGATAGCTAGTCCAGTTGACGAACGGCTAGGCGGTGACGGGAAAATTGGAGTTTGGAGAAAGCGCAAGAAAGTTAGGTCGGAAGCCCACCGGCGAGGGTCAGTTCCATCTCCGCAGGTCCAGAGTAGTAGAAAGAAAAAAATAATAAAAAAAAGGACATTTTGAAAGGTGTTGGAAAGTGAGGAAGATTTGTTTATTGTTATTTATTTTTGCTATTAGTTATTTTCGTATCTATTTTGATATTTATTTTATTATTTATTATTGAATTTATTTGTTGTCTTATTTATTTATTTATTTATCATATTATTTATTATCATATTATTAGTTATTAAGTATTTATTTCAAAATTCTTGGGAAACATGTCCGAGGGTAAGGACGTCAGGGATAGGCACGGCCACCAGCTCAGGTCGATGGGTCCTCCGGGCGACGACAAGGACGATGTCTGGTCCACGGACGTAGAGGGTGCTGCGGAGTTGCCGCGGATGTCGCTGGCTGGGGCTTTACCCAGAACGCCGGTAGGCGGTAGTGCGGTGGATCGGATTAGGGATCAACCGGCGGACCTGGAGCACCATCGGTCGCCCAGGGTCCTTGATTTTAAGGCAATCTTCGAGGCTCAGGATCAACTTCTGGTTCCGGAGCAGACGGGTCCACAAAAGCTGAACATGGATGGGGATACTGCGGCGGAGTCGGCGATGAACGCAGCTCTCGCACAAGCGGCCCAAACCTATCGGGCATCGCAGGAGTTGGGAGTTAGCCAGGCGTTGAGGGAGGAGATCAAGAACGGATTCATGGACATGATGAAGTTGTTGAACGAAGTCCTTAGGTCAGGCGAAAGCAAACCGCAGCCACTCCAGGAGGGCGCGAGTCGCCAAGTATCGGTGGTGCCCACTCCGTCGTGTCCAGAAGGCGGCGCAAATGGCCCACCGGAAATTCAGCAGCGGCAGGAGAGAGGAGGATGCTACCGAAGGCCGCCGGAATCGCCTCCCAGGCAGCGACCTCTACCGCCGGTAAATGACTCTCCGGGGATAGACAGTAGCCTGAGCCAGGAACCGGAGTACCATCCGGCAGGCAGGAGTGATCGCCACGCACGGCCGTGGCGCATTGAGGACCGCAGGACGGCAGATTTCCGGGACGAGCAGCGGTTGTACGCCAACGCCGGAACCGGCAACGGAAACCGCTACATCCGAGTGAACCGCTGGAACCTCTCCTTCAGCAGCGAGGACGATGGCCATTACGTAGACGATTTCGTGTTCCGTCTAGAGTTCCTGCAGCGACAGAATCAGTGTCCGTGGAATGAAGTTCTGCGGAACTTCCACGTTCTCCTATCGGGCAGAGCAAAGGAGTGGTATTGGGAACACGTACGCCAATCCAGAGTGGGCACTTGGGCCCAGCTGCGCAGGGCTCTGATGGATCGGTTCCGTGGTCATCAGACGGAGCACGAAAGGATGCACGAGCTACGTCAGCGTAAACAACAGCCGGGAGAGAGCGCGGATGAATACATCCATTCAATGCAGCAACTCGCCTCACGCCTAAAAAAACCAATGCCAGAGCGGCAGTTGGTGAAGGTGGTGAAAAAGGGCTTGAGGAACCGCATCGCTAGGTACGTTTACGCGATGGACATACTCACGGTGGACGAACTTCGGGAGGAGTGCGTCGAAGGAGAGAAGAGTTTCGGTCGTCGAGGGCATGCTGCTTACTTGCAGCAAAGCAAGGTACGGGTCAGCGAGGCGCTCATACCGGACGAAGTCGATGAGCAGTAACACCTCGAAGTGGATGAGCTCCGTGGACGCGTCCGAAAGCCATTTAGGCCAGGTTGCTGGAATTGCGGGGCTGCGGAGCACGGATTCCAGGATTGCGAGGCTACGGAGTGGAGGAGATTCTGTTTCCGGTGTGGCACACTGGGCGTGATTTCACCGAAATGTCCCGATTGCGCGGAAAACGGTCGGCTGGCAGTCCGAAAGCGGGAGGGACTCGCCCAGGTTGGAATCCCGCGAAGTAGTTCCGAAGAAAGAAGACGAAAACAAGAATATACATAGTCCGTCTAATAGTCATAAGTATTTGCTAAGATACCTGCCGGAGGATGAGAGGCTTCGCCGTTATATGGAGGCACGGAACCGGATCTTTGCGGAGCATCAGCTGAGCGGCATGCGTCTAGTCTCACTGAGAGTCCAGAAGGCAAGGGAGCGCTTCAGGATGAGGAGATCCAGACGACGAGAGGTGGTGGCGGCCGTTAAACGCATAGATTCCACCGATCCTCGGCCCTTCGCCGACGTGGAGACCTTGGGCAAGCAGCTCACCGGCTTGTTGGATACAGGCGCCAGCGTAAGTGTGCTGGGCAAAGGCTGTCGAGAGCTGGCGGAGACGCTGGGAGTTGCCGTCCAACCGTATTTTTCGGTAGTCCGGACGGCTTCTGGCGAGGATCGATTCATCATCGGACGGTTGGAGCTGCCTGTGAGGTACAAAGGCGTAAGTAAGCCGGTCACGTTCTATCTGTGCCCATACCTGGAACAAACTGCGTACTTCGGAGTCGACTTCTGGCGAGCCTTCGGATTAGCTCCAGCCGTCGTAAAGAAGCCGGTGACAAGAGGCGTCAAGGCAGCGGAGGAAATTCATGCCAGCCAGATGGAGCACTATGCCGACCAGGAAGATGAGGACGAGGTAAGGGAGGAACCCGAATCCTGGAGCCTTTCTGCGGAGGAAAAGCTGGCGTTAGGCAAGGTCAAGGAGGAGTTTCTTACCTTTGAAAGGGACGGTCTCGGAGTCACCAGCATGGAGAGGCATTCCATTGAGCTGATGGAAGGAGCTCGGGTCTTTAAGGATCGTCCGTATCCGATGTCTCCGGCGAAGCAGAAGGTGGTCGAAGATGAAATCGACAAGATGTTGAAGCTGGGTGTCATCGAGGAGAGCAAAAGCCCGTGGAGCAATCGCACAACAGTGGTGTCGAAGCCAGGGAAAGACCGGTTCTGCCTGGATGCCCGGAAGTTGAACGCCTTGAATATTAAGGACGCATACCCTCTGCCCAGCATTGAGGGAATCCTCTCCAGAATAGATCAGACGCATTACATCTCCAGCGTTGACCTGAAGTTTGCGTTTTGGCAGATCGAACTGGATGAGAAAATCCATGAAGGAAGTACGTGCCTTCCTCGGCACAGCGGGATGGTATCGACGGTTCGTTAAGAACTTCGCTACGCTAGCCGCACCACTCTCCGAGTCCTTGAAGAAGGCTGGAAACACAAAGTTTTCCTTAAGTCCCAGCGCCACCCAGGCAGTGGATGACCTGAAGTTGGTCTTGACGAGCGCGCCGGTCCTGGTTCATGCGGATTTCAAGAAGCATTTCTACATCCAGTGCGACGCATCCCACGTTGGCGTCGGCGCGGTATTGTTTCAGCGGAACCAGGACGGAGACGAGCAGCCCATCGCGTTCTTCTCGGCCAAGATGAACAAACACCAGTTGAATTATTCGGTCACGGAAAAGGAGTGTCTGGCGGCCATCCTAGCCATTCGGAAGTTCAGACCGTATGTGGAAGGGAAGCCGTACACTTGCATTACTGATCATGCCAGCCTAAAGTGGTTGATGACGATGAAGGATGAAAAGGACGACTCGCAAGGTGGTCTCTCCAGCTGCAGGGCTACGATTTCAGCATTGAACATCGCAAAGGCAGCGAGAACGTAGTCGCCGACACGCTATCCCGCATCATCGAGGAAGTCCGGATAGATCCAACGGAGTTACTGGGATTCGAGACGACCGAATTTGCTGCGGAGGACTACATGGAATTAGTGCAAGACGTGGAGTCCAACAGGGAGCACTTACCGGACCTCAAGGTGGACGACGGACTCATCTTCAAAGGCATGAGTAATCCCAAAATGGACGAGGAATTGGAAGGATCCGAATGGAAGCTGTGGATCCCGCAAGGCCTGACACACAGCTTGGTAGAGCGTGCTCATTCGGACCCCAAGGCTGGCCATGGTGGGATGACGAAGACCTTGGAGATCCTGCGACGCCAGTTCTATTGGCCAGGGATGACTATCCAGGTACGGGAATATGTCCGGCGTTGCGAGGTTTGCAACGAATCCAAAGCGCCAAACTTCCGGATGCAGGTCGGAATCGGAAGAAGGGTAGAGACGGAGAGGCCATTCCAGAAACTGTACATCGATTTCCTGGGCAAGTATCCGAGGTACAAGAGTGGACACGCCTGGATATTCATCGTGGTGGACCACTTCTCAAGTACAAGGCGATGAAGGAGGCGACGGCGTCGAACGTTGTAAATTTCCTGGTAAACGAGGTATTTTACAAGTTCGGGGTGCCTGAGACGATACATTCGGACAACGGCAAACAGTTCGTATCCAAGGCGTTTGAGGAGATGGTTGATGGCTTCGGCATCCAACACATGAAGACTTCAGTATATTCACCACAGAGCAATGCCGCGGAGAGGGTAAACCGAAATGTCTTGTTCGCAATTCGCAGCATCTTGGACGAAGATCACCGGGAATGGGATGCACATCTGCCAGAGATTGAGGTGGCCATCTGAAACTTTGTCCACTCAGCCACAGGGGAAGCGCCGTTCTTCACCGTATTCGGCCATCACATGTTCCTTAACGGTTCCAGCTACAAACTAGCCAGACGACTTAGGTCTCTGGTCGATCATGAAATGGCCGGAATGCAGACCAAGGACAAGCTTCGGGTAATCCACGCCAAGGTGCAGAAGCAACTGGGGGGTGCATACCAGATGAGCCGGCAGCGCTACGATAAGCGAGCCCGTACGCTGCTCGCCAAGCCAGGCCAAGAAGTCTTCCGCCGCAACTTCGTGCTGAGTGATTTCAGCAAATTTTTTAACGCCAAATTTGCTCGCAAGTTCCTTAAAACCAGGGTGGTCAAATCCGTCGGCAGCAATGCATACTTGCTGGAGGACCTCCAAGGCCGCAGTCTGGGAGTGTATCACGCCAAAGACATCCGGTTGTGATCTGAAAGGACAAAACAAAGTATACGAGCATCGCGATCACATCTGCAATACTTCCCGTCATGCGTGGGCCCCGCGTTAGGCGCCGATCGAACTGCAGGATGATATCAGTGCCGTGTTGAATCCCATCGCATCTCCAAAGCTACCAATTATTTCATCGTTCTGCTGAAACTCCGGGCAGAGCCTCTCGATATCTTTGGTTGATGTTGCAGTTGGAGTCAGATGGGAGGGACTTTATCGATAGGTTAGGTCGATAGGGCGATAGTTGCAGCAGCGGGATGAGTCTGGCGGGCGATCTGGCCATTTGAAGATTAATCCCGGTTCGCTCTGGGATTACTTTAAATGGACCATGGATTGGATTACTTCCAATGACCCAATTTTGAGATAGCCCATGTAATATGGCGGGGGGTATGAACGATGATCAGCAGATGTCGAGATAGTCGCGGCCATACTGTTCATCCAGGTAGACGCAGCTAGCAGCGTGATACTACAAATTTTTCTTTGTGCTTAAAATTAAATAGTGAGTGAAGTTAAAGTCATATAGTGGTTCAGTACTTAATATTTATCATTTATGAAGGCAGCCGGGGTCCCAATACAAAGGGCCCCGGAATATTTATTTGGAGTTCTGCTGACATATGCGCGACTTCACCATACCTGCCAGTCCGACTTGGCTGCCCAGCAAACGGTGTCCGTTCGACCCGTATCAACGAGCAGCCAGGAAAGCCTTTCACAGTCGACGCCGACGACATCAAGAATTTCCCGGTGAGTCCGTTCCGGTTTGCCGCGTCCTCCTCATCTCGGGAACTTCCAGCGGTCGCATCGCGGCGCTGAGAAGTATCGCCATCTGGCAGCCGAATCCCGGGCTGCCATTGCATAACTTACCGGAGAGCGCCGTTTTCCCGTGTGGAGATCCGGATCACTGCTGGCCTCCGGCGAGAAGCCTTCCGCCCGGGCTGTCATTGCCTCCAGGCCCGGCCCAATAGTGGCTGAAATTTAGAAAAATTAAATACACGTGTACCTTGATTATATATATATTGATATCTACTTCCCTGTTTGTGAATTTATCCGGAGTTAGTCCCGAGAGCCTTATTTGTCCTCGTTGTTTGCCTAAAATTTAGAAGGTCGCGAGCATTAGTTTTTAATGGTATAGCTTACAGTGCAGTTACGTACCTTTTTGGCCTGTCCCTTCTTTTCCCTTGGAGCTCCTCAGGATTAGGTGACCACACACACGCGCATCGCGTATGTTCCTTTGAGGGCCGCGTTTCCATGCGAGCTCTACCAATACATGACTGGTAGAGCATAGTTTCCGCGGCGCCTGTACCCTTTTCCAGCAAAACAAAAATCCTCTGCTTTGACCGCGTAAATGTTGAAGACGGCGGCCAGGTTTCGGTCTTAAAGGCTGAGGAAGGATAGATCTGTTAAGAGGAGCATGTATATAAACGATTGTACTTACGATGTTTATTAAACCTTTGTAATACACACAATGTGTGAGTAAATTTTCCCAGTGGGGGAGATGGAACCGCCGTAGTCGCGAGGAGGGGGCTCCTGCCGACAGAGAATGGGCGGTGCCCTGCAGCACCTCGAGGGCACCCATGGTTGGGTGGGAGCGCTTGGCTAGGTCAGCGATAGCCACCAAATGTAATCCATTTTTCCGTCAATTTTTGTAGTTTTTTTTGGTTTTTTTACGTTTTTTGTCATTAGTGATGACCGATAGTTTAGTAATGTGAGACCGTGAAGTTATCGATATTTATGTTGCGAGCTGTGGAATTAGGGGTACTCTGCCCTGAGAAAAGACTGAGCTAGCGGCACTGCCACCGAAAAAAGCAGTTCGTAACATATTGGCGCCCAATTTAAACAAAATAAATTGTCGAGGCGATGACGTCTCGCTCATTTATGACCCTGACGCCCCCGCCATCACGACCTATGTCTTGTGATGGTGACGGGGAAGTCAGCTGTGTAGGGAAGTTGGAAGTAGAACGGGGGGCGGGTCGGCGCACATTGCCGACGATTTGCTCCTGGTCACAGGTTTACCAGTGAACCGGTGATGGCATCTTGGAGCAAACCAAGATTCGCATATCGGGATGCACTGAAGAAAATCTGTGATAGGGTAGATTTAAAGCTTGTATTGTGTTATTTATTTATTTTAAATGTTTTTTGTTAGGATGTTGGGTTCCTGGGTTTTTCTCCCCGTCCTGGATTTCTAATTTTATGTCGGTTGTAAACTTAATTGCGTAATCGTGACCCGTAGTAACCCTACGCGCTGCACGGTTACCTCGATAGAAAAAGAGGGTGGGAAAGAAAGGCCAACAGGAGCCAAACCAGCCGATGTCCTTAACTGGCGGCTATCACCACAGGTGATAGCTAGTCCAGTTGACGAACGGCTAGGCGGTGACGGGAAAATTGGAGTTTGGAGAAAGCGCAAGAAAGTTAGGTCGGAAGCCCACCGGCGAGGGTCAGTTCCATCTCCGCAGGTCCAGAGTAGTAGAAAGAAAAAAATAATAAAAAAAAAAGGACATTTTGAAAGGTGTTGGAAAGTGAGGAAGATTTGTTTATTGTTATTTATTTTTGCTATTAGTTATTTTCGTATCTATTTTGATATTTATTTTATTATTTATTATTGAATTTATTTGTTGTCTTATTTATTTATTTATTTATCATATTATTTATTATCATATTATTAGTTATTAAGTATTTATTTCAAAATTCTTGGGAAACATGTCCGAGGGTAAGGACGTCAGGGATAGGCACGGCCACCAGCTCAGGTCGATGGGTCCTCCGGGCGACGACAAGGACGATGTCTGGTCCACGGACGTAGAGGGTGCTGCGGAGTTGCCGCGGATGTCGCTGGCTGGGGCTTTACCCAGAACGCCGGTAGGCGGTAGTGCGGTGGATCGGATTAGGGATCAACCGGCGGACCTGGAGCACCATCGGTCGCCCAGGGTCCTTGATTTTAAGGCAATCTTCGAGGCTCAGGATCAACTTCTGGTTCCGGAGCAGACGGGTCCACAAAAGCTGAACATGGAACGGGATACTGCGGCGGAGTCGGCGATGAACGCAGCTCTCGCACAAGCGGCCCAAACCTATCGGGCATCGCAGGAGTTGGGAGTTAGCCAGGCGTTGAGGGAGGAGATCAAGAACGGATTCATGGACATGATGAAGTTGTTGAACGAAGTCCTTAGGTCAGGCGAAAGCAAACCGCAGCCACTCCAGGAGGGCGCGAGTCGCCAAGTATCGGTGGTGCCCACTCCGTCGTGTCCAGAAGGCGGCGCAAATGGCCCACCGGAAATTCAGCAGCGGCAGGAGAGAGGAGGATGCTACCGAAGGCCGCCGGAATCGCCTCCCAGGCAGCGACCTCTACCGCCGGTAAATGACTCTCCGGGGATAGACAGTAGCCTGAGCCAGGAACCGGAGTACCATCCGGCAGGCAGGAGTGATCGCCACGCACGGCCGTGGCGCATTGAGGACCGCAGGACGGCAGATTTCCGGGACGAGCAGCGGTTGTACGCCAACGCCGGAACCGGCAACGGAAACCGCTACATCCGAGTGAACCGCTGGAACCTCTCCTTCAGCAGCGAGGACGATGGCCATTACGTAGACGATTTCGTGTTCCGTCTAGAGTTCCTGCAGCGACAGAATCAGTGTCCGTGGAATGAAGTTCTGCGGAACTTCCACGTTCTCCTATCGGGCAGAGCAAAGGAGTGGTATTGGGAACACGTACGCCAATCCAGAGTGGGCACTTGGGCCCAGCTGCGCAGGGCTCTGATGGATCGGTTCCGTGGTCATCAGACGGAGCACGAAAGGATGCACGAGCTACGTCAGCGTAAACAACAGCCGGGAGAGAGCGCGGATGAATACATCCATTCAATGCAGCAACTCGCCTCACGCCTAAAAAAACCAATGCCAGAGCGGCAGTTGGTGAAGGTGGTGAAAAAGGGCTTGAGGAACCGCATCGCTAGGTACGTTTACGCGATGGACATACTCACGGTGGACGATCTTCGGGAGGAGTGCGTCGAAGGAGAGAAGAGTTTCGGTCGTCGAGGGCGTGCTGCTTACTTGCAGCAAAGCAAGGTACGGGTCAGCGAGGCGCTCATACCGGACGAAGTCGATGAGCAGTAACACCTCGAAGTGGATGAGCTCCGTGGACGCGTCCGAAAGCCATTTAGGCCAGGTTGCTGGAATTGCGGGGCTGCGGAGCACGGATTCCAGGATTGCGAGGCTACGGAGTGGAGGAGATTCTGTTTCCGGTGTGGCACACTGGGCGTGATTTCACCGAAATGTCCCGATTGCGCGGAAAACGGTCGGCTGGCAGTCCGAAAGCGGGAGGGACTCGCCCAGGTTGGAATCCCGCGAAGTAGTTCCGAAGAAAGAAGACGAAAACAAGAATATACATGGTCCGTCTAATAGTCATAAGTATTTGCTAAGATACCTGCCGGAGGATGAGAGGCTTCGCCGCTATATGGAGGCACGGAACCGGATCTTTGCGGAGCATCAGCTGAGCGGCATGCGTCTAGTCTCACGGAGAGTCCAGAAGGCAAGGGAGCGCTTCAGGATGAGGAGATCCAGACGACGAGAGGTGGTGGCGGCCGTTAAACGCATAGATTCCACCGATCCTCGACCCTTCGCCGACGTGGAGACCTTGGGCAAGCAGCTCACCGGCTTGTTGGATACAGGCGCCAGCGTAAGTGTGCTGGGCAAAGGCTGTCGAGAGCTGGTGGAGACGCTGGGAGTTACCGTCCAACCGTATTTTTCGGTAGTCCGGACGGCTTCTGGCGAGGATCGATTCATCATCGGACGGTTGGAGCTGCCTGTGAGGTACAAAGGCGTAAGTAAGCCGGTCACGTTCTATCTGTGCCCATACCTGGAACAAACTGCGTACTTCGGAGTCGACTTCTGGCGAGCCTTCGGATTAGCTCCAGCCGTCGTAAAGAAGCCGGTGACAAGAGGCGTCAAGGCAGCGAAGGAAATTCATGCCAGCCAGATGGAGCACTATGCCGACCAGGAAGATGAGGACGAGGTAAGGGAGGAACCCGAATCCTGGAGCCTTTCTGCGGAGGAAAAGCTGGCGTTAGGCAAGGTCAAGGAGGAGTTTCTTACCTTTGAAAGGGACGGTCTCGGAGTCACCAGCATGGTGAGGCATTCCATTGAGCTGATGGAAGGAGCTCGGGTCTTTAAGGATCGTCCGTATCCGATGTCTCCGGCGAAGCAGAAGGTGGTCGAAGATGAAATCGACAAGATGTTGAAGCTGGGTGTCATCGAGGAGAGCAAAAGCCCGTGGAGCAATCGCACAACAGTGGTGTCGAAGCCAGGGAAAGACCGGTTCTGCCTGGATGCCCGGAAGTTGAACGCCTTGAATATTAAGGACGCATACCCTCTGCCCAGCATTGAGGGAATCCTCTCCAGAATAGATCAGACGCATTACATCTCCAGCGTTGACCTGAAGTTTGCGTTTTGGCAGATCGAACTGGATGAGAAAATCCATGAAGGAAGTACGTGCCTTCCTCGCCACAGCGGGATGGTATCGACGGTTCGTTAAGAACTTCGCTACGCTAGCCGCACCACTCTCCGAGTCCTTGAAGAAGGCTGGAAACACAAAGTTTTCCTTAAGTCCCAGCGCCACCCAGGCAGTGGATGACCTGAAGTTGGTCTTGACGAGCGCGCCGGTCCTGGTTCATGCGGATTTCAAGAAGCATAACTACATCCAGTGCGACGCATCCCACGTTGGCGTCGGCGCGGTATTGTTTCAGCGGAACCAGGACGGAGACGAGCAGCCCATCGCGTTCTTCTCGGCCAAGATGAACAAACACCAGTTGAATTATTCGGTCACGGAAAAGGAGTGTCTGGCGGCCATCCTAGCCATTCGGAAGTTCAGACCGTATGTGGAAGGGAAGCCGTACACTTGCATTACTGATCATGCCAGCCTAAAGTGGTTGATGACGATGAAGGATGAAAAGGACGACTCGCAAGGTGGTCTCTCCAGCTGCAGGGCTACGATTTCAGCATTGAACATCGCAAAGGCAGCGAGAACGTAGTCGCCGACACGCTATCCCGCATCATCGAGGAAGTCCGGATAGATCCAACGGAGTTACTGGGATTCGAGACGACCGAATTTGCTGCGGAGGACTACATGGAATTAGTGCAAGACGTGGAGTCCAACAGGGAGCACTTACCGGACCTCAAGGTGGACGACGGACTCATCTTCAAGCGCATGAGTAATCCCAAAATGGACGAGGAATTGGAAGGATCCGAATGGAAGCTGTGGATCCCGCAAGGCCTGACACACAGCTTGGTAGAGCGTGCTCATTCGGACCCCAAGGCTGGCCATGGTGGGATGACGAAGACCTTGGAGATCCTGCGACGCCAGTTCTATTGGCCAGGGATGACTATCCAGGTACGGGAATATGTCCGGCGTTGCGAGGTTTGCAACGAATCCAAAGCGCCAAACTTCCGGATGCAGGTCGGAATCGGAAGAAGGGTAGAGACGGAGAGGCCATTCCAGAAACTGTACATCGATTTCCTGGGCAAGTATCCGAGGTCCAAGAGTGGACACGCCTGGATATTCATCGTGGTGGACCACTTCTCCAAGTACAAGGCGATGAAGGAGGCGACGGCGTCGAACGTTGTAAATTTCCTGGTAAACGAGGTATTTTACAAGTTCGGGGTGCCTGAGACGATACATTCGGACAACGGCAAACAGTTCGTATCCAAGGCGTTTGAGGAGATGGTTGATGGCTTCGGCATCCAACACATGAAGACTTCAGTATATTCACCACAGAGCAATGCCGCGGAGAGGGTAAACCGAAATGTCTTGTTCGCAATTCGCAGCATCTTGGACGAAGATCACCGGGAATGGGATGCACATCTGCCAGAGATTGAGGTGGCCATCTGAAACTCTGTCCACTCAGCCACAGGGGAAGCGCCGTTCTTCACCGTATTCGGCCATCACATGTTCCTTAACGGTTCCAGCTACAAACTAGCCAGACGACTTAGGTCTCTGGTCGATCATGAAATGGCCGGAATGCAGACCAAGGACAAGCTTCGGGTAATCCACGCCAAGGTGCAGAAGCAACTGGGGGTGCATACCAGATGAGCCGGCAGCGCTACGATAAGCGAGCCCGTACGCTGCTCGCCAAGCCAGGCCAAGAAGTCTTCCGCCGCAACTTCGTGCTGAGTGATTTCAGCAAATCTTTTAACGCCAAATTTGCTCGCAAGTTCCTTAAAACCAGGGTGGTCAAATCCGTCGGCAGCAATGCATACTTGCTGGAGGACCTCCAAGGCCGCAGTCTGGGAGTGTATCACGCCAAAGACATCCGGTTGTGATCTGAAAGGACAAAACAAAGTATACGAGCATCGCGATCACATCTGCAATACTTCCCGTCATGCGTGGGCCCCGCGTTAGGCGCCGATCGAACTGCAGGATGATATCAGTGCCGTGTTGAATCCCATCGCATCTCCAAAGCTACCAATTATTTCATCGTTCTGCTGAAACTCCGGGCAGAGCCTCTCGATATCTTTGGTTGATGTTGCAGTTGGAGTCAGATGGGAGGGACTTTATCGATAGGTTAGGTCGATAGGGCGATAGTTGCAGCAGCGGGATGAGTCTGGCGGGCGATCTGGCCATTTGAAGATTAATCCCGGTTCGCTCTGGGATTACTTTAAATCACCATGGATTGGATTACTTCCAATGACCCAATTTTGAGATAGCCCATGTAATATGGCGGGGGGTATGAACGATGATCAGCAGATGTCGAGATAGTCGCGGCCATACTGTTCATCCAGGTAGACGCAGCTAGCAGCGTGATACTACAAATTTTTCTTTGTGCTTAAAATTAAATAGTGAGTGAAGTTAAAGTCATATAGTGGTTCAGTACTTAATATTTATCATTTATGAAGGCAGCCGGGGTCCCAATACAAAGGGAGTTCTGCTGACATATGCGCGACTTCACCATACCTGCCAGTCCGACTTGGCTGCCCAGCAAACGGTGTCCGTTCGACCCGTATCAACGAGCAGCCAGGAAAGCCTTTCACAGTCGACGCCGACGACATCAAGAATTTCCCGGTGAGTCCGTTCCGGTTTGCCGCGTCCTCCTCATCTCGGGAACTTCCAGCGGTCGCATCGCGGCGCTGAGAAGTATCGCCATCTGGCAGCCGAATCCCGGGCTGCCATTGCATAACTTACCGGAGAGCGCCGTTTTCCCGTGTGGAGATCCGGATCACTGCTGGCCTCCGGCGAGAAGCCTTCCGCCCGGGCTGTCATTGCCTCCAGGCCCGGCCCAATAGTGGCTGAAATTTAGAAAAATTAAATACACGTGTACCTTGATTATATATATATTGATATCTACTTCCCTGTTTGTGAATTTATCCGGAGTTAGTCCCGAGAGCCTTATTTGTCCTCGTTGTTTGCCTAAAATTTAGAAGGTCGCGAGCATTAGTTTTTAATGGTATAGCTTACAGTGCAGTTACGTACCTTTTTGGCCTGTCCCTTCTTTTCCCTTGGAGCTCCTCAGGATTAGGTGACCACACACACGCGCATCGCGTATGTTCCTTTGAGGGCCGCGTTTCCATGCGAGCTCTACCAATACATGACTGGTAGAGCATAGTTTCCGCGGCGCCTGTACCCTTTTCCAGCAAAACAAAAATCCTCTGCTTTGACCGCGTAAATGTTGAAGACGGCGGCCAGGTTTCGGTCTTAAAGGCTGAGGAAGGATAGATCTGTTAAGAGGAGCATGTATATAAACGATTGTACTTACGATATTTATTAAACCTTTGTAATACACACAATGTGTGAGTAAATTTTCCCAGTGGGGGAGATGGAACCGCCGTAGTCGCGAGGAGGGGGCTCCTGCCGACAGAGAATGGGCGGTGCCCTGCAGCACCTCGAGGGCACCCATGGTTGGGTGGGAGCGCTTGGCTAGGTCAGCGATAGCCACCAAATGTAATCCATTTTTCCGTCAATATTTGTAGTTTTTTTTGGTTTTTTTACGTTTTTTGTCATTAGTGATGACCGATAGTTTAGTAATGTGAGACCGTGAAGTTATCGATATTTATGTTGCGAGCTGTGGAATTAGGGGTACTCTGCCCTGAGAAAAGACTGAGCTAGCGGCACTGCCACCGAAAAAAGCAGTTCGTAACATATTGGCGCCCAATTTAAACAAAATAAATTGTCGAGGCGATGACGTCTCGCTCATTTATGACCCTGACGCCCCCGCCATCACGACCTATGTCTTGTGATGGTGACGGGGAAGTCAGCTGTGTAGGGAAGTTGGAAGTAGAACGGGAGGCGGGTCGGCGCACATTGCCGACGATTTGCTCCTGGTCACAGGTTTACCAGTGAACCGGTGATGGCATCTTGGAGCAAACCAAGATTCGCATATCGGGATGCACTGAAGAAAATCTGTGATAGGGTAGATTTAAAGCTTGTATTGTGTTATTTATTTATTTTAAATGTTTTTTGTTAGGATGTTGGGTTCCTGGGTTTTTCTCCCCGTCCTGGATTTCTAATTTTATGTCGGTTGTAAACTTAATTGCGTAATCGTGACCCGTAGTAACCCTACGCGCTGCACGGTTACCTCGATAGAAAAAGAGGGTGGGAAAGAAAGGCCAACAGGAGCCAAACCAGCCGATGTCCTTAACTGGCGGCTATCACCACAGGTGATAGCTAGTCCAGTTGACGAACGGCTAGGCGGTGACGGGAAAATTGGAGTTTGGAGAAAGCGCAAGAAAGTTAGGTCGGAAGCCCACCGGCGAGGGTCAGTTCCATCTCCGCAGGTCCAGAGTAGTAGAAAGAAAAAAATAATAAAAAAAAAGGACATTTTGAAAGGTGTTGGAAAGTGAGGAAGATTTGTTTATTGTTATTTATTTTTGCTATTAGTTATTTTCGTATCTATTTTGATATTTATTTTATTATTTATTATTGAATTTATTTGTTGTCTTATTTATTTATTTATTTATCATATTATTTATTATCATATTATTAGTTATTAAGTATTTATTTCAAAATTCTTGGGAAACATGTCCGAGGGTAAGGACGTCAGGGATAGGCACGGCCACCAGCTCAGGTCGATGGGTCCTCCGGGCGACGACAAGGACGATGTCTGGTCCACGGACGTAGAGGGTGCTGCGGAGTTGCCGCGGATGTCGCTGGCTGGGGCTTTACCCAGAACGCCGGTAGGCGGTAGTGCGGTGGATCGGATTAGGGATCAACCGGCGGACCTGGAGCACCATCGGTCGCCCAGGGTCCTTGATTTTAAGGCAATCTTCGAGGCTCAGGATCAACTTCTGGTTCCGGAGCAGACGGGTCCACAAAAGCTGAACATGGAACGGGATACTGCGGCGGAGTCGGCGATGAACGCAGCTCTCGCACAAGCGGCCCAAACCTATCGGGCATCGCAGGAGTTGGGAGTTAGCCAGGCGTTGAGGGAGGAGGTCAAGAACGGATTCATGGACATGATGAAGTTGTTGAACGAAGTCCTTAGGTCAGGCGAAAGCAAACCGCAGCCACTCCAGGAGGGCGCGAGTCGCCAAGTATCGGTGGTGCCCACTCCGTCGTGTCCAGAAGGCGGCGCAAATGGCCCACCGGAAATTCAGCAGCGGCAGGAGAGAGGAGGATGCTACCGAAGGCCGCCGGAATCGCCTCCCAGGCAGCGACCTCTACCGCCGGTAAATGACTCTCCGGGGATAGACAGTAGCCTGAGCCAGGAACCGGAGTACCATCCGGCAGGCAGGAGTGATCGCCACGCACGGCCGTGGCGCATTGAGGACCGCAGGACGGCAGATTTCCGGGACGAGCAGCGGTTGTACGCCAACGCCGGAACCGGCAACGGAAACCGCTACATCCGAGTGAACCGCTGGAACCTCTCCTTCAGCAGCGAGGACGATGGCCATTACGTAGACGATTTCGTGTTCCGTCTAGAGTTCCTGCAGCGACAGAATCAGTGTCCGTGGAATGAAGTTCTGCGGAACTTCCACGTTCTCCTATCGGGCAGAGCAAAGGAGTGGTATTGGGAACACGTACGCCAATCCAGAGTGGGCACTTGGGCCCAGCTGCGCAGGGCTCTGATGGATCGGTTCCGTGGTCATCAGACGGAGCACGAAAGGATGCACGAGCTACGTCAGCGTAAACAACAGCCGGGAGAGAGCGCGGATGAATACATCCATTCAATGCAGCAACTCGCCTCACGCCTAAAAAAACCAATGCCAGAGCGGCAGTTGGTGAAGGTGGTGAAAAAGGGCTTGAGGAACCGCATCGCTAGGTACGTTTACGCGATGGACATACTCACGGTGGACGAACTTCGGGAGGAGTGCGTCGAAGGAGAGAAGAGTTTCGGTCGTCGAGGGCGTGCTGCTTACTTGCAGCAAAGCAAGGTACGGGTCAGCGAGGCGCTCATACCGGACGAAGTCGATGAGCAGTAACACCTCGAAGTGGATGAGCTCCGTGGACACGTCCGAAAGCCATTTAGGCCAGGTTGCTGGAATTGCGGGGCTGCGGAGCACGGATTCCAGGATTGCGAGGCTACGGAGTGGAGGAGATTCTGTTTCCGGTGTGGCACACTGGGCGTGATTTCACCGAAATGTCCCGATTGCGCGGAAAACGGTCGGCTGGCAGTCCGAAAGCGGGAGGGACTCGCCCAGGTTGGAATCCCGCGAAGTAGTTCCGAAGAAAGAAGACGAAAACAAGAATATACATAGTCCGTCTAATAGTCATAAGTTTTTGCTAAGATACCTGCCGGAGGATGAGAGGCTTCGCCGTTATATGGAGGCACGGAACCGGATCTTTGCGGAGCATCAGCTGAGCGGCATGCGTCTAGTCTCACGGAGAGTCCAGAAGGCAAGGGAGCGCTTCAGGATGAGGAGATCCAGACGACGAGAGGTGGTGGCGGCCGTTAAACGCATAGATTCCACCGATCCTCGACCCTTCGCCGACGTGGAGACCTTGGGCAAGCAGCTCACCGGCTTGTTGGATACAGGCGCCAGCGTAAGTGTGCTGGGCAAAGGCTGTCGAGAGCTGGTGAGCGTCTCCACCAGCTCTCGACAGCCTTTACCGTCCAACCGTATTTTTCGGTAGTCCGGACGGCTTCTGGCGAGGATCGATTCATCATCGGACGGTTGGAGCTGCCTGTGAGGTACAAAGGCGTAAGTAAGCCGGTCACGTTCTATCTGTGCCCATACCTGGAACAAACTGCGTACTTCGGAGTCGACTTCTGGCGAGCCTTCGGATTAGCTCCAGCCGTCGTAAAGAAGCCGGTGACAAGAGGCGTCAAGGCAGCGGAGGAAATTCATGCCAGCCAGATGGAGCACTATGCCGACCAGGAAGATGAGGACGAGGTAAGGGAGGAACCCGAATCCTGGAGCCTTTCTGCGGAGGAAAAGCTGGCGTTAGGCAAGGTCAAGGAGGAGTTTCTTACCTTTGAAAGGGACGGTCTCGGAGTCACCAGCATGGAGAGGCATTCCATTGAGCTGATGGAAGGAGCTCGGGTCTTTAAGGATCGTCCGTATCCGATGTCTCCGGCGAAGCAGAAGGTGGTCGAAGATGAAATCGACAAGATGTTGAAGCTGGGTGTCATCGAGGAGAGCAAAAGCCCGTGGAGCAATCGCACAACAGTGGTGTCGAAGCCAGGGAAAGACCGGTTCTGCCTGGATGCCCGGAAGTTGAACGCCTTGAATATTAAGGACGCATACCCTCTGCCCAGCATTGAGGGAATCCTCTCCAGAATAGATCAGACGCATTACATCTCCAGCGTTGACCTGAAGTTTGCGTTTTGGCAGATCGAACTGGATGAGAAAATCCATGAAGGAAGTACGTGCCTTCCTCGGCACAGCGGGATGGTATCGACGGTTCGTTAAGAACTTCGCTACGCTAGCCGCACCACTCTCCGAGTCCTTGAAGAAGGCTGGAAACACAAAGTTTTCCTTAAGTCCCAGCGCCACCCAGGCAGTGGATGACCTGAAGTTGGTCTTGACGAGCGCGCCGGTCCTGGTTCATGCGGATTTCAAGAAGCATTTCTACATCCAGTGCGACGCATCCCACGATGGCGTCGGCGCGGTATTGTTTCAGCGGAACCAGGACGGAGACGAGCAGCCCATCGCGTTCTTCTCGGCCAAGATGAACAAACACCAGTTGAATTATTCGGTCACGGAAAAGGAGTGTCTGGCGGCCATCCTAGCCATTCGGAAGTTCAGACCGTATGTGGAAGGGAAGCCGTACACTTGCATTACTGATCATGCCAGCCTAAAGTGGTTGATGACGATGAAGGATGAAAAGGACGACTCGCAAGGTGGTCTCTCCAGCTGCAGGGCTACGATTTCAGCATTGAACATCGCAAAGGCAGCGAGAACGTAGTCGCCGACACGCTATCCCGCATCATCGAGGAAGTCCGGATAGATCCAACGGAGTTACTGGGATTCGAGACGACCGAATTTGCTGCGGAGGACTACATGGAATTAGTGCAAGACGTGGAGTCCAACAGGGAGCACTTACCGGACCTCAAGGTGGACGACGGACTCATCTTCAAGCGCATGAGTAATCCCAAAATGGACGAGGAATTGGAAGGATCCGAATGGAAGCTGTGGATCCCGCAAGGCCTGACACACAGCTTGGTAGAGCGTGCTCATTCGGACCCCAAGGCTGGCCATGGTGGGATGACGAAGACCTTGGAGATCCTGCGACGCCAGTTCTATTGGCCAGGGATGACTATCCAGGTACGGGAATATGTCCGGCGTTGCGAGGTTTGCAACGAATCCAAAGCGCCAAACTTCCGGATGCAGGTCGGAACGGAGACGGAGACGGAGAGGCCATTCCAGAAACTGTACATCGATTTCCTGGGCAAGTATCCGAGGTCCAAGAGTGGACACGCCTGGATATTCATCGTGGTGGACCACTTCTCCAAGTACAAGGCGATGAAGGAGGCGACGGCGTCGAACGTTGTAAATTTCCTGGTAAACGAGGTATTTTACAAGTTCGGGGTGCCTGAGACGATACATTCGGACAACGGCAAACAGTTCGTATCCAAGGCGTTTGAGGAGATGGTTGATGGCTTCGGCATCCAACACATGAAGACTTCAGTATATTCACCACAGAGCAATGCCGCGGAGAGGGTAAACCGAAATGTCTTGTTCGCAATTCGCAGCATCTTGGACGAAGATCACCGGGAATGGGATGCACATCTGCCAGAGATTGAGGTGGCCATCTGAAACTCTGTCCACTCAGCCACAGGGGAAGCGCCGTTCTTCACCGTATTCGGCCATCACATGTTCCTTAACGGTTCCAGCTACAAACTAGCCAGACGACTTAGGTCTCTGGTCGATCATGAAATGTCCGGAATGCAGACCAAGGACAAGCTTCGGGTAATCCACGCCAAGGTGCAGAAGCAACTGGGGGGTGCATACCAGATGAGCCGGCAGCGCTACGATAAGCGAGCCCGTACGCTGCTCGCCAAGCCAGGCCAAGAAGTCTTCCGCCGCAACTTCGTGCTGAGTGATTTCAGCAAATCTTTTAACGCCAAATTTGCTCGCAAGTTCCTTAAAACCAGGGTGGTCAAATCCGTCGGCAGCAATGCATACTTGCTGGAGGACCTCCAAGGCCGCAGTCTGGGAGTGTATCACGCCAAAGACATCCGGTTGTGATCTGAAAGGACAAAACAAAGTATACGAGCATCGCGATCACATCTGCAATACTTCCCGTCATGCGTGGGCCCCGCGTTAGGCGCCGATCGAACTGCAGGATGATATCAGTGCCGTGTTGAATCCCATCGCATCTCCAAAGCTACCAATTATTTCATCGTTCTGCTGAAACTCCGGGCAGAGCCTCTCGATATCTTTGGTTGATGTTGCAGTTGGAGTCAGATGGGAGGGACTTTATCGATAGGTTAGGTCGATAGGGCGATAGTTGCAGCAGCGGGATGAGTCTGGCGGGCGATCTGGCCATTTGAAGATTAATCCCGGTTCGCTCTGGGATTACTTTAAATGGACCATGGATTGGATTACTTCCAATGACCCAATTTTGAGATAGCCCATGTAATATGGCGGGGGGTATGAACGATGATCAGCAGATGTCGAGATAGTCGCGGCCATACTGTTCATCCAGGTAGACGCAGCTAGCAGCGTGATACTACAAATTTTTCTTTGTGCTTAAAATTAAATAGTGAGTGAAGTTAAAGTCATATAGTGGTTCAGTACTTAATATTTATCATTTATGAAGGCAGCCGGGGTCCCAATACAAAGGGCCCCGGAATATTTATTTGGAGTTCTGCTGACATATGCGCGACTTCACCATACCTGCCAGTCCGACTTGGCTGCCCAGCAAACGGTGTCCGTTCGACCCGTATCAACGAGCAGCCAGGAAAGCCTTTCACAGTCGACGCCGACGACATCAAGAATTTCCCGGTGAGTCCGTTCCGGTTTGCCGCGTCCTCCTCATCTCGGGAACTTCCAGCGGTCGCATCGCGGCGCTGAGAAGTATCGCCATCTGGCAGCCGAATCCCGGGCTGCCATTGCATAACTTACCGGAGAGCGCCGTTTTCCTGTGTGGAGATCCGTATCGCTGTTGGCCTCCGGCGAAAAGTCTTCCGCCCGGGCTATCATTGCCTCCAGGCCCGGCCCAATAGTGGCTGAAATTTAGAAAAATTAAATACACGTGAACCTTGATTATATGTATTGGTATCTACTTCCCTGTTTGTGAATTTATCCGGAGTTAGTCCCGAGAGCCTTATTTGTCCTCGTTGTTTGCCTAAAATTTAAAAGGCCGCGAGCATTAGTTTTAAATGGTATAGCTTACAGTGCAGTTACGTACCTTTTTGGCCTGTCCCTTCTTTTCCCTTGGAGCTCCTCAGGATTAGGTGACCCATACACATACGCATCGCGTATGTTCCTTTGAGGGCCGCGTTTCCATGCGAGCTCTACCAATACATGACTGGTAGAGCATAGTTTCCGCGGCGCCTGTACCCTTTTCCAGCAAATCCAATCCTCTGCTTTGACCGCGTAAATATTGAAGACGGCGGCCAGGTCTCGGTTTTAAAGGCTGAGGAAGGATAGATCTGTTAAGAGGAGCATGTATATAAACGATTGTACTTACGATATTTATTAAACCTTTGTAATACACACAATGTGTGAGTAAATTTTCCCAGTGGGGGAGATGGAAGAATGAAGGGAGATGGAAGAAACAGAGAATGGGCGGTGCCCTGCAGCACCTCGAGGGCACCCATGGTTGGGTGGGATCGCTTGGCTAGGTCAGCGATAGCCACCAAATGTAATCCATTTTTCCGTCAATATTTGTAGTTTTTTTTGGTTTGTTTACGTTTTTGTCATTAGTGATGACCGATAGTTTAGTAATGTGAGACCGTGAAGTTATCGATATTTATGTTGCGAGCTGTGGAATTAGGGGTACTCTGCCCTGAGAAAAGACTGAGCTAGCGGCACTGCCACCGAAAAAAGCAGTTCGTAACATATTGGCGCCCAATTTAAACAAAATAAATTGTCGAGGCGATGACGTCTCGCTCATTTATGACCCTGACGCCCCCGCCATCACGACCTATGTCTTGTGATGGTGACGGGGAAGTCAGCTGTGTAGGGAAGTTGGAAGTAGAACGGGAGGCGGGTCGGCGCACATTGCCGACGATTTGCTCCTGGTCACAGGTTTACCAGTGAACCGGTGATGGCATCTTGGAGCAAACCAAGATTCGCATATCGGGATGCACTGAAGAAAATCTGTGATAGGGTAGATTTAAAGCTTGTATTGTGTTATTTATTTATTTTAAATGTTTTTTGTTAGGATGTTGGGTTCCTGGGTTTTTCTCCCCGTCCTGGATTTCTAATTTTATGTCGGTTGTAAACTTAATTGCGTAATCGTGACCCGTAGTAACCCTACGCGCTGCACGGTTACCTCGATAGAAAAAGAGGGTGGGAAAGAAAGGCCAACAGGAGCCAAACCAGCCGATGTCCTTAACTGGCGGCTATCACCACAGGTGATAGCTAGTCCAGTTGACGAACGGCTAGGCGGTGACGGGAAAATTGGAGTTTGGAGAAAGCGCAAGAAAGTTAGGTCGGAAGCCCACCGGCGAGGGTCAGTTCCATCTCCGCAGGTCCAGAGTAGTAGAAAGAAAAAAATAATAAAAAAAAAAAGGACATTTTGAAAGGTGTTGGAAAGTGAGGAAGATTTGTTTATTGTTATTTATTTTTGCTATTAGTTATTTTCGTATCTATTTTGATATTTATTTTATTATTTATTATTGAATTTATTTGTTGTCTTATTTATTTATTTATTTATCATATTATTTATTATCATATTATTAGTTATTAAGTATTTATTTCAAAATTCTTGGGAAACATGTCCGAGGGTAAGGACGTCAGGGATAGGCACGGCCACCAGCTCAGGTCGATGGGTCCTCCGGGCGACGACAAGGACGATGTCTGGTCCACGGACGTAGAGGGTGCTGCGGAGTTGCCGCGGATGTCGCTGGCTGGGGCTTTACCCAGAACGCCGGTAGGCGGTAGTGCGGTGGATCGGATTAGGGATCAACCGGCGGACCTGGAGCACCATCGGTCGCCCAGGGTCCTTGATTTTAAGGCAATCTTCGAGGCTCAGGATCAACTTCTGGTTCCGGAGCAGACGGGTCCACAAAAGCTGAACATGGAACGGGATACTGCGGCGGAGTCGGCGATGAACGCAGCTCTCGCACAAGCGGCCCAAACCTATCGGGCATCGCAGGAGTTGGGAGTTAGCCAGGCGTTGAGGGAGGAGATCAAGAACGGATTCATGGACATGATGAAGTTGTTGAACGAAGTCCTTAGGTCAGGCGAAAGCAAACCGCAGCCACTCCAGGAGGGCGCGAGTCGCCAAGTATCGGTGGTGCCCACTCCGTCGTGTCCAGAAGGCGGCGCAAATGGCCCACCGGAAATTCAGCAGCGGCAGGAGAGAGGAGGATGCTACCGAAGGCCGCCGGAATCGCCTCCCAGGCAGCGACCTCTACCGCCGGTAAATGACTCTCCGGGGATAGACAGTAGCCTGAGCCAGGAACCGGAGTACCATCCGGCAGGCAGGAGTGATCGCCACGCACGGCCGTGGCGCATTGAGGACCGCAGGACGGCAGATTTCCGGGACGAGCAGCGGTTGTACGCCAACGCCGGAACCGGCAACGGAAACCGCTACATCCGAGTGAACCGCTGGAACCTCTCCTTCAGCAGCGAGGACGATGGCCATTACGTAGACGATTTCGTGTTCCGTCTAGAGTTCCTGCAGCGACAGAATCAGTGTCCGTGGAATGAAGTTCTGCGGAACTTCCACGTTCTCCTATCGGGCAGAGCAAAGGAGTGGTATTGGGAACACGTACGCCAATCCAGAGTGGGCACTTGGGCCCAGCTGCGCAGGGCTCTGATGGATCGGTTCCGTGGTCATCAGACGGAGCACGAAAGGATGCACGAGCTACGTCAGCGTAAACAACAGCCGGGAGAGAGCGCGGATGAATACATCCATTCAATGCAGCAACTCGCCTCACGCCTAAAAAAACCAATGCCAGAGCGGCAGTTGGTGAAGGTGGTGAAAAAGGGCTTGAGGAACCGCATCGCTAGGTACGTTTACGCGATGGACATACTCACGGTGGACGAACTTCGGGAGGAGTGCGTCGAAGGAGAGAAGAGTTTCGGTCGTCGAGGGCGTGCTGCTTACTTGCAGCAAAGCAAGGTACGGGTCAGCGAGGCGCTCATACCGGACGAAGTCGATGAGCAGTAACACCTCGAAGTGGATGAGCTCCGTGGACACGTCCGAAAGCCATTTAGGCCAGGTTGCTGGAATTGCGGGGCTGCGGAGCACGGATTCCAGGATTGCGAGGCTACGGAGTGGAGGAGATTCTGTTTCCGGTGTGGCACACTGGGCGTGATTTCACCGAAATGTCCCGATTGCGCGGAAAACGGTCGGCTGGCAGTCCGAAAGCGGGAGGGACTCGCCCAGGTTGGAATCCCGCGAAGTAGTTCCGAAGAAAGAAGACGAAAACAAGAATATACATAGTCCGTCTAATAGTCATAAGTATTTGCTAAGATACCTGCCGGAGGATGAGAGGCTTCGCCGTTATATGGAGGCACGGAACCGGATCTTTGCGGAGCATCAGCTGAGCGGCATGCGTCTAGTCTCACGGAGAGTCCAGAAGGCAAGGGAGCGCTTCAGGATGAGGAGATCCAGACGACGAGAGGTGGTGGCGGCCGTTAAACGCATAGATTCCACCGATCCTCGACCCTTCGCCGACGTGGAGACCTTGGGCAAGCAGCTCACCGGCTTGTTGGATACAGGCGCCAGCGTAAGTGTGCTGGGCAAAGGCTGTCGAGAGCTGGTGAGCGTCTCCACCAGCTCTCGACAGCCTTTACCGTCCAACCGTATTTTTCGGTAGTCCGGACGGCTTCTGGCGAGGATCGATTCATCATCGGACGGTTGGAGCTGCCTGTGAGGTACAAAGGCGTAAGTAAGCCGGTCACGTTCTATCTGTGCCCATACCTGGAACAAACTGCGTACTTCGGAGTCGACTTCTGGCGAGCCTTCGGATTAGCTCCAGCCGTCGTAAAGAAGCCGGTGACAAGAGGCGTCAAGGCAGCGGAGGAAATTCATGCCAGCCAGATGGAGCACTATGCCGACCAGGAAGATGAGGACGAGGTAAGGGAGGAACCCGAATCCTGGAGCCTTTCTGCGGAGGAAAAGCTGGCGTTAGGCAAGGTCAAGGAGGAGTTTCTTACCTTTGAAAGGGACGGTCTCGGAGTCACCAGCATGGAGAGGCATTCCATTGAGCTGATGGAAGGAGCTCGGGTCTTTAAGGATCGTCCGTATCCGATGTCTCCGGCGAAGCAGAAGGTGGTCGAAGATGAAATCGACAAGATGTTGAAGCTGGGTGTCATCGAGGAGAGCAAAAGCCCGTGGAGCAATCGCACAACAGTGGTGTCGAAGCCAGGGAAAGACCGGTTCTGCCTGGATGCCCGGAAGTTGAACGCCTTGAATATTAAGGACGCATACCCTCTGCCCAGCATTGAGGGAATCCTCTCCAGAATAGATCAGACGCATTACATCTCCAGCGTTGACCTGAAGTTTGCGTTTTGGCAGATCGAACTGGATGAGAAAATCCATGAAGGAAGTACGTGCCTTCCTCGGCACAGCGGGATGGTATCGACGGTTCGTTAAGAACTTCGCTACGCTAGCCGCACCACTCTCCGAGTCCTTGAAGAAGGCTGGAAACACAAAGTTTTCCTTAAGTCCCAGCGCCACCCAGGCAGTGGATGACCTGAAGTTGGTCTTGACGAGCGCGCCGGTCCTGGTTCATGCGGATTTCAAGAAGCATTTCTACATCCAGTGCGACGCATCCCACGTTGGCGTCGGCGCGGTATTGTTTCAGCGGAACCAGGACGGAGACGAGCAGCCCATCGCGTTCTTCTCGGCCAAGATGAACAAACACCAGTTGAATTATTCGGTCACGGAAAAGGAGTGTCTGGCGGCCATCCTAGCCATTCGGAAGTTCAGACCGTATGTGGAAGGGAAGCCGTACACTTGCATTACTGATCATGCCAGCCTAAAGTGGTTGATGACGATGAAGGATGAAAAGGACGACTTGCAAGGTGGTCTCTCCAGCTGCAGGGCTACGATTTCAGCATTGAACATCGCAAAGGCAGCGAGAACGTAGTCGCCGACACGCTATCCCGCATCATCGAGGAAGTCCGGATAGATCCAACGGAGTTACTGGGATTCGAGACGACCGAATTTGCTGCGGAGGACTACATGGAATTAGTGCAAGACGTGGAGTCCAACAGGGAGCACTTACCGGACCTCAAGGTGGACGACGGACTCATCTTCAAGCGCATGAGTAATCCCAAAATGGACGAGGAATTGGAAGGATCCGAATGGAAGCTGTGGATCCCGCAAGGCCTGACATACAGCTTGGTAGAGCGTGCTCATTCGGACCCCAAGGCTGGCCATGGTGGGATGACGAAGACCTTGGAGATCCTGCGACGCCAGTTCTATTGGCCAGGGATGACTATCCAGGTACGGGAATATGTCCGGCGTTGCGAGGTTTGCAACGAATCCAAAGCGCCAAACTTCCGGATGCAGGTCGGAATCGGAAGAAGGGTAGAGACGGAGAGGCCATTCCAGAAACTGTACATCGATTTCCTGGGCAAGTATCCGAGGTCCAAGAGTGGACACGCCTGGATATTCATCGTGGTGGACCACTTCTCCAAGTACAAGGCGATGAAGGAGGCGACGGCGTCGAACGTTGTAAATTTCCTGGTAAACGAGGTATTTTACAAGTTCGGGGTGCCTGAGACGATACATTCGGACAACGGCAAACAGTTCGTATCCAAGGCGTTTGAGGAGATGGTTGATGGCTTCGGCATCCAACACATGAAGACTTCAGTATATTCACCACAGAGCAATGCCGCGGAGAGGGTAAACCGAAATGTCTTGTTCGCAATTCGCAGCATCTTGGACGAAGATCACCGGGAATGGGATGCACATCTGCCAGAGATTGAGGTGGCCATCTGAAACTCTGTCCACTCAGCCACAGGGGAAGCGCCGTTCTTCACCGTATTCGGCCATCACATGTTCCTTAACGGTTCCAGCTACAAACTAGCCAGACGACTTAGGTCTCTGGTCGATCATGAAATGGCCGGAATGCAGACCAAGGACAAGCTTCGGGTAATCCACGCCAAGGTGCAGAAGCAACTGGGGGGTGCATACCAGATGAGCCGGCAGCGCTACGATAAGCGAGCCCGTACGCTGCTCGCCAAGCCAGGCCAAGAAGCCGCAACTTCGTGCTGAGTGATTTCAGCAAATCTTTTAACGCCAAATTTGCCCGCAAGTTCCTTAAAACCAGGGTGGTCAAATCCGTCGGCAGCAATGCATACTTGCTGGAGGACCTCCAAGGCCGCAGTCTGGGAGTGTATCACGCCAAAGACATCCGGTTGTGATCTGAAAGGACAAAACAAAGTATACGAGCATCGCGATCACATCTGCAATACTTCCCGTCATGCGTGGGCCCCGCGTTAGGCGCCGATCGAACTGCAGGATGATATCAGTGCCGTGTTGAATCCCATCGCATCTCCAAAGCTACCAATTATTTCATCGTTCTGCTGAAACTCCGGGCAGAGCCTCTCGATATCTTTGGTTGATGTTGCAGTTGGAGTCAGATGGGAGGGACTTTATCGATAGGTTAGGTCGATAGGGCGATAGTTGCAGCAGCGGGATGAGTCTGGCGGGCGATCTGGCCATTTGAAGATTAATCCCGGTTCGCTCTGGGATTACTTTAAATGGACCATGGATTGGATTACTTCCAATGACCCAATTTTGAGATAGCCCATGTAATATGGCGGGGGGTATGAACGATGATCAGCAGATGTCGAGATAGTCGCGGCCATACTGTTCATCCAGGTAGACGCAGCTAGCAGCGTGATACTACAAATTTTTCTTTGTGCTTAAAATTAAATAGTGAGTGAAGTTAAAGTCATATAGTGGTTCAGTACTTAATATTTATCATTTATGAAGGCAGCCGGGGTCCCAATACAAAGGGCCCCGGAATATTTATTTGGAGTTCTGCTGACATATGCGCGACTTCACCATACCTGCCAGTCCGACTTGGCTGCCCAGCAAACGGTGTCCGTTCGACCCGTATCAACGAGCAGCCAGGAAAGCCTTTCACAGTCGACGCCGACGACATCAAGAATTTCCCGGTGAGTCCGTTCCGGTTTGCCGCGTCCTCCTCATCTCGGGAACTTCCAGCGGTCGCATCGCGGCGCTGAGAAGTATCGCCATCTGGCAGCCGAATCCCGTGCTGCCATTGCATAACTTACCGGAGAGCGCCGTTTTCCTGTGTGGAGATCCGTATCGCTGTTGGCCTCCGGCGAAAAGTCTTCCGCCCGGGCTATCATTGCCTCCAGGCCCGGCCCAATAGTGGCTGAAATTTAGAAAAATTAAATACACGTGAACCTTGATTATATGTATTGGTATCTACTTCCCTGTTTGTGAATTTATCCGGAGTTAGTCCCGAGAGCCTTATTTGTCCTCGTTGTTTGCCTAAAATTTAAAAGGCCGCGAGCATTAGTTTTAAATGGTATAGCTTACAGTGCAGTTACGTACCTTTTTGGCCTGTCCCTTCTTTTCCCTTGGAGCTCCTCAGGATTAGGTGACCCATACACATACGCATCGCGTATGTTCCTTTGAGGGCCGCGTTTCCATGCGAGCTCTACCAATACATGACTGGTAGAGCATAGTTTCCGCGGCGCCTGTACCCTTTTCCAGCAAATCCAATCCTCTGCTTTGACCGCGTAAATATTGAAGACGGCGGCCAGGTCTCGGTTTTAAAGGCTGAGGAAGGATAGATCTGTTAAGAGGAGCATGTATATAAACGATTGTACTTACGATATTTATTAAACCTTTGTAATACACACAATGTGTGAGTAAATTTTCCCAGTGGGGGAGATGGAACCGCCGTAGTCGCGAGGAGGGGGCTCCTGCCGACAGAGAATGGGCGGTGCCCTGCAGCACCTCGAGGGCACCCATGGTTGGGTGGGATCGCTTGGCTAGGTCAGCGATAGCCACCAAATGTAATCCATTTTTCCGTCAATATTTGTAGTTTTTTTTGGTTTGTTTACGTTTTTGTCATTAGTGATGACCGATAGTTTAGTAATGTGAGACCGTGAAGTTATCGATATTTATGTTGCGAGCTGTGGCACTAGGGGTACTCTGCCCTGAGAAAAGACTGAGCTAGCCACCGAAAAAGGCAGTTCGTAACAAGAAACATAGCAAAGCCCCTGTTAATTTATGATTTTGAAATTGAATATATAAAAAGGTTCGGCTTAGTATTTTCCCCACTTAAACTTGTCTACAAAATTGTAAAGTATTCTCAAAAGTAGACTAGCACCCATTGCTAGTAAATATTATTGTGAAATAAATTATGCACAAGAAATATTGATAAAAACGAAACAAGAAAGGAAGTTAGCTTCGGCAAGCCGAAGCTTGGATACCCTTGCAGCTATAATTATTAAATTTAAAAACACAAAAAAATGATATTCCCCATAATAGTAAAATATAATATGTCAAAAAACACCGAAGCTATAATTTGTTTGTTGCAATTGGAGTCGAGTGGGAGCGACGTTATCGATAGGTTAGGTCGATAGCTGCAGCAGCGGGATGAGTCTGGCGGGCGATCTGGCCATTTGAAGATTAATCCCGGTTCGCTCTGGGATTACTTCAAACGGCCCATGTATCCAATGACCCAATGCTGAGAGAGGCCATGTAATATGGCGGGGGGCGATGATCAGCAGATATCGTGATAGTCGCGGCCATACTGTCCAACAATCAAGGCAGATGCAGCTAGGAGTGACAGTATAAATTGTCTTTGTGCTTAAATTGATAACCGGGGTCCCAATACAAAGGGCCCCGGAATATTTATTGGAGATCTGCTGACACCTGCACGACTTCGCCATACCTGCGAGTCCGACTTGGCTGCCCAGCAAACGGTGTCCGTTCGACCCGTATCAGCGACCAGCAAGAGGAGCCTTTCCCAGTCGACGACGACGTCCACATTTCCCGGTGAGTCCGTTCCGGCGTACCGCGTCATCCTCCTCTCGGGAACTTCCAGCGGTCGCATTGCGGCGCTGAGAAGGATCGCCATTTGTCTGGCAGCCGAATCTCGGACTGCCATTGCATAACTCACCGGAGAGCGCCGTTTTCCCGTGTGGAGATCCGGATCACTGCTGGCCTCCGGCGAGAAGCCTTCCGCCCGGGCTGTCATTGCCTCCAGGCCCGGCCCAATAGTGGCTGAAATTTAGAAAAATTAAATACACGTGTACCTTGATTATATATATATTGATATCTACTTCCCTGTTTGTGAATTTATCCGGAGTTAGTCCCGAGAGCCTTATTTGTCCTCGTTGTTTGCCTAAAATTTAGAAGGTCGCGAGCATTAGTTTTTAATGGTATAGCTTACAGTGCAGTTACGTACCTTTTTGGCCTGTCCCTTCTTTTCCCTTGGAGCTCCTCAGGATTAGGTGACCACACACACGCGCATCGCGTATGTTCCTTTGAGGGCCGCGTTTCCATGCGAGCTCTACCAATACATGACTGGTAGAGCATAGTTTCCGCGGCGCCTGTACCCTTTTCCAGCAAAACAAAAATCCTCTGCTTTGACCGCGTAAATGTTGAAGACGGCGGCCAGGTTTCGGTCTTAAAGGCTGAGGAAGGATAGATCTGTTAAGAGGAGCATGTATATAAACGATTGTACTTACGATATTTATTAAACCTTTGTAATCCCCACAATGTGTGAGTAAACTTTCCCAGTGGGGGAGATGGAACCGCTGTAGTCGCGAGGAGGGGGCTCCTGCCGACTGAGTATGGGTGGTGCCCTGCAGCACCTCTAGGGCACCCATGGTTGGGTGGGAGCGCTTGGCTAGGACATCGATAGCCACCAAATGTAATCCATTTTCCCGTCAATATTTGTAAATTTTTGCTTTGTTTACGTTATGGTCTTAGTGATGACCGATAGTTTAGTAATGTGAGACCGTGAAGTTATCGATTTTATGTTGCGAGCTGTGGCATTAGGGGTACTCTGCCCTGAGAAAAGACTGAGCTAGCGGCACTGCCACCGAAAAAAGCAGTTCGTAACATGTTTCATATTATTTTCCCACCAATTTTCCGATCGTTCCTATGGCAGCTATATGATATAGTCATCCGATTTTGATAGAATTAAATTCTAAATTCAGAACTAATAAGAAAATGTTATTTCCAAGCGTAGGAGGTTATATGTTGAAAAACACCGAAGCTATAATTTGTTTCATATTATTTTTCCACCAATTTTCCGATCGTTCCTATGGCAGCTATATAATATAGTCTTCCGATTTCGATAAAATTTAGTTCGAAATTCAAAACTAATTAAAAAATGTTATTTCCAAGCTTAGATTATTTTCTAAAAAACACCAAAAATAGAATTGTTAAATTTTTTCCGATTATCCCTATGGGATCTATAAGATATAGTTGTCCGATCCGGCTGGTTCCGACTTATATACTACCTGCAAAAGATATAAGATTTTTGGGAAAGTTTCAGCACGATAGCTTTAAAACTGAGAGACTTATTTGCGTAGAAAAGGACGGACAGACGGACATGGCTAGATCGACTCGTCTAGTCATGCTGATCAAGAAAATATGGGGTCGGAAACGTCTCCTTCACTGCGTTGCAAACTTCTGACTGAAATCAATATACCCTCTGCAAGGGTATAAAAACCTTAAAAGCTTGGCATGGAATGGGAGCAATTAGCTAAACAAATCACAGAAATAAAAGAAACATTTGAAAATTCTTACAATATGTAGGCCAGAATAGGGTAATTCAAACTGGGACAATAAACAAACATGCAAAAATACTTGTCGAATCTTTTAACGAGCCAAAAATATTAGTGCATGAAAACAGGGAAACAACAAATAAAACGAACTGGTCAAAAATATTAAAATTATTGATCAAAAACATTACCGGAACCAGAAAAACCAATATAGCTATGTATTCGGACTAGACACCGAATCGATAGCCACAAATAATTTATACAAGTAAAAATTGATATTGAAGGATGATGAATCAGTATACATAAAAAACTATAGAGGTCCTCATAGCCGAAAAGATGAAATTCAAGCACAAGTACAAAAACTAATTAATGACAAAATAGTTGAGCCATCAGTATCTGCTTATAACAGCCCACTCTTGTTAGTACCAAAAAAGTCACTTCCAAATTCTGACAAAAAAAAAGTGGAGGTTAGTAATTGACTATCGTCAGATTAATAAAAAAACAGCTTTCTGATCAATTTTCACTCCCTAGAATTGATGATATTTTAAATCGTCTAGGTTGAGCAAAATATTATTATGGCCTTGACCTAATGTCAGGTTTTCATCAAATTGAACTTGAAAAAGAGATATAACATATTTTTCAACAAGCAATGGCTTATGTCGCTTCACGAGTTTACCGTTCGGCTTAAAAATAGCGCCAAATTCCTTTCAGAGAAAGATTACTATAGCTTTCTCTGTTCTTTCTCTGTTGTTCCGAAAAAACATATGATTAAAAACTTAACTGATGTTTTTGAAAAATGTAGGAAATATAACGTAAAGATACATCTTGAAAAAGGTTAATTTTAATGCATGAAGGCACTTTCCTGGGACATAACTGCACAGATAAAGGAATCTTGCCCGAGGACAAAAAATACTACGTAATTTAAATTTACTCAGTCCCACATTATGCGGACAGCGCTAGACGATTTGTTGCATTCTGCAATAGACGTTTCATAAAAAATTGTGCCGACTATTCTCGTCACATAACAAGAATTTGTAAGAAAGATGCCAAACTGAACCCAACTCTGTTACAATACCCAGCAAAGAATTTTGCATAACTACAGATGCAGCAAGTAAATCAAATCAATTATGGACTCCAACTCCCAGTGGCATACGCATCAAGATCATTTATAAAGGGTAAAACAAAAGTACAACAGAGCAAGAACTGCCACCAATTCATAGGGCAATTACACATTTCAAACCATAAGCTTATGATTGACACTTCACTGTCAAATCAGAGCACTTACGTACTTATGTTCAATGGTAAGTCCCAGTTCCAAACTCACACGTATGACGCTTGAAGTGGAGGAGTATAACTTTACGGTAGAGTATCTAAAGGGTAAGGATAACTATATAGCAGATGCGTTATCAAAGAATAACAATCAAAGAACTACAAAATATTACTATATTACGTATAATAGCCACCTAGCATGTACATAGGAAAATATGTTTTTTTTCAAAAGTATAAAAGAAAATTACTGCAAGATATGATGCCAGCGATTTATATACTAATGGGATTCTCGACTTATGTCAGTTTTTCCGAAGGCCGGTAAACATAAAATGAGTCAACTCAAAGTTCCACCGTGGGAAGATATCTTTAAGCAAGTTCCAATTGATACTTTTAAACAATCGGGCAACAAAACATTAAGACCATTGAGAGTAGCGCTTATTGGAAAGATATGACCCAGTTTATTACATAAATACGAAAATGCCAAAAATCGAAAGTAACAAAACATACAAAGACACCTTTTTACAATAACAGCCACCATTGGTCCTCTACTTAAATCGTAAAACGGTAACGAATATGCAATCACTCAAATACTTAAAAATTAATAATGTAACATCTACGGCACTCCACCACCAAACAGTTTGAACAGTAGAAAGAGTCATAGAACTCTCAATGAATATATTGGTTGAAAGACTTATTGGGACGTGTGGCTTCAATACTTCGTATATTGTTTCAACGACAGAATAGAATAATGATTGAAGAGCATAAGAGAAATATAAGGAAATATATGATAAAAAAGTTAGAAATATAGATTTGTCCTTAAAGCCTAGTACTCACATCGACGAACACCGCGAGCTAACCATAGGAGTGAGCGAGAGGCAAACAGGCGGCTAAAGCTTTTCGTCGGGTCTGTTTTTCAGCGCGGTAATCAGATGAGCTAAGGAAATACCAGAAAAAATACCAGATTTCTGGAGTGAATTTTCGATGAACGCCGTAAGCCGCGGCCCAAAGAATAAGAAATTTAATCTTTGGCGGTGTTCGTGCAGAAGCGGTGGGGAATTTAAAATTTTTAAACGGAAGAAAAACTCCAAAAACGGTTAAAGGAGGTCAGTGCAGATGAAAAAGGACGCCTAATCCAAGCTGTTGCCCATTATTGTGGGACTTGACCGACAGGAAGCAATACCACAACAAGGGCAAATCCGCAGAATAGTTGACGTGCTGGAGGAGATCCTCTAGAGAATCCCAGTGGGAAGGAACATGCCGAGTGGGACTTCGCTCACTACATGGACATCCTGCCGGGCTTGTCCTCGCAAAGAAAGTAAGATCTGGCCAAAATAATTTGGTTGCGTTGTACTAATAGAAGAATCTTTTTTGCAGAACTACCAGTAATATGATCTCCGACGACCTCTCCATTCGGACTCCGTACCCCATAACCACCAGCTAATTGGCAGCTTAAGCGGAGCTGGAGGACGCGCTGGCTTCTATAGGGAGGAGGAAAATAGGGCGCCCGCTAAGGAACAGTTGGAGAAGCCATGGCCAGCCACTGCCAGGATGCTGGGCGACTTCCTGCAGCATCAGCGGATCAACCCTGTTCCCAATCCGGCTCCCATTTCCTCAAGGTCCAATATGCCCATTGGGACTCGGGACTACAGTTTTGATGCTAGAACAAAAATTTTAACTGAAATGTGTTGTTCTCATCAATACATACCAATTGACCTAAATAAAAGTTTGCCACGCCCACTTCAACGCCCACAAACCGCCCACAAACTTCAAAAAATCGTAAATATGAACGCGGATATCTCGGAAAATATCAAAGATAGAGAAACGGGATTTCAGATTTAGATTCCGTAGGCTTGAGCGCAGCGCAAGTTTGTTACGCCAATATGCCACGCCCACTCTAACGCCCACAAACCGCCCAAATCTGTGGCGCCTACAATTTTCATGCTAGATAAAAAATTTTAACTGAAATGTATTGGTCTTGTCAATACCTATCGATTGTTTAAAAAAAAGTTTGTCACGCCCACTCTAACGCCCATAAACCGTGGCGCCTACAATTTTCGTGCTAGATTAATATTTTAACTAAAATGTATTGGTCTCGTCAATACCTATCGATTGATTTAAAAAAAAAACTTTGCCACGCCCACTCTAACGCCCACAACGCTTAAATCTGTCAACCGCCGGTATCTCCATTTTCTTTTGGTCCCTTTAGCTGAGTAACGGGTATCTGATAGTCGAGGTACTCGACTATAGCGTTCTTCCTTGTTTTTATTTTACTTTCTTTGTGAACCAGCAGACTCCTCCTTTTTAAATTTCTCCAATTGATTTGTTTTCCGTTTGGAAACAAGCCCAGCCGCTTGACAGTAAGACCATGCTACATGCACTGCGGGTGAACTTTGAAAACTTCGGTCACACTACAAAGAATAAGATTTTTCGACTAGTGAGACTCTTAGCCGATCTGAGTACTAGGCTCAGGAGATAAAGTTTTACTAAAAAATGAATCTGGACATAAGTTATACTTTAAATATACTGGTCCGTATACAGTAACGAAAATAGGAGAAAGGCATAATATCACAATCTCCAGCAGTACAAATAAGAAACAAAGAGTTCATCAAAAAAGAGTAATCATGTTTATTTCATAATCACTTTACTTCTCTTAAAAACATTTCAAGTATGGCCATTAGGGCGGTCTACATTTTTATGGAAATTTTAAAGGTCCTGCTCTCATCTGCCCATAAGGTGCGCATTGAGGAACTTAAGGTATACCAATCGAAATTTAAAAAAAAGCGGCTTATAGGGTCTGCGTATTGGTTTCAAAGCTTATAACTCATACGCATTGTTGAGGTTCATCGAATATATTATTTTCATATAGGTGGCCCGTTGTGTCTAGTTGTACTTTAGCTTTACCTCCAAAAACATTTCGGTATTTGTCGTCAATTTTGTATTCATAATGACCAAGCTACGAGAGTTGACAAAGTTAGGGAGGGGAAACCGATCTTTTTGAAAAAATGTATGGCTGGTATCCAGGGTCTATCGCATTGTCTATGACTTAAGCCTAGTACTCACATACATAAGAGCGAGCGAGAGGCAAACACGTGGCTAACGCTTTTCGTCGCATCTGTTTTTCAGCGCGGTACTCAGATGAGCTCAGGAAATACCAGAAAAATACCGGATTCAGCGAGTGAATTTCGATGAACGCCGTTAGCCGCGTCCCAAAGAATAAGAAATTTGATCTTTGGCGGTGTTCGTGCAAAGGCGATGTGGAAACTAAAAACTAAAAATGGAAGGAAAACCCCAAAATCGACTGCAGGAGGTCAGTGCAGATGAAACAGGACGCCTAATCCAAGCTGTTGCCTTTTATTGTGGGATTTAACCGGCAGTAAGCAATACCACAACCGGGGCAAATCAGCAGAATGGCTGCAGGAGATCCAATAGAGAATCCCAGTGGGAAGGAACATGCCGAGTGGGACTTCGCTCTCTACATGGATATCCTGTCCTCGCAAAGACAGTAAGATCTGGCCAAAAGAATTTGGCTACCAGTAATATGATCTCCGACGACATCTCCATTAGAACTCCGTACACCACCACCACCAGCTACTTGGCCAGCTTAATCGGAGCTGGAGGACCCGATGGCTTCTTTAGGGAGGAGGAAAAAAGGGCGCCCGCTAAGGAAAAGATTGAAAAGCCATAGCCAACCACTGCCAGGATGCTGGGCGACTTCCTGCAGCATCAGCGGATCAACCCCGTTCCCAATCCGGCTCCCACTTCCTCAAGGTCCAATATGCATATTGGGACTCGGAGCTGGACTGCGGTGGCGCGAGAAGGATGGTGAACCATCCGTGGGACGAGAAGGATGCTTTAAGCTACTTATTTACATAAATAAATACTTTACATAATATACTAGATTAGTCGGAAAGTACGTAACAGGCAGAAGGAAGCGTTTCCGACCCCATAAAGTATATATATTCTTGATTAGGATCACTAGCCGAGTCGATCTAGCCATGTCCGTCTGTCCAGATGATGACTGTGGCTCCTACAGTTTTGATGCTAGAATAAAAATTTTAACTGAAATGTATTGTTCTCATCAATACCTAAAAAAAAGTTTGTCACGCCCACTTTAACGCCCACTTTAACGCCCACAATCCGCCCACCAACTTCAAAAAATCGTAAATATGACCGTGGATATCTCGGAAACTATCAAAGAAAGAGAATTGAATTCTCAGATTTAGATTCCGTAGCCTTGTACGCAGTGCAAGTTTGTTACGCGAATATGCCACGCCCACTCTAACGCCCACAAGCCGCCCAAACCTGTGGTGCCCACAATTTTCATGCTAGATAAAAAATTTTAACTGAAATGTATTGGTCTCGTCAATACCTATCGATTGATCCAAAAAAAATTTGCCAAGCCCACTCTTACGCCCATAACGCTTAAAACTGTCTACCGCTGGTAGGTGGTGCATTTCAATCTCGCTTTGCTGCTTGCATATCTCCATTTCCCATTGGTCCCTTTCGCTGAGTACCGGGTATCTGATAGTCGAGGTACTCGACTATAGCGTTCTTCCTTGTTTTTATTTTAATTTCTTTGTGTACCAGCAGACTCCTCCTTTTTAAATTTCGCCAATTGATTTGTTTTCCGTTTGGCAATAAACCCAGCTGCTTGACAGTAAAACCATGCTACATGCACAGCGGGAAAACTTTGAAGACTTCGGTCACACTACAAAGAATAAGATTTTTCGACTAGTGTAACTCTTAGCCGATCGGAGTACTAGGCTTTAACCAAAACAATTTTAATTTTTTAATACATTTTTTCAACACTTTAATCAACCATGTGATTGGGTGAGAACAAAATTTATTAGAATAAATTATATATATATATAAATTATATATATAAGTTAAAAGATTGGCTATTAGTTTGAAATAAAAAAATCAATCTTTTCTTTATTGAGTTGGATTAAGAATTAAGAATTAAGTTAAAAATTATAACTACGCGTCGATCCATCGCTGCCACCGTCTCTGCCGCTGCTGCTGTTTCTGCCAGCGTTCTTCATTGTCATTGGCTGCTGCTCTTCATCGCTGTCGCTGTTGACCACATTTAGTTGTCATTGGCCAATGCATTTAAGTTATTGATATTGTTGTATGCACTTGTCTGGGTTCGATCAACTTTGGAAATTGGCTATTCTGCATTCCCACGATGGCTAATTAAAAGGTGCTAGCTCAGCGCCCGTGGTTTAGTTCGTGTGAACTTTATTGGAGGCATTAGTTGTGCAATCAATGCTTACTTCTACTTATGTCTGGATCTTTATATCATTTTGGGTGTTACCTCTTTCCTCCTTAATCGCGACTGTCCTCGGTCGCAACGTAGTAGAGTATAGGTCCGGAATGTGGAGGCTTTTCTTGCGTTTCTGGAATGGAAGCCGATGTACTTTCCGTTGACTTCTGTCTTCATAGGATTACCGTGATCAATCCTATTATTAGTATCGGATCCGTAACTACCGGAAGATTCTATAGTTTTTTTGCTTCTTAGTTTTTCCAGCGCTTTTGTGTTGTGACTATTTGACTATTTGACTATTTGTAGTGATAGAACTTCCACTAGCTTCGTCCTTTCTCCCATTAGTTGGAATAACGGAGGTTCTGGTTCGACCTTGTTGATTTCTCGTGACTTGTAAGAAGTTTCACCAATAGTTACGGTTGAATTACGGTATTGTATTATGAAGGAACCTTGCAGTTGTAGAAGTTTGTCGTCTAGCGAGACTGGCCCATTGAAGTCGTTAAGCAGTATGGTGCCTGGCAGTATTTCTTCGAAATCCGGTATGGGTTGATTGTTGATCATCTTACATTCTGGTTCTCGATGGTTCAGGAGAGCTTTTACGCAAGTATCATTGCTTAAGTCTAACAAATTTTCTGAATTACAAATTGTCTTATCATTATGGGATTCACAAGGATTTTTAATTGCAAATAATTCTCTCTTACATTCTAAAAAATTTTCATATTTTATATTATTGATTACTTGGGCTTTTTTTATTGCTTTAATTTTTAAAGTTCTACAATTATCCGTTTTAATGGTTGGGAGGCTAATAATATAAATGAGGTTGTTGCCATTTGTGGCTAATTTAACTTTAGCAAATTCCAATAATTCCTCTATGTTAAAAAATACGTTGTTTTCTTTTTTAAAAATATCTTCGACTACTGTGCTTTCTGTGCTTGTAAATACAAAAGAATTTATTGTGTTCGATTTGGCCCATGTAATTGCGTATATAATGTTGGTTATTTCTTCTTTTATTAATTGAATTTTATACATTAAAATATTTGCTTTCTGATTTACGATTTCTTCCGAACTCTGGGTAACTTTCAATATTGCATTAGTGGCATTAGTAAGTTGGTTAATTCTCGGCTGAGGAACTTGTGAGATGCTTCCAAAGTCGCCTAGCGGACGACCTCTCTTAAGGCCAACCGTGAATAAGCTGGTGGGAGAAGTCAAACACGGAATCGTGGACGGAAACCCCAGTAAATAAACAGTCACGGACAGCCAGCGGGTATATTGCAACGAAGCAATACCGACGATGCAAGTTGTTCAGCCGCATCTAAATAGTTGCTTTACACAAACCCACTCCCAACACAACACCTACCCATCTCCCCTCCCAAACAACATCTCACTCCGGGCCGAACTACTGTGTAATACGGACCGTGCCAAGAGTCAGCCTGGCTGGGAGCCCGGATCAAAAACTAGCCCAGTCTCAAACGGTGTACTCAGGGACATGGCGACCCCCTGTTCTAACTATCGCCTTACCCGGGCATCGCGGATCTCTGCCCGGGCGGACTTTTCCCCTTCTCCGCAACTCGTGGGACCAATTATGGAACAAACAAAGTCAAATAACAATACAAAACAAAACACGGAGACGGGAACTCTCAAAAAACCCTCGTATAAGCTGAACACTGGTTCCACCATCCATACCAGCACGGTCCCGAAAGGGCCGCATCCCAAACTGGGGATGACGGGTGGCAGAAAGCCAGCCGCAAACGCTTCCGCCACGGGCGCATCTGCGCCTAAAGCAGCGGTAGGCACTGCCAAGGCGCTCGGGCCACCCGCTGGAGCAAACAAATATACTTACGCAGAAAGGCGGACTGCCGCCCAGACCCTGCGCTCTCATACTAGGAGCACCGTTGCCACACCTTCGCCTGAATGGCTAAAAAAGGCAAGAAAGGTGCTTCCTAACTACGGGCAGGATAAGCCCACTCAAGAAGGGACTCAGGCAGCGATCCCTCGAACTACCCGGACCATCGGCGAAGAGATCTAATATCCAGCCATCGGTCTCGTTCGCCGAAATCACGAACAACCGTGTTGTAGTATGCATGTATCATTGTAGCGAGTACCCACTGTACCGACACCAACATTGTGTTACAGTCTACTCAACCAAATACAAAAGTGCCGGCCGCTAAACTCTTGCGGCCAGCCGAAATATGAATGCGCCTCAGAGCCCAACTTATGGGAAGTGCTAGTGTCAGCATATTCCCATGGCCTGAGTGCAGACACATACAAGGCATGCATATACAACTGCTCTCGCGCTCTTGGTGCTACCAGCACAAATACAATTGTGAGCATATACTTTGATATATACATGACGGCCGCTGCCAATGTTTGCAGGCAGCGCAGCCGCAATTAGCTAGCTGTAAGTCACTCGAATTATGACCATCAATAAACGAACAACAAGCTTGGCCGTTGGCCACTAAAACAAAATCTTTTAATTTATTCAAAAGGGAATAACACACAATCTAATAAATTTGATAATAAATAATACATGGCGACCGTGACAGTGATGTCGCAGCCGAAGAAAAAGTTTTAATTTGAAGTGCGAATTGTGTACAACAAACCAAAATAAGTGCACCAGCAACAAAAATTGAAGAAAATGGTTATGGTACCCTGATGTACAACAAACAAATGTTAGAGAAATATGATATAATAATAATACATAAATAATACATGGCAAATGATGCAAATGCTGAGAAAGTGATATTGATGAGAGAATCTAATGGTCAGAAGGAAGAGAAAGCGCCTACGATAGAGGGAGCTATGTAAATCCGAAGACAAAACAAAGTTGACGAAACGCGAGGGAAGCCAGAAGAGAGGAAAAGCTATTAAATAAATCTACGTTACTGCCTGTGCGAGGACCAGCACCGGCGCCGCCTAAACCCATAGGCCAGGGACGACCACAAGAGAAAGAAAAAAGTGTGGGAGGCATGGCAATTCCTCCTACACCTACGTTGGAAAAGCAATGAACATAAACGACGACGTTGGACTGGACAAAGCTGCTCCTGTCGAGCAAAGGGATGCACCGAGCCTAAAAGAAGCTCTAGAGGTGTGCCCCAACGATGGACCACGCCCCCTCACAATAGCTGAGTACAGGGCACGCCAGCAGAAGAAGGACAAACCAAAGAAGAAGAGGAGCGGCAGGAGAAGTAAACTCTTGCGCCAACGGAGGTTGGCTAAGGACCTTATAAAGACGGCAGCGACATCTGAAGAAACAGAAATACACAAGGCCGAACTAAAAAAGATTGAGGACAAACTTCGCACTGGTGCGAAGTAACGTAACCAGGCTGCATTAATTGCCAATGCCTAAGTTACCTTAATATTAAAATCTTACACTCAAGCCGATGCGTGAAAACGCTGCTTGAAAACTACTAACCACTTGTTAGGCTTTGTACTAAAATCATATGGCAGATATTTTAATTATATAGAGCGACAAATTGTAAATCTGCCATGTGAAAAATTACTATCCTAACTATTTTCTTTTCTTTACAAATTTTTCTTTATGAATAATAGTATATCTAAATCAAAAGATTCGCCATATATACTTGGCATAAAATATAGAATTTTGGAAAACATTCCCAAAATGGGTTTTGTAGACACAAAAGTAGTCGATTCAACGGCGAACGTCGTTAATAGAATAGAATCTAAAAATATTGATTTAGAAACAATAACAATTCTGTTAATAATAATTGTAATTATAATGTCAGCAAGTATTCTTCTAAAAATCTATAAACTACACAATAGGTGTTTGAAGAAAAGATACCAGAGTCGAGCAAACGACCTGGATAAAATTTAAAAAAAAAATAAAGGGATACAAAACAAAACTTGCCAGTTATAATTTCAAGAATTATTGAAAGCAAACAAAAAAAAATTTTACTTTAAAATAAATATAAAAAAAAAAAACAAAAACAAAATTTTACAATTTCTTCTATTATGGCCACAAGTATAGGTAGATAAACAAAACAAACAGAATGAATGCAGAGGCAGTTGTCAATACATATATGAGGGATCAATATTTTAGTGAAAGAATTATCACGTTGGTCTCAACGACCCCAATTACTATCTATGAGTTAGAAAATTTATATATGTCAACATATAATCTAGAAACCTCACCATTAATACATTGCTCTAATAAACAAAAAGCGATGGTATTAAGCACCATCCCGGGTGTCCACGTGAGAACAATTGTAAGCGAAAATGACATATTAGGTAGTGCTAGAATTTCAGTGGTGTACAAGAATAATTCATATCCATATTATAATGGAATGGAGTGAATTATATAAGGATCTAAATAAATTAAAAAGCGATTTCGATAAATCATATAAATCGTTAACGCAAAATAGATCAATACAACAAGCCACTATAAATAAACATGCAGAAATATTAGTATCTCGCTTCAACAATGCGCGTATACTAATACATGAGCAAAGAGATCGACTAGATAAAAATCGTTGGTCTGAAGTATCAAAATTTCTAACCAGACTTCGATCAAACCTAATAACTGTAAAAGAGAGGTATAACTTAAATATTTCAATACCGACCATTCTGAACACCCCTCTGAAAGTAGAAACTGGGGACAAATTGGAATCATCAGATCCACCAGAAGTCGACTCAGTACAGGTAGAAGAATCTGAATTTGACAGCCCAGAAGTAGAAGAGAAAGATTTAAATAATCTCACAATTCCAGCTGTACTTTTTCAATCTGAATTATCAGATCAGGAAACAATTGAATCCGATTGCGAAATCGAACAACACCAAATAAGAACAATGACGGACGAAACTGTTGCCCAACGGGCATATATTAAGGATATAGCAAATGCTATCCCTGAATTCAACGAACAAAAAATCAACCTTCAAAGATTCATAACAGCCTTGAAATTAGTAAACCTAACCAAAGGCACATTTGAAGAAATAGCAGTTGAAGTCATAAAATCAAAAATAGTTGGCTCAACCTTGTACAAAGTTCAAAACGAATCCACTATAAACGGAATAATAAAAAAATTACAAGACACAATTATCGGCGAAACATCCGATGTAGTCAAAGCAAAAATGGCTAAAACTACTCAAAAAGGAAAAACAGCTGAAAAATTCACAACTGAAGTTGACAATTTACGAAAGCTACTCGAAGCTTCGTATATTGATGAAGGATTACCCGCTGAACATGCGGACAAATTCAGCACCAAGGAGGCTATAAACACAATGGTCAAAAATTGTGAGCATGGCCGACTCAAAACAATACTTGAGGCAGGCAACTTCTCATCAATGAATGAGGCTGTAACAAAATATATACAATGTATTACGGAAATGACGGGTAATGCAAACGCAATACTTTTTGCCAGAAAAGGACCGGCCTATAGAGGAAACAACTTCAGAAGTAACTACCGTGGTAGAGGTAGAGGAAATGGTCGTGGTAACTACCAAAATAATGGGTATTACCAATATAACAGCTACAACAGAAATAGCGGTTACAACCAAAATAATGGTTTTAATCGAAACTATAATAACCAGACCAATAACTATAGTAGAGGTCGTGGAAATTATAGACAAAACAATAATAACCAACATACCGGCAATTACGGCAACACACAACACAACAATAATGTCCGCTTTACCCAGCCAGTTTCGGGAAACTCGCAGACCCCTTTAGATACAATAAATTAAAAATACCGACGGTATATACCATAAACCTCAATCTCAATATCTTCGTACCATTTATTAATTCAGAAACAGGAAGGCAGCTTACGTTCCTTGTGGATACGGGAGCAAATATTTCACTTTTAAAAGAAAATGCAGATACCTTTAGCAACATACAAATTAAAAATACAATAAATATTCAAGGAATAGGCGAGGGAATCATAAAATCCAAAGGACTTGCACCAGTAGAACTCCAAACAGACAAATATATAATTCCATACAATTTTCCTATAGTAAATAAAGATTTTGCGATTCCATGTGATGGAATAATAGGAATAGATTTTATAAAAGAATTAAACTGTCAAATAGATCTTAACCCTACAGAGGATTGGTTTATAATAAGACCAAATAATATAGACATTCATATTTATATCCCAATAACATATACTTCTGGTAATAATACAATTCTACTACCAGCCAGATCTCAAGTAGTACGAAAAATCAAAGTAATGTCCGATACTGATACTATATTAATACCAAATCAGGAGATTCAACCTGGTATTTTCGTTGCAAATACTATCACATCAAAAGAGAATACATTTGTCCGATTACTCAACACAACCAGTACTGATCAATTGGTTAGTATAACAAATTTAAAATGTGAACCAATTTCCGATTATAATGTAATTCAAAACACTTCAAGTAATAGAGAGCAAAACATCATAGAAGAACTGAAGAAAAATTTTCCAATTCAATTTAAACAACAATTAACGGAACTATGTGGAAAATATACTGACGTATTCGGTCTTGAAACCGAATCAATAACAACAAACAATTTTTACAAGCAGAAACTGAGATTGAAGGACGATGAACCGATCTATATAAAAAATTATCGAAGCCCGCACAGCCAAGTTGAGGAAATTCAAAAACAAGTAGGAAAATTAATCAAAGACAATATAGTCGAGCCATCTGTATCAGAATACAACAGCCCACTTCTACTTGTCCCAAAGAAAACCCTTCCGGGTTCAAACGAAAAGAAATGGCGACTAGTAGTTGACTATCGTCAAATCAACAAAAAACTTCTGTCTGATAAATTTCCACTCCCAAGAATTGATGACATCTTGGACCAACTAGGTAGAGCAAAGTATTTCTCATGCCTTGATTTAATGTCAGGTTTCCATCAAATCGAACTAGAAGAAAATTCAAGAAACATAACGTCGTTTTCAACGAGCAATGGCTCATATCGTTTTACGCGATTACCTTTCGGCTTAAAAATAGCCCCAAATTCATTTCAGAGAATGATGACTATTGCATTTTCTGGACTTGAAGCTTCTCAAGCATTCCTCTATATGGATGATTTAATAGTCATTGGATGTTCCGAAAGACATATGCTCAAAAACCTAAAAGACATCTTTGAAATATGCAGAAAGTACAACTTAAAATTACATCCACAAAAATGTTCATTTTTTATGCATGAAGTGACCTTCCTTGGTCATAAATGCACCGACAAAGGAATCTTACCAGACGACAAGAAATATAATGTCATAAGAAACTATCCAGTTCCACATGATGCAGATAGCGCTAGACGATTTATAGCATTTTGCAATTATTATAGACGTTTCATTAAAAACTTCGCCGACTATTCACGGCACATAACTAGATTATGTAAAAAGAATGTTCCATTTGAATGGTCTCCCGAATGCCAAAAATCATTCCAATATTTAAAAGATAAACTTATAGAACCAACTTTATTACAATATCCTGATTTCCTTAAAGAATTTTGTATAATAACGGATGCAAGTAAACAAGCATGTGGAGCGGTATTAACGCAAAACCATAACGGACTCCAACTCCCGCTAGCATATGCATCACGTTCATTTACAAAAGCTGAAAGCAATAAAAGCACTACAGAACAGGAACTAGCAGCAATTCATTGGGCAATTACACACTTTCGACCATATATTTATGGCAAACATTTTACAGTTAAAACCGATCACAGACCACTAACATACTTATTTTCAATGGTCAATCCTAGTTCAAAACTCACGCGCATGCGGCTCGAATTAGAGGAATACGACTTCACAGTCGAGTATCTAAAGGGAAAAGATAACTTTGTGGCAGACGCCCTTTCTAGAATAACAATTAAGGATCTTCAAAACATTACGGCAAATATATTACAAGTCACTACAAGACAAAAAAGTAGACAAAATTCCTGCGCAGGAAAAGATAAAGTAGAATTGCCTAGGCAATCTCAAGTAAAAGCTTCTAAGCCCAACGTATATGAAGTCATTAACAATGACGAAGTACGTAAAGTAGTGACCTTGCATGTAAATAATAATCTATGTTTTTTCAAACATGGAAAAAAAATTACAGCAAGATATGATGTTGGAGATTTGTATACTAATGGAAGTCTTGACTTAGGTCAGTTTTTCCAAAGGCTTGAACTGCAGGCTGGTAAACAAAAAATTACCCAACTCAAAGTGGCACCATGGGAAAAAATCTTTGAAAATATTTCAATAGATAAATTTAAAAAAATGGGCAACAAAATATTCAAATCATTAAGAGTAGCGCTACTCAACCCGGTGACCCTAATAACAACAAATAACGAAAAAGAAGCAATATTGTCTACACTACATGACGACCCTATTCAAGGAGGACATTCAGGTATAACAAAAACCTTGGCCAAGGTCAAAAGACACTACTATTGGAAAGGAATGAGTAAAGACATAACCCAGTACATACGTAAATGTCCAAAATGCCAAATGTCAAAAACGACAAGACATACAAAAACTCCTTTAACACTTACAGAAACACCAGAAATGGTATTCGATAAGGTAATTGTGGATACGATCGGTCCACTGCCGAAATCAGATCAAGGAAATGAATATGCAGTCACCTTAATATGTGATCTGTCAAAATACCTTGTTGCCATACCAGTACCTAATAAAAATGCAAAAACGGTAGCAAAGGCTATATTCGAAGAATTTGTTCTAAAGTACGGTCCAATGAAGACGTTCATTACGGACATGGGAACAGAATACAAAAATTCTTTAATCGAACACCTATGCAAAAACTTAAATATTAAACATATAACATCGACAGCACACCATCATCAGACTGTCGGAACTGTGGAACGAAGCCACAGAACCTTTAATGAATTTATACGTACATACATCTCAACTGATAAAACGGATTGGGATATATGGCTAAAATATTTTGTTTATTGTTTCAACACGACACCCTCTATGGCACATGATTATTGTCCATATGAGTTAGTGTTTGGTAGGACTTCGAATTTACCAAAACATTTTAATAGCGTAGAGAGAATAGAACCTATTTATAATATAGATGATTACGCAAAAGAAACAAAGTTTAGATTAGAGCAAGCTTTCAAAAGAGCCAGATCAATATTAGAATCAAATAAAATAAAACAAAAATGTCACTATGACAGAAACTGTTTAGATTTTGAACTAAAAATTGGAGATCAAGTTTTATTAAAGAATGAAACAGGTCACAAATTAGAATACAAATATACGGGACCATATAAAGTAATTGGTATAGGAGATAATGATAATATAAGAATTTCAAATATAAAAAACAAAGAACAAAAAGTTCATAAAGATAGGTTAAAAATTTTTATTTCAAAATAATTTTTATACAATTTATACGGATGGCCATACATAGAATAAATACATAGAATAAATACATAGAATAAATACCATAAATAAATATAAAAAAAAAAATAAATTAAAAAAAAAAAAAAATTAAAAAAAATTACATACATATATAAAAAAAAAAATATAAATATAAAAAACAACATGATATCAATATTTTCTGATTAGAACAGCATTTTTGAATAACATGTTTTCCAACTTTCTTATATTTCTTTAACAATACAAAATAATTTCTATAACTTTTAAATTTTCAAATATATAAGTACTAGAAGATAATTTCAATAACTAGAAATAATTTCATTTTTATTACTTTTTAAAATTAAAAAAAAAAAAACCCAAACATATTCTTTAGAAAATAACTTCATTACATTACGTTATTTTTCAAAAGGAGGGAGATGTAGTATGCATGTATCATTGTAGCGAGTACCCACTGTACCGACACCAACATTGTGTTACAGTGTACTCAACCAAATACAAAAGTGCCGGCCGCTAAACTCTTGCGGCCAGCCGAAATATGAATGCGCCTCAGAGCCCAACTTATGGGAAGTGCTAGTGTCAGCATATTCCCATGGCCTGAGTGCAGACACATACAAGGCATGCATATACAACTGCTCTCGCGCTCTTGGTGCTACCAGCACAAATACAATTGTGAGCATATACTTTGATATATACATGACGGCCGCTGCCAATGTTTGCAGGCAGCGCAGCCGCAATTAGCTAGCTGTAAGTCACTCGAATTATGACCATCAATAAACGAACAACAAGCTTGGCCGTTGGCCACTAAAACAAAATCTTTTAATTTATTCAAAAGGGAATAATTGACAGGGGAAATCCGGAGAGCAGGATCCCCAGGAACAAGTGGAAGGCAGTGAAGTCCCACCCAGGCACCTCGCCCTGCTGCATGGACGCGGGCTGGTACCAGGGCAGCGTCAAGGTGGTAGCCTGCGACAGTCAGCGGTTGGCCGACTTGTACAAACAGGCGACGAGCAAGCTCGGTGAGGTCTACGAATGGGCGAACATCGTCGCGCTAGACTGGTGTGATGTCCCCAGTAGGCCCCGAGCCAGGATTTGGCTTCCATCAGCGATCAAGGCGCCGGAGGACATCCTCTTCATGTTGCAAGAATGCAACCCGCACCTCCCCACGAAGGACTGGAAAGTCGTCAAGGTGGAGGAGCATGAAGGGGACGTCAACCAGGCGGTGTTGGTCCTAAACAAGGAGTCAGTTGCTCCGATCGAGACTGCTCGAGGAGTGCTGAACTTCGGGTTCAGTGCGATACACATTAAGGTGTATAAGGGCGACTCCAACGCCGCTAGCAGCTCTGCCGGCAACCCAGCCAAGCAGGTGCTTGCTGAGGAGTTGGAGGCACCTGGTGAGCCGGAGGCTACTCTACCGATTCGTCGCTAAGCAGAGAGATGCGAGCGCTCGGACCGGCTATCGAGGACGTTGACCTCAGCGACACAGAGGAGGCCGACGTCACTGTGGTGGAGGTTGAAGATGTAGATGTCACCAAGACTTCTACAAATAAACCTTCACCACAGTAAAGCAGCGTCTGCTGCACTTCTGCTTCGCCTGACCGAAGGCGGAGCCGACCTAGTCCTTGTACAGGAACCTTGGGTAGTAGGAGGCAAGGTTGCTGGACTAGGAACAAAGGAATACAAGCTTATGCTTTACCCCGAAGAAGGTAGAATTCGAACCTGCATATTAGCCAAAAGGCATCTTAGTATATTTCTACTTCGCAATTACAGCAACGGAGACAACACCGCAGTAAGCCTGGAGCTGCAAAGTGGCTCTATAAGTATCCTATCGGCCTACTTGGCCTTTGAAAAGGAAAACCCCCCAGATGCGCTGGTCACAGGACTGGCAGAGGAATGCGAAAAGCTCAGGAAAGGTTTGGTAATAGGCTGTGACGCCAACGCCCATCACACCCAGTGGGGTTGCCCACACAACAACGACAGAGGTGAGTCTCTTTTTGTTATACCCGTTACTCGTAGAGTAAAAGGGTATACTAGATTCGTCGGAAAGTATGTAACAGGCAGAAGGAAGCGTTGCCGACCCCATAAAGTATATATATTCTTGATCAGGATCACTAGCCGAGTCGATCTAGCCATGTCCGTCTCTCCGTCTGTCCGTATGAACGCTAAGATCTCGGAAACTATAAAAGATACAATACTGGGATTAGGCATGCAGATTCCTGAGATTCCTGCGCAGCGCAAGTTTGTTTCAGAAGAGTGCCACGCCCACTTCAACGCCCACAAACCGCCCACAAACTTCAAAAAATAAAGTAAATATGAACGCGGATATCTCAGAAAATATCAAAGATAGAGAAACAGGATTTCAGATTTAGATTCCGTAGGCTTGAGCGCAGCGCAAGTTTTTTACGCCAATATGCCACGCCCACTCTAACGCCCACAAACCGCCCAAATCTGTGGCGCCCACAATTTTCATGCTAGATAAAAAATTTTAACTGAAATGTATTGGTCTTGTCAATACCTATCGATTGATTTAAAAAAAACTTTGCCACGCCCACTCTAACGCCCACAACGCTTAAATCTGTCTACCGCCGGTATCTCCATTTTCTTTTGGTCCCTTTAGCTGAGTAACGGGTATCTGATAGTCGAGGTACTCGACTACAGCGTTCTTCCTTGTTATACCCGTTACTCGTAGAGTAAAAGGGTATACTAGATTCGTCGGAAAGTATGTAACAGGCAGAAGGAAGCGTTTCCGACCCCATAAAGTATATATATTCTTGATCAGGATCCGTCTGTCCGTCTGTCCGTCTGACCGTCTGTCCGTCTGTCTGTCCGTCCGGATGAACGCTGAGATCTCGGAAACTATAAGAGCTGGCTATTAAGATTTGGCGGGCAGATTCCTGAGCTTCTTACGCAGCGCAAGTTTGTTTCAGCAGAGTGCCACGCCCACTCTAACGCCCACAAACCGCCCAAAACTGTGGCTCCTACAGTTTTTATGCTAGAATAAAAATTTTAGCTGAAATGTATTGTTCTTATCAATACCTATCGATTGACCCGAAAAAAAGTTTTCCACGCCCACTTTAACGCCCACAAACCGCCCACAAACTTCAAAAAATCGTAAATATGAACGTGGATATCTCGGAAACTATTAAAGATAGAGAATTGGGATCTCAGATTTAGATTCCGTGGCCTTGTACGCAGCGCAAATTTGTTTCAGCAGAGTGCCACGCCCACTCTAACGCCAACAAACCGCCCAAAACTGTGGCTCCTACAGTTTTTATGCTAGAATAAAAATTTTAGCTGAAATGTATTGTTCTTATCAATACCATCGATTGACCCAAAAAAAAGTTTGCCACGCCCACTTTAGCACCCACAAACCGCCCACAAACTTCAAAAAATCGTAAATATGAACGTGGATATCTCGGAAACTATTAAAGATAGAGAATTGGGATCTCAGATTTAGATTCCGTGGCCTTGTACGCAGCGCAAGTTTGCTACGCGAATATGCCACGCCTACTCTAACGCCCACAAGCCGTCCAAACCTGTGGCGCCCACAATTTTCATGCTAGATAAATTTATTTAGATTTAACTGAAATGTATTAATCTCGTCAATACCTATCGATTGATCAAAAAAAAAGTTTGCCACGCCCATTCTAACGCCCATAACGCTTAAGTCTGTATACCGCCGATAGGTGGCGCATTTCAATCTTGCTTTGCTGCTTGCATATGTGCATTTCCCTTTGGTCCCTTTAGCTGAGTAACGGGTATCTGATAGTCGAGGTACTCGACTATAGCGTTCTTCCTTGTTTTATTCTAAATTCGAACCTATTCTTATGCAGTAGGGGCAATGTCCCTACATTCATAACTAAAGCTGGCCAAACTTTGGTATCAGACTCACTCGTAGGCGCAGTCAGAAACTGGGCAGACTCTGACGAGCACTCCTTTTCGGACCATAGATTCATAGAAACCGAATTGTCCCTTGATTCGCTCTTGCCCCAGACGAGCCGACTGGCACAGGTACAAAGAAGTTCTGACGAATATCTTCCCCATGGAACCGTCAGAAAGCATCATAAACCCACAGGAGCTGGACGAAACAGTATAAAAATTCACAGAGGCATGCAACACTGCCTTCAAAGTGGCATGCCCTACAGGGAAACCAAGGGGAAGGAAAAAACCCCCTGGTGGACCCAACAACTATCAATCCTCAGAACCAACTGCAGATGCCTGTTTAACAGAGCAAAGGCGGGAAATGAGGAAAATACTCTCTAAGACAGCCGCGCCTTAGGGCTATCTTCAAAGAGCAAATGGATCATGGTCAGAGTAAAGAGTCCTAGACGCTCACTTACCGGGGAGCCAACAAACAGGTCATCCTCCTGAAAGAGGAGCAGGAGAGGGAATCGAAGTAGATCCACTCCTATCAGACCGCAACATGAAATGGTCCATTCATAGTTTCAAACCATACAAATCGCCGGGACCGGACGGGATAAAACCGGCTCACATCCAACAAGCAGGAAAACAAGCCATAAACTGGTTGAAAAAAATCTTCCAATCCATCCTGGCGGTAGGAGAACTACCAACAGCATGGCAAGAAACAAAGGTGGTTTTCATTCCCAAGGCACGGAAGGCCACTCACACCACAGCATAGGATTTTAGGCCAATGAGCCTAACATCATTCCTGCTTAAGAGCTTTGAAAGAATGATAAGCCTACACATAAGGGCCACCGTAGACCCGACACAAATATCAGAAGCACAGCACGCTTACACCAAAGGTAAGTCAACCGAAACGGCGCTACACGTGGTGGTAAGCAGCATCTAGAAATCAAGGAATACACACTGATCGCCTTCCTGGATATAGAGGGAGCCTTCAATAACGTGCTCCCCACTGCTATAACAGAATCTCTCACAGAACTAGGGGTTGAGCCGCCAATGGTGAGGCTAATCCATAAATTGCTGATAAGCAGAATGGTGACAGCCACACTAGGGACCTCAACCCAGACTAGACTAGTGAACAGAGGCACCCCGCAAGGAGGTGTACTATCACCCCTCCTGTGGAATATCGCAGTAAACAAACTACAGCGGATTCTGGAAGGAGGAGGTTGTAAGGTTGTGGCATACGCAGACGACGTCGCCATCATTTTTAGTGGAAAATATCCAAATATGCGATCTTATGACCGCTAAACTTAAAATACCATCGGGATGGACGATAGAGAACGGACTTGGGGTAAATCAATCAAAAACGGAACTTGTTCTATTTAAAATAGATACAAAATTCCACAACTCAACCCACCTATTCTAAACAATTGTAATCTCTCTTTTAGCGATCACGCCAGATACTTGGGGTTAGTATTAGATAAGCGTCTCAAATGGCTTCAATAACTAAGAGAGAACCAAGAAAGCGACCATTGCACTTTACTCCTTTAAAAAAACAATTGGGGTAAGATGGGGCATGTCCCCTAGAATAGTCAACTGGATATACGCAGCGGTAGTCAAGCCAATCCTACTATACGGAGTGGCTCTGTGGTGGACCGCTCTACACAAACAATGTATACTGACTCCATACTTAGCAGGCCTGGAAAGGGCCAAATCGGCCGCTATTCGACTGAGGGACACAGGGCAGTGGAAAGCCCAATTTTATAGCCATGCTAAAATTCTCCAGCATGATAAATCGATTCCGAAGATCATGGATCTATGCAAATCCATTGAATATAGTCCCACACCCTTTGAGGCCCTGATTCCAGATAGAGAGAAATGGGAGCAGGACCGACCGGGCACGACGGACGCAATCTGTTTCTATACAGGTGGCTCCAAATTAGAAGGACACGTTGCCGGAGGTGTATACTCCGAACAATTAGATATCAGGAAGTCATTCAGGCTCCCGGACCACTGTACCGTCTTTCAGGCGGAGGTCCACGCTATAAAAGAAGCACTAACCTGTTTAGGGAACTTAAGCCTCCAAAGAGGACACCTAAACATATATAGTGAGCCAAGCGGCTATTAAATCGAACTCCCGTACAATAGCAGACTGTCGCAGATCTCTCCACGAGATGGCAAATCAGTTTACTTTCAGCCTAATATGGGTTCCGGGTCACCGGGACATCGTAGGCAACTGCATAGCGGACGAATTAGCCAGGCAGGGCACTACCAAGCCTCTCCTCCCAGGAGAGGAGAATGTCGGCATGCCCATGGCAACTTGCAAGCTAAATATAAAAAACTATTTTAACACACTAGCCAACACCCATTGGCAAAACGCACCACCGTGTCGTATCTCTCACCAGACATGGCCTGTGATAAACAACAAAAAAACCTCGGAATTACTCACACTCAGCCGCACAGAGTGTGGCATGTTGATTCAAGCTCTGGCTTATTGGCGCACATGCCGGCAGGCTAAAAGCCCCGCAAAATGATTTCTGCAGAAGCTGCAGGGATGAGGAAGAAGTGGATACGGTAGAACACCTTCCCTGCTTCTGCCCAGCCCTATGCAGACTCAGACTGAAACACTTAAGAAGTCCCTTCATCGACGATCTTACCGAAATATCGGAGATTAATCTCAAAAACATAAGTGCCTTTATTAAATCTTCCGGGTGGAACACAGGTTGAACACAGGGAACACAGGGGGTCGGTTGGATTTGTCCTTTTTTTGGGGTGTCTATCGTATTTTGATTCTTTACAACTTTGACAGGCTTGAACTATTGTTTGAATTTTCTTTATTGCTTGTGGAAAAAAATAATTTTTTAGAATTAGTATTTTATTTTCTTTTGCGTCTATATGGGCTCTTTTATGTTCGAGTGTTATTATTTCGTTTTGTTGAGATTCTGAAGTTACGTCGTCTATTTCGTTTTGGGTGAACCTTACTTTAAATGATTTAAAATAGGTGGGGTAAATGTTTTGAATTTTTCCCATTACTTCTTCGGATGTAATGATTCCGATTATAAGTTTGGGGTCAAGTCTATTAGTTAAAATTGCTATAAGTTTTTCTTCTGTATAAGATTTTTGTTTAATAATATGTCTGTGATATGTTGGAAATGGTAGAATTAATTTCAGCGGGGGCTCGGGATAATGCATCGGCTACTGCGTTAGCTACTCCAGGCTTGTACCTGATCTCGTGGTTATATTCGCCAATGAGATCTCTCCAGCGTTTTAGCTTAGCGTTATGATTATTTACGCTATTTTAAAAACTCAGAGGTTGGTGATCCGTGTATATTATCACCTTCAAACACCCGTAGAGGTAATGCCCAGGCTTTGGAGGGCCCAAACTATAGCAAGCATCTCTCTTTCATTGGTTGCATAGTTCTCCTCGGTTTTTGACAGGTTGCGCGAAATAAACGTTATTGGCCTATGATTTTGTTCCAATACCGCGCCTATTGCGTAGCTTGAAGCATCGGTAGTCAGCTGGAATTCTTTTCCAAAATCTGGATATGCAAGGTAACGTCTCTGGAGACGGGGGTATTCTTGAGTTTCTCGAATGCTGTAATCGCGTCTTTGCTCAGGTCTATAGCATTTCCGCTTGACTTGGTCTTAGATATACGGCCTTCTTCGCCTCTAAGAAGGATGGTTAAAGGTTTTGCTATTTTTGCATAGTCTTTTATGAACCGCCTATAATAACCTGACATGCCCAGAAAAGAACGGAGATCTTTTAATATGTTCGCGACCGGAAATTTTGTAATCGCTTTTATTTTATCTATGTTGGCTTTAACTCCATTTTCTGATATTGTATACCCCAAGAAATCTACTTCGTTTTTTAAAAAATGGCATTTCTCTATTTGGACTCGCATGTTTACGTTTGGTAGGGTTGAAAATACATTTCCGAGATATTGACCGTGGTCTACTTCATTTTTGCTAAAGACTATGATATCGTCCACGTATACATAGCAGATTTTCCCTATGTATTCTTTCAGTATGTCGTCTGAAGCACTTTGATAAATGGACGGGGAATTTTTTAGACCGAACCGAAGTCTCGTAAATTCATATTTCCACCGTTTACGGCGAGTGCTGTTTTTTCTATGTCCGTGTCTTTCAGTGGTATTTGGTGAAAACCACTCTTGAGGTCTAGTACTGAAAAATACTTATTGTCTCAGAGATGCGCAATAATTTCGCCTATTTCGGGGATCGGGTACCGATCTGAGATAGTAACTTCATTGAGATTCCTATAGTCGATTACTAAGCTGTACTTTTTTTCTTCTGACTGTCCGGATTTTTTCGGGACTACCCAGACTGGTGCATTAAATGGTGATCTTGAAGGTCTTATAATGCCATCTTTTAGCATCTCGATTATTTGTTTTTCTACTTCCTGTTTGAATGATATTGGATATGGGTAATGTTTTCAGTAAACTGGGGAATCGGACGAAGTTCTGAACTCGCCTACTACTTTAGTTGTGTATGCTAACTTCGTATCGGGATCTGCGAAAAGGGTTTTGTGACTTTGTACGAGGAGTTTTTTGATTTATTTCTGAGACTCCGTCATATGGCCGACTTGCGGTGCAATTGTATTTACTGCTTGTGTTGCTAATTGGTGAATTTTAATTTTGCGCTTACTTCCAAGAATTAATGTATCGTTCTGTACATCTATAATTGCTCCTAGACTTTTCATTGTGTCATTGCCCAGTATACCGTGGAAGGTTTTTAGTGTCTCTATTAAAAACAAGGAAGAACGCTATAGTCGAGTACCTCGACCAAAAGGAAATGGAGATATGCAAGCAGCAAAGCGAGATTGAAATGCGCCACCTACCGGCGGAAGATAGATTTAAGCGTTATGGGCGTTAGAGTTGGCGTGGCAATCGATAGGTATTGACGCGACCAATACATTTCAGTTAAAATTTTGTATCTGGCATGAAAATTGTGGGCGCCACAGGCTTGGGCGGTTTGTGGGCGTTAGAGTGGGCGTGGAATATTTGCGTAACAAACTTGCGCTGCGTACAAGGCTACGGAATCTAAATCTTAGATCCCAATTCTCTATCTTTGATAGTTTCCGAGATATTCTCGTTCATATTTACGATTTTTTGAAGTTTGTGGGCGATTTGTGGGCGTTAAAGTGGGCGTGGCACACTTTTTTTTGGTCAATCGATAGGTATTGCCGAGAGCAGAACATTTCAATTAAAAGTTTTTCTCTAGCATCAAAACTGTAGGAGCCACAGTTTTGGGCGGTTTGTGGGCGTTAGAGTGGGCGTAGCACTCTGCTGAAACAAACTTGCGCTGCGTAAGAAGCTCAGGAATCTGCACGCCAAATCTTAATAGCCAGCTCTTATAGTTTCCGAGATCTCAGCGTTCATCCGGACAGACAGACAGACGGTCAGACGGACAGACGGACAGACGGACATGGCTAAATCGACTCGGCTAGTGATCCTGATCAAGAATATATATACTTTATGGGGTCGGAAACGCTTCCTTCTGCCTGTTACATACTTTCCGACGAATCTAGTATACCCTTTTAATCTACGAGTAACGGGTATAAAAATGTCATAAGTGTATCTGAAATGTTAGGGAGCTTAATTATTGCACATTGTGTTATTTTAGTGGTACCTCCAACTGAGTTGACGGAAAATTTTTTCTAATTTTGTTTTGGTTTTTGTACTAATTGGTTTTGAATATAATTTTGATTTGAGCCTGTGTCTATTAAAAATTTTAGGATTTTTCCGTTCCCCGTGGTTACTTTAAAGTAAGGTAATGTGGAACGATTTACTCTAAAAAATTAAGCTCTGACATATCTATGTATTCCTGTCAATATCGTTTTGCCATACATACTCTTCATGAAGCTCGTTTACATTATTTTCTTCTGCCAACTGATAATACTCTTCTTCTGGGCTTGATGTAACTTCTGCTGAATTTTGCTGTGCATTGCTTCCTGTCTCTGGATGAATATGGAATTGCCTTGGCATTTTGTTAGTAATTGGAACGTTGACAGTGCTGAGAGGTCTTTTCCCTGCATAACCATTATTTGCTGGTCTGTTCGAATTGAATGATCGACATCCATAGGTACCGGTTTCGGTTGGGGTCGTGGGGGAGGTTTTGGTGTGTTGTAACATGCTACTGCACTGGCCTGGTTTGTATAGGGTTGGTTATAAGACCTGAATTGGTTAGTATGAATAGCTGGGGTTGTTCCAGTTATGGGTACTAAATGTATTTGGTTTGGGTTATGATAGAGTTGTGGATGGAAGTTTTGTTTGGCCATCCTATAAGGCTCTTGGGGTTTGGGTGGTAGCGTAGGTGCTCTTTCTAAATAAGGAATTTTTGGTGTCTGACTATTCCTTATGTTTTGGTTCTCAAGTAGAGAGCACAGATGTAGGGCATGTCCTAAATCATGTGGCTCTTTAATGGCCAGTAATTGTGACAAGTTTCCGTTAAGGCCTCTGACAAAAATGTCCAAGGCTTTTTCTCTGTACATGGCTGTCAGAGACTTTGGTTTAGAAATAGTGACAAGCATTGCTTGGTGTCGTAAGGGCCACTTGTTTGTACTGACCATAGTGCATCAACGTCCAAGAATGTGCAAGAATGAATGTCAACTGTTGGTACACTGCCTGATAATAATCAACTATACTATCGCTACCTTGATTAAGATCATAGAGCTGATATTCCAAAGTTTTTAGGTCACGTTTGTCAGCAAAATGCGCAGTTAGGCATTTTAAAATAGCTGTCCAATCTAAGGGGGTATTATACGATTCTAACCTTGCGTCCGCTTGTCCGGTAATTTTGTTTCGGATAGCTAAAAGAATTCCATAATATTTTGGGGAGCCAATTCTGAGTTCGTAAATTTTTAACACCCTTTCGACTTGTTTCTTCCATGACGAATATTAACTTTTGTTTCCTGAAAAATCTCTAAGTGTCCGCACGATGTCTGGTAATTTATCTAAGTCACTAAGATTGTGCGCTAATTTTCTTTATTGGGATTAAGTATTTCTTTTACTTGGCTACTAAGGTTTGCCTCTAGTACTGTTTAAATTTTTTCCTCGATGTCCCCCTCGGTCATGATTCGCGTGTTTGTTTGTACGTTGCTAACTGACGAAGGTGTGGCAAGATTCGCGAGTCTGTCTGCTAAATCTTCTTCAGTCATTTGGAATAAATGAGCAATGAAAATCAGTTAAATTTTTATTTTTTATTATCCAGACTTCGGAATTTTGTTGTTTTAAAGAATTATAGTGCAGGTCTTTGCCTATGCAGTGAATTTTATGTCGTGTGTGGTTTTTTCTTAAAAACTATATGGGTCTTATTCTTTATGTTTTTGCAATATTTTTTTATAAAAAGTTGGTTTTTTTGATGTATTTATTATAATTATTCTTACAGTAATAGCATTTCTTGGCGTGCTCTCGTGTCGGCAGGCTCGGCGGATTTCGGTTTATCCCACGCTGCAGCGATCTCTCCTGAGTGCGGGCTTACTAGGGGCCTTCTCTGCACCTTTTTACACGTGCCCTCCGACCGGATACTAGAGGGATCATTAATTTTTGGCCTGATTATCCCCGCTGGGCACAAGTCCTATTTTTAGGAGTGACAGTGTTGTTAACAGCACATTGCACTTCCGGGTCTCGGATTTTTTCTTCACTTCTCGCGGATTAGGCGGATGTTTGAACGAAGCGTCGGAAAATTTTTTTTCGAACTTCACGAGACGCGGTACTTGTTGTCCTTTCGGCTTATAATCAGGTCCCTGTTCGGGCGCCAGTTAAAAGATTGGTTATTAGTTTGATATAAAAAAATCAATATTTTCTTTATTGAGTTGGATCAAGAACTGATTTTACTTAAGCTAAACAAATATTCATTATAACTACGCGTCGATCCATCGCTGCCACCGTCTCTGCCGCTGCTGCTGTTTCTGCCAGCGTTCTTCATTGTCATTGGCTGCTGCTCTTCATCGCTGTCGCTGTTGACCACATTTAGTTGTCATTTGCCAATGCATTTAAGTTATTGTTATTGTTGTATGCACTTGGCTGGGTTCGATCAACTTTGGAAATTGGCTATTCTGCGTTCCCACGATCGCTAATTAAAAGGTGCAAGCTCAGCGCGCGTGGCTTAGATCGTGTAAACTTTATTGGGGGCATTGATTGTGCAATCCGTGATACAATTACTGAAGGTAGTCCCGTCGGCAAAATCTCGTCTCTACAATGAGTGCGAGTGAGAGGGACTCGCCCAGTAAGTGCGAGCGAATCGACAATTGAGTGTGTGGATTAACCCTTAGATGGTGCGTGGGGCTTTAAGTTGCGTGTTGTAATAAAAAGAGTTGAAGGTTTTTTTTATAGTTTAATTTTTAATAATTTAGAATTTGACAACATGCGTTGTTTTTGTTTTTGGCTTGCAAGCCGTTTGTTGAGGTTCTTAATTCTAAAATATATTCTAATCTTAAAATAAAACTTTTTTATAAAAAATTTTAGAGTAATCTCCCAACTTGCACCCAAGCGATTCTTCCCACAATGCTCTTTTTTCTAAACATTTTGGTGCTTTTAGAAATTTAACACCATCCACGTGTTTACGACACACATTGCAAAAAGTCATTTTTGCATAAGGGTTAAAATTGCCAAGAAAATGTTCCGCAGACGTGCTCTCGCGTCAAGCAACGAACATGCACTGAAGCCGAACACGACCGCTTCGTGAGCCGACGGGACTACCTTGTATAATTCTACCATGGTGCAATCAATGCTTACTTCGGATTAACTTCCGTTTAGCTCCAACGCCCGATTTTTTTCAAACTTTCCATTTCAACGTGATTTTGGGTCCTGATTACGGGAAAAATAGTCAAAGTTGGCGCAAATAACTGGATCTTGGAAAATAACGGTAAAAACCGTAAATTTTTTTGTTTTTTGCTGTTTTTTCCGAAAATATAAGGAAAATCAAAAAATGTCTCAGACAAAAACAAAAGATATTTATAAAACGGAACTTTTTTGTGATAATCATTTATTCCGAAAACTTCATGGTTTTCGAAAAAAACGGAAAAGAAATATTTTAAATAGGAGGTGAACATTTAAAAATATTGCATTATCCCGCCATAAAAATGGGGTCAGATAGTTACGATTAATCGATAACAGCATTTTAGGTAATGGACCATTTTTGAATTTTTGTACGATATATCGTACTCATGTTTCTTTTTCCCATATAGCGAATTATACAATCACTGTGCATTCAAAGCTTGAACTGAGAAGACCTGAAAATGGAAGAACTTAATTTGTTCAAATCGGTCTCCATTCTGAGCACCCGGGAGAGTACTTTGCAATGGCTGCGGGATGTATATATATATATTTTTTATATTTTTCTTGGTTAATACAATTTATTTCCGTTTTATAATTTGAATTTGATTTTGTTTTCTTATCTTATTTTTAACTACGACGACTGAAATGGTCCTTCCAACATTTCTATTTTGCTTTTTCTTTTCATTTAGATTTTATTATTTTAATTTCGTGTTCCTACAAATTTTAATGCCGTTCTCGTGTCTTGGTCGTTCCATCACTAAAACATCGAGTGACATCGATATCAATATCGACACGCCGATATAACAACCAGCTTTCGTGCGATATATCGGTCAAAAGGACGCAAGTGTGCTCCAACGGTTTTTATACCCGTTACTCGTAGAGTAAAAGGGTATACTAGATTCGTCGGAAAGTATGTAACAGGCAGAAGGAAGCGTTTCCGACCCCATGAAGTATATATATTCTTGATCAGGATCACTAGCCGAGTCGATCTAGCCATGTCCGTCTGTCCGTCTGTCCGTATGAACGCTGAGATCTCGGAAACTATAAAAGATACAATACTGGGATTAGGCATGCAGATTCCTGAGATTCCTGCGCAGCGCAAGTTTGTTGAAGAATAGTGCCACGCCCACTCTAAAGCCCACAAACCGCCCAAAACTGTGGCTCCTACAGTTTTGATCCTAGAACAAAAATTTTAACTGAAATGTGTTGTTCTCATCAATACCTACCGATTGACCTAAAAAAAAGTTTGCCACGCCCACTTCAACGCCCACAAACTTCAAAAAATCGTAAATATGAACGCGGATATCTCGGAAAATATCAAAGATAGAGAAACGGGATTTCAGATTTAGATTCCGTAGGCTTGAGCGCAGCGCAAGTTTGTCACGCCAATATGCCACGCCCACTCTAACGCCCACAAACCGCCCAAGTCTGTGGCGCCCACAATTTTCATGCTAGATAAAAAATTGTAACTGAAATGTATTGGTCTGGTCAATACCTATCGATTGATCTAAAAAAAAGTTTGTCACGCCCACTCTAACGCCCACAAACCGCCCAAGCCTGTGGCGCCCACAATTTTCGTGCTAGATAAATATTTTAACTAAAATGTATTGGTCTCGTCAATACCTATCGATTGATTTAAAAAAACTTTGCCACGCCCACTCTAACGCCCACAACGCTTAAATCTGTCTACCGCTGGTATCTCCATTTTCTTTTGGTCCCTTTAGCTGAGTAACGGGTATCTGATAGACGAGGTACTCGACTATAGCGTTCTTCCTTGTTTTCTTTCAAACCTGTAAAAATGTAGTCCTACTTAACGTTTTTAACGAAAACTATTAATTTTACAGAAAAAATGTATAAAACATAAATTACTCATTTCTTTAATAGCTTTCACTTCTCCTTGGCAAACTTTTTGATTAGGTTAATATATTCGAAGATATTTACGAAAAACTGTTTTTACCGTTATTTTCCATGATCCCGTTATTTGCGCCAACTTTGACTATTTTTCCCGTAATCAGGACCCCAAATAACGTGGGCACTGAAAGTTTGAACGAAATCGGGCGTTGGAGCTAAACGGAAGTTCACCCCAAATTTCGGGCGGTCCGTTATTTTATTTGCGTCTCTCCGCTATGTTCGACTAGCGACTAATATTTCGGCGGAAAAATTTTCGTGGAGCAGCGACATGTGAATGCCATATTATTTTGGGAGCATTATTGTATATCGAAAAAAACCAATATTGTTTTATAAACGTAAATTATTTGGTTATAGTAAAATTAAGTAAATTGAATTTACTTAGATAAATTTAATTAAGTAAATTGAATTGACTTATAATGTTATGTTTACTTATTATACGTTTTTATTACAACATAATTTTATAGTGTAGTTATAGAAAATTATATATATAATATATATATAAAAATTGATTTCAATATTTAAAACATTACTAGTATTAGTATTAACATACTTACTTACTTACTTAAGAAGTACAAATTATATAGTCGGACATTTCGCCTTAGAAAGGGTATAAGTGCAGTGGCACGCGCCAACAGCGAAGAGAAAACAAAAGAAATCAAGTAAAGGGGTGAGAAGACTTGATGCATTCTGTTTGAGTGATTGAAAGGGAAGCATCCATTTTAATTGTGCGGAGCAGAGTTACTTTAATCGTTTAGTTAATATAATAAAGTCAGGTAAGTGCTACATTAAGTTTAAGATGTTGTGCATTGATCTGTGAGGAGTTAAATAACTCCCCACAAATAGAAGCAGCAGCAGATGGCCGGCCGCTTACCAGATTCGCGGCGAATTCACGTAGTAACGGCGCGGCGAGGAGAGTTTGGAGACTTGGTTGGAGAGCGAGAGAGTTTGGAGACCAAGGGTGGAGAGCGAGAGAGTTTGGAGATCAAGGATGGAGATCGAGAGAAAATGGAGACTTCGCGGGCAAGGCAAGAGTGCCGTGTGCCCTCTCCCGTGAACTTTGAACCGGGAGAAGAAGTGCCACATCTCGGCAGTGGAGCGGCACACAGGCGTGCCACAAGCATCACGGGAATCAGCGGGCCGGCAGCAGTGGGCGGAGCATCGGTTGGAAGCGGTACGTGAAGGACAAGTGGGTCAACCAGGAGGCACGGACTTTGGACCCGGAGTGGAGAGATCCAGCGGGCCGTGCGCAAAAGGGAAATAACGGTTCCCGGAGGCCCTATATAAGGCCGCAGAGCGCTGGCAGCTGGATCAGTCGATCACAAGGAGTCAAACCGTCAAGATCACTCAGATACCAAAGTGAACAATCATACAACCAGATAATCTACAAGGGAGCAACAGCAAGTCGAGTCGCCAGAGAAGCAGCGCCGTGGGAGCCTACGAGGAGCAAGATTGCTACGTCGAGACGTTCGGGATTGGGATACCAGGAATCTCCGAATTGAGACGCAGGTAGCTGGGATCCAGAGGGCATCACACGGCTAGGTCAAGGCGGTCGATTAACCCTATCCACAAAGTCCTGGCGTTACGCCTGGAGAGAGTATAACAAGCCAGAAGGGAGAGCGGTCGATCGGTACGGTCGCGAGTGGAATTGTCCAGGAGAGCCCTACAGATTCGACTTGCGAGGTCCCGGAGCGGCGTGCCCGAACCCCAAATATAACAAGCCAGAAGGGAGAGCGGTCGATCGGTACGGTCTCGAGTGGAATTATCCAGGAGAGCCCTACGGATTCGACTTGCGAGGTCCCGGAGCGGCGTGCCCGAACCCCGAGTACCAAAAGCCACGCGGAAACGTCCCGGACAAAAAGCAAAAGGGTGAGGCTAGGGTGGAACGTTCGTTTACACTAGGCGTGGAAGCGAAGTAAAGTGCGAGGCAGCTTCCTGGCGTTCCGCCTTGACTGTCTGCGCGGGCTGAGCAGAAACCCCAGTGGGACCATCCGGGACAGAGCAAGGGACAGGCGGCGGTGTGTCGAAAGGAGCGATCCTGGAGAGCGCAGCTTCTGTTCACCCTAGTCTGAGAACGGTGACGCTTCCCTAAGCCCGTGCGGCTGATACACCTCGCGAGTCCGAGTCGTTACCAGCAGTCACCAAGTCACGCGTGAGAAGCGAACAGCGAGCGAGCGTCTTCAGGGAGCTGCGAGGATCTTCAGGTAGCTGCGAGGATCTTTAGGGAGCTGCGAGTATCTTCAGGGAGCTACAGGACTGGAGCACCGAGTCATCAAGGCGACCTCTCGGTCGTCGAGTCAATCAGGACCGTCGGAAGTACTGAAGGTCACAAGCAACGAGTCAAGGTCAACCAAGCTACTAAGACACTTGTAATAATATACCCGCAATAAACCCAATACGAACCCGAGAATTCTGTGCTTTCTCACTGAGCTACTGGGCGGTCACGTTAATATAAATTTGGTGGGACGAACACACAATATACTGAGCTAGCCGCACGAATCTCGTAGCGAGCAGACCACAAAAATCAGTTCGTTACAGATCTTAGTTTAAAGTACGTAAATGTTGAAGGTATTCAATGGGTTCCGTTAGCCGAAAGTGGATGAAGAAATGTTTTGTGCCAATTAAAATCCTGCAAAGGGTTAAACACAGCTATAAAAGGTAAATACACAAATAAACATATTAAATGCATTTCTTTAAAATATATTTTTTCAGGAGCGTTGGCCAAGGATTCAGTGGACCCGGACAAAGTTTTAAGAACGGCGATGACAAATGTTAAAAATAAGCTTACAAAAAAACCGATACAATAATTGTCCATTAGTTGAAAATTTTAATAATACCATCTAATTGAAATGAATTAAAATGTATTTAAATATGTATTTACTTTAAATTCAATATTTTAATAATTGAAAACTCATAGGAAAAATTCTGATTTTCACAAGTGATTTCATTTGGGACGTGTCACTTGCAAGTGATTTCACAAGTGCAAACTGATGGAAAATTTCTCATTTTCACAAGTGATTTCACTTGGGGCGTGTCACTTGCCAGTGATTTCATAAGAGAAAACTCATGGAAAGATTCTGATTTTCACAAGTGATTTACTTGGGACGTGTCACCGGCACGTGACAGGCCATACGAAAAATGAGTATAAGGAACAAGTGAAGTCCCATGGGACTTCGAAAAATTTTCATTTGAATTTTCACTTGTGAAAATGCGGACATCCCATACAATTTTCTATATGGAGCGTCACTTGTTCTTCACTTGTGCAAGAGGACATGTCCCACGTGATTCCCAAGGTGATTCACAAGTGAAACTTTTTTTTGATAGTATATAGCTGCCATAGGAACGATCGTAAAATCGGTGAGAAAATAATATGAAACAAATTATAACTTCTGTGTTTTTTCACATATAACCTCCTACGCTTGTAAATAACATTTTTTAATTCATTCTGAATTTCGAATTTAATTTTATCAAAAGCGGACGACTATATCATATAGCTGCCAAAGGAACGATCGTAAAATTGGAAATAAAATTTTTAATTAGCTCTGATTTTTTTTAAATTTAATTTTATCAAAATCGGACGACTATATCATATAGCTGCCATAGGAACGATCGGAAAATTGGTAGGAAAATAATATGAAACAAATTATAGTATCGGTGTTTTTTGACATATTATCTTATACTATTGGGAATATAATTTTTTGTGTTTTTTTAATATAATAATTATAGCTGCAAGGGTATATAAGCTTTGGCTTGCCGAAGCTAACTTCCTTTCTTGTTATAAAATTAAATTCGAAATTCAGAATGAATTAAAAAATGTTATTTACAAGCGTAGGAGGTTATATGTGAAAAAACACAGAAGTTATAATTTGTTTCATATTATTTTCCCACCGATTTTACGATCGTTCCTATGGCAGCTATATGATATAGTCGTCCGATTTTGATAAAATTTAATTCGAAATTCAGAACTAATTAAAAAATGTTATTTCCAAGCGTAGGAGGTTATATGTTAAGGAACACCGAAGCTATAATTTGTTTCATATTATTTTCCCACCAATTTTACGATCGTTTCTATGGCAGCTATATGATATAGTCGTCCGATTTTGATAAAATTAAATTTGAAATTCAAAACTAATTAAAAAATGTTATTATATGTTAAGGAACACCGAAGCTATAGTTTGTTTCATATTATTTTCCCACCAATTTTACGATCGTTCCTATAGCAGCTATATGATATAGTCTTCCGATTTTGATAAAATTTAATTCGAAATTCAGAATGAATTAAAAAATGTTATTTACAAGCGTAGGAGGTTATATGTGAAAAAACACAGAAGTTATAATTTGTTTCATATTATTTTTCCACCGATTTTACGATCGTTCCTATGGCAGCTATATGATATAGTCGTCCGATTTTGATAAAATTTAATTTGAAATCCAGAACTAATTAAAATATGTTATTTCCAAGCGTAGGAGGTTATATGTTAAGGAACACCGAAGCTATAATTTGTTTCATATTATTTTCCCACCAATTTTACGATCGTTCCTATGGCAGCTATATGATATAGTCTTCCGATTTTGATAAAATTAAATTTGAAATTCAAAACTAATTATAAAATGTTATTTCCAAGCGTAGGAGGTTATATGTTAAGGAACACCGAAGCTATAATTTGATTCATATTATTTTCCCACCAATTTTACGATCGTTTCTATGGCAGCTATATGATATAGTCGTCCGATTTTGATAAAATTTAATTCGAAATTCAAGACTAATTAAAAAATGTTACTTCCAAGGAAAGGAGGTAATATGTTAAAAAACACCAAAGATATAATTTTTTAACCCTTTTTTCCGATTATTCCTATGGGAGCTATAAGATATGTTGTCCGATCCGGCTGGTTCCGACTTATATACCACCTGCAAAAGATATAAGACTTTTGGGAAAGTTTCAGCCCGATAGCTTTAAAACTGAGAGACTAGTTTGCGTAGAAACGGACGGACAGACGGACAGACGGACATGGCTAGATCGACTCGTCTAGTGATGCTGATCAAGAATATATATACTTTATGGGGTCGGAAACGTCTCCTTCACTGCGTTGCAAACTTCTGACTGAAATCATTATACCCTCTGCAAGGGTATAATCAGAGCTAATAAAAAATTTTATTTCCAATTTTACGATCGTTCCTTTGGCAGCTAAATGATATAGTCGTCCGATTTTGATAAAATTAAATTCGAAATTCAGAATGAATTAAAAAATGTTATTTACAAGCGTAGAAGGTTATATGTGAAAAAACACAGAAGTTATAATTTGTTTCATATTATTCGACTTGCGAGGTCCCGGAGCGGCGTGCCCGAACCCCGAGTACCAAAAGCCACGCGGAAACGTCCCGGACAAAAAGCAAAAGGGTGAGGCTAGGGTGGAACGTTCGTTTACACTAGGCGTGGAAGCGAAGTAAAGTGCGAGGCAGCTTCCTGGCGTTCCGCCTTGACTGTCTGCGCGGGCTGAGCAGAAACCCCAGTGGGACCATCCGGGACAGAGCAAGGGACAGGCGGCGGTGTGTCGAAAGGAGCGATCCTGGAGAGCGCAGCTTCTGTTCACCCTAGTCTGAGAACGGTGACGCTTCCCTAAGCCCGTGCGGCTGATACACCTCGCGAGTCCGAGTCGTTACCAGCAGTCACCAAGTCACGCGTGAGAAGCGAACAGCGAGCGAGCGTCTTCAGGGAGCTGCGAGGATCTTCAGGTAGCTGCGAGGATCTTTAGGGAGCTGCGAGTATCTTCAGGGAGCTACAGGACTGGAGCACCGAGTCATCAAGGCGACCTCTCGGTCGTCGAGTCAATCAGGACCGTCGGAAGTACTGAAGGTCACAAGCAACGAGTCAAGGTCAACCAAGCTACTAAGACACTTGTAATAATATACCCGCAATAAACCCAATACGAACCCGAGAATTCTGTGCTTTCTCACTGAGCTACTGGGCGGTCACGTTAATATAAATTTGGTGGGACGAACACACAATATACTGAGCTAGCCGCACGAATCTCGTAGCGAGCAGACCACAAAAATCAGTTCGTTACAGATCTTAGTTTAAAGTACGTAAATGTTGAAGGTATTCAATGGGTTCCGTTAGCCGAAAGTGGATGAAGAAATGTTTTGTGCCAATTAAAATCCTGCAAAGGGTTAAACACAGCTATAAAAGGTAAATACACAAATAAACATATTAAACGCATTTCTTTAAAATATATTTTTTCAGGAGCGTTGGCCAAGGATTCAGTGGACCCGAACAAAGTTTTAAGAACGGCGATGACAAATGTTAAAAATAAGCTTACAAAAAAACCGAAACAATAATTGTCCATTAGTTGAAAATTTTAATAATACCATCTAATTGAAATGAATTAAAATGTATTTAAATATGTATTTACTTTAAATTCAATATTTTAATAATTGAAAACTCATAGGAAAAATTCTGATTTTCACAAGTGATTTCATTTGGGACGTGTCACTTGCAAGTGATTTCACAAGTGCAAACTGATGGAAAATTTCTCATTTTCACAAGTGATTTCACTTGGGGCGTGTCACTTGCCAGTGATTTCATAAGAGAAAACTCATGGAAAGATTCTGATTTTCACAAGTGATTTACTTGGGACGTGTCACCGGCACGTGACAGGCCATACGAAAAATGAGTATAAGGAACAAGTGAAGTCCCGTGGGACTTCGAAAAATTTTCATTTGAATTTTCACTTGTGAAAATGCGGACATCCCATACAATTTTCTATATGGAGCGTCACTTGTTCTTCACTTGTGCAAGAGGACATGTCCCACGTGATTCCCAAGGTGATTCACAAGTGAAACTTTTTTTTGATAGTATATAGCTGCCATAGGAACGATCGTAAAATCGGTGAGAAAATAATATGAAACAAATTATAACTTCTGTGTTTTTTCACATATAACCTCCTACGCTTGTAAATAACATTTTTTAATTCATTCTGAATTTCGAATTTAATTTTATCAAAAGCGGACGACTATATCATATAGCTGCCAAAGGAACGATCGTAAAATTGGAAATAAAATTTTTAATTAGCTCTGATTTTTTTTAAATTTAATTTTATCAAAATCGGACGACTATATCATATAGCTGCCATAGGAACGATCGGAAAATTGGTAGGAAAATAATATGAAACAAATTATAGTATCGGTGTTTTTTGACATATTATCTTATACTATTGGGAATATAATTTTTTGTGTTTTTTTAATATAATAATTATAGCTGCAAGGGTATATAAGCTTTGGCTTGCCGAAGCTAACTTCCTTTCTTGTTATAAAATTAAATTCGAAATTCAGAATGAATTAAAAAATGTTATTTACAAGCGTAGGAGGTTATATGTGAAAAAACACAGAAGTTATAATTTGTTTCATATTATTTTCCCACCGATTTTACGATCGTTCCTATGGCAGCTATATGATATAGTCGTCCGATTTTGATAAAATTTAATTCGAAATTCAGAACTAATTAAAAAATGTTATTTCCAAGCGTAGGAGGTTATATGTTAAGGAACACCGAAGCTATAATTTGTTTCATATTATTTTCCCACCAATTTTACGATCGTTTCTATGGCAGCTATATGATATAGTCGTCCGATTTTGATAAAATTAAATTTGAAATTCAAAACTAATTAAAAAATGTTATTATATGTTAAGGAACACCGAAGCTATAGTTTGTTTCATATTATTTTCCCACCAATTTTACGATCGTTCCTATAGCAGCTATATGATATAGTCTTCCGATTTTGATAAAATTTAATTCGAAATTCAGAATGAATTAAAAAATGTTATTTACAAGCGTAGGAGGTTATATGTGAAAAAACACAGAAGTTATAATTTGTTTCATATTATTTTTCCACCGATTTTACGATCGTTCCTATGGCAGCTATATGATATAGTCGTCCGATTTTGATAAAATTTAATTTGAAATCCAGAACTAATTAAAATATGTTATTTCCAAGCGTAGGAGGTTATATGTTAAGGAACACCGAAGCTATAATTTGTTTCATATTATTTTCCCACCAATTTTACGATCGTTCCTATGGCAGCTATATGATATAGTCTTCCGATTTTGATAAAATTAAATTTGAAATTCAAAACTAATTATAAAATGTTATTTCCAAGCGTAGGAGGTTATATGTTAAGGAACACCGAAGCTATAATTTGATTCATATTATTTTCCCACCAATTTTACGATCGTTTCTATGGCAGCTATATGATATAGTCGTCCGATTTTGATAAAATTTAATTCGAAATTCAAGACTAATTAAAAAATGTTACTTCCAAGGAAAGGAGGTAATATGTTAAAAAACACCAAAGATATAATTTTTTAACCCTTTTTTCCGATTATTCCTATGGGAGCTATAAGATATGTTGTCCGATCCGGCTGGTTCCGACTTATATACCACCTGCAAAAGATATAAGACTTTTGGGAAAGTTTCAGCCCGATAGCTTTAAAACTGAGAGACTAGTTTGCGTAGAAACGGACGGACAGACGGACAGACGGACATGGCTAGATCGACTCGTCTAGTGATGCTGATCAAGAATATATATATTCAAACTTCTGACTGAAATCATTATACCCTCTGCAAGGGTATAATCAGAGCTAATTAAAAATTTTATTTCCAATTTTACGATCGTTCCTTTGGCAGCTATATGATATAGTCGTCCGATTTTGATAAAATTAAATTCGAAATTCAGAATGAATTAAAAAATGTTATTTACAAGCGTAGGAGGTTATATGTGAAAAAACACAGAAGTTATAATTTGTTTCATATTATTTTCCCACCGATTTTACGATCGTTCCTATGGCAGCTATATGATATAGTCGTCCAATTTTGATAAAATTTAAATCGAAATTCAGAACTAATTAAAAAATGTTATTTCCAAGCGTAGGAGGTTATATGTTAAGGAGCACCGAAGCTATAATTTGTTTCATATTATTTTCCCACCAATTTTACGATCGTTCCTATGGCAGCTATATGATATTGTCGTCCGATTTTGATAAAATTAAATTTGAAATTCAGAACTAATTATAAAATGTTATTTCCAAGCGTAGGAGGTTAGGTTAGGTTAGGTTAGAGCGGCTGCCAAATCATTGACACACTTAGTCCTTAAAAGGTCCATTGTGGTACCGCGTGGATCTGTATCCCCTTTCTTAAAAATCTGCTGCCTTTATTGCAGCTGGCTTAGCATAATTCCCATCCGGTTGCTTTAATTAATTTTATTATTCGTTTTAGGCTTATGTTCGCCAGTTCAGATAGACTGCTCATGAAGGGATTCCCTAAGTGGTACAGTCTAGATCTGCTCAGGGCCGGGCAAGAACCTCTTCCTACTCGTCCCTGCAGCTTCTGCAGAAATCGTTTCGGGGCGCGCCCAATCTGCTTGCGTGTGTGCCAACCAACCAGTGGCCTGTTAACACTCGTATTACCATTCCGCACTCGGTACGGTTTAGTCTTAACAGTTCCGAAGTTCTCTTCGCGTCAATGATTGGCCATGTCTGGCGAGAGATGCGACAGTGCTTAACATGTGTCCATGCTAGGCTCGCAAGTTTCTTATATTGGTTTTTAATGTTAAGCTTGCAGGTGGCTATCGGCATACCAATGTTCTCCTTGTCCGGAAGGAGAGGAACGGTAGTGCCATGCCTGGCCAGCTCATCTGCAATACAATTGCCTGTAATGTTCCGGTGACCCGGGACCCATATCAGGTAAATTTTAAACTGCAGAGCCATCTCGTGCAGAGATTTGCGGCAGTTTGATATGGTGTGGGAGTTTGTATTGGTCGAGATAATCGACCTGATAGCCGCCTGACTATCCAGATAGATGTTAATCAGTTTATTCTGACAGTTTGCATCGTTCAGAAGCATCAAAGCTTCAATTATGGCAAATACTTCCGCCTGGAAGACGCTACAGTGATCCGGAAGTCTGAAGGATTTCCTGATATTAAGTTGTTCGGAGTATATACCTCCTTCGACTTGATTATTTAATTTTGAGCCGTCAGTGTAGAAATTGACTGCCTCTGTAGGGCCCGGCTGGCCTTGCTCCCAGTCTTCTCTGGTTGGGAGCAATGCTTCAAAGGGGGTGTAGATTTATTCAATAGGTTTGCATAGATCTGTACTCGGTGGGATCATTGTGTCTTGCTGGAGTATCCTGGCATGACCGTATATTTGGGGTTTCCACTGCCCTAAGTCCCTCATCCGAACCGCAGCTATCTTAGCTTGTTCCATGCCGGCTAAGTCCAGACTTGGAAGGTTCAATATAGCATTTAGCGCCTCGTTGGGGGTGGTGCGAAGGGCTCCGCTTATGCATAAGGATGCCATTCGTTGTACCTTGTTTAGGTTTGTTGTGGTTGTCTGCTTCATTAGCGCGGGCCACCATATTGACACTCCGTAGAGCAGAATAGACTTAACTATCGCTGTGTGTATCCAGTTGACGATTTTTGGGGACATGCCCCATTTCGTTCCGATGGCCTTTTTGCAGGAGTAGAGGGCAATTGTTGCCTTCCTCGTTCTGTCTTGGCTGTTTAGTCTCCATGTCAGACGCTTATCTAATACTAACCCCAAATACCTAGCGTTGTCACTGAAGGAGAGAGAGCAGTTATTTAATATATGTGGGTTTAGTTGAGGAATCTTGTATCTGTTTGTAAACAGCACCAGTTCCCCTAGACCTCTTTCTGTTGTCCAGTCAGAGAGTATTTTAAGTTTGGCGGTCATTAGATCGCATAGTGTCTGAGGAAATTTTCCTGAGAAAATAATGGCTACATCGTCCGCATATGCCACAACCTTGCATCCACCCCTTCCATGTAGCACAACAGCTTATTTACTGCGATGTTCCATAACAGGGGGGAGAGTACACCACCCTGAGGGGTTCCCCTGTTCACGAACCTTGTTTGTGTTGAGATTCCTAGGGTGGAGGTTACCATTCTGCTCATCAGCAATTTATGGATTAACTCCACGACTTGGATCTCAACACCCAGGTCGGTGAGGGATTCGGTTATGGCTGTAGGAAGAACATTGTTAAAAGCGCCCTCTATGTCCAGAAATGCAGCAAGTTCGTATTCCTTGTGATTGAGTGACTTTTCGATTTGGCTGACTACCGCGTGTAGAGCTGATTCGGTGGACTTGCCTTTTGAATATGCATGCTGCGCTGCTGATAACTGTTTCGAGTCCATGACTGACCTGATGTGCAGTCCAATCAGTCGCTCAAAGCTCTTAAGGAGAAAGGATGTCAGACTTATGGGCCTAAAATCTTTCGTCATCGTGTGCGAGGCTTTGCCCGCTTTGGGTATAAAGACTACCTTTGTTTCCCTCCATGTTGATGGCAACGTTCCTATCCTAAAAATGGTACGGAAAATTGTCTTTAGCCAGTTGATGGCAAGTTGACCTGCGTGTTGGATGTGCGCAGGTGAGAGATGATCGGGTCCTGGTGATTTGAAGGGTTTGAAGCTGTTTATGGCCCAACTTATGTTGCGTTCGGAAAGAAGCGTTTCCAAGTCTATGCTTGGACCTGCATGATTTTCTGGAAGACGTTCTACCGGGAGACTACCCGGAAAGTGGGTGTCTAGTAGTAGGCTTAGGGACTCCTCACTAGAGTCTGTCCACGAGCCATCTGGTTTTTGAAGGTACCCCAAGGAGGGGGTTGTTTTGGAGAGGATCTTCCTAAGCCGAGCTGCATCGGCTGTTTCCTCTATGTTTGAGCAGAAGGTCTGCCAAGCTGATCTTTTTTCTTTCCTTATGGCCTTCTTGTAGGAGGCTAGTTCTAACTTGTACTGTTGCCATTTTAGATCCTCATTTCCTGCTTTTGCCCTGTTAAAAAGGGTTCTGCAACTGGATCTGAGTTCTGAAAGTTTCTGTGTCCACCAAGGAGGCTTTTTGGTTCCTCTCGGTTTGCGTTTAAGGTGGGCTGCTTCGAAAGCCGAGTTGCAGGCATTCGTGAACATCCCTACTATGTTATCAAGACTGAGTATATCACTGTTGTCATTTGGGGGTTCTATTGGAAGAATGTTTAGTAGGGCTTCCCTATAAGCGCGCCAGTTGGTACGTCTATATTTGACGAATTCAGCTGGAGTAGAAGGGTCTAATGATAAAGTGGTTTCTATAAATCTATGGTCAGAGAAAGAGTGTTCGTTTGAGACTTCCCAGTTTCTGACTGCTTCTCGCAGATTACCTGACACCATGGTAAGGTCAATGACTGTTTGGCTATTTTTTGTGATAAAGGTTGGGGTATTACCCCTGTTGCATAGAAATAGATCTGAGCCAAGGATGAAGTTAAAAAGAGACTCACCCCTGTTGTTGCTTGTTGGGCTTCCCCACTGAGTGTGGTGAGCGTTTGCGTCGCAGCCGATTACCAGTCCTATTTTGAGCGCCTCGCTATCTTTGACCAGTGTCCGGACAAGCTCGTCTGGGGGGTCTTCCTTCTCGAAGGCCATGTAAGCTGAAGCCACCCTGATTGTAGCCGCTGGAAGCTCCAGACTTGCTACGGTGTTGTCTCCGTTGCTGTAATTATGAAGCAGAAATATGCTAAGGTGCCTTTTGGCTAGAATGCAGGTTCGAATATAACCTTCTTTTGGATCAAGCAGCAGCTTGAAATCTTTGGTACCCAGTCCAGCAACCTTGCCTCCTACCACCCAAGGCTCCTGTATGAGTACTAGGTCTGCCCCGCCGTCAGTCAGGCGGAGCAGGAGGGCAGCCGACACTGCTTTACTGTGATGGAGGTTCACTTGCAGTAGTCTTAGCGACATTTGCCGAGTTCTTCCTCGCTGCCGCTGAGGTCGCCGTCGTCTTCGTCCGCCGGATTCATCGCCTGCATCCCTCTGCTTAGCGACGCGTCGGTTGAGTAGCCATCTTCCGATTCATCATCTCCAGGAGCCTCTATCTCCTCGGGAAAGACCTGCTCGGCTGGGTTGCCGGTCGGGTCCTCCTTCGAGTTAGAGTCTCCCTTATAGACTTTGATGCGGATGGCACTGAATCCGAAGTTCAGCTCCCCGTGAGCGGCCTCTATTGGGGATACTGACTCCTTATTCAGTACCACGATGGCCTGGCTGATCGGCCCCTCGTGAGGTTCCACCTTTACGACTTTCCAGTCGTGCGTGGGCAAATTGGGGTTGCATCTTTGCAACATAAAGAGGATGTCCTCCGGTGCTTTGATAGACGACGGCAGCCATATCCTCGCTCGTGGTCTGCTGGGGACGTCGCACCAATCTAGTGCAACGACTTCCGCCCCAGGATACACCTCTCCGAGCTTCTCCGTCGCCTTCTTGTAGAGGTCAGCTGATCTCTGACTGTCGCAAGACACCACCTTGACGCTGCCCTGGAACCAGCCTGCGTCCTTGCAACATGGCGTCGGTTGGGGGAAGTCCCGGAGCAAAGCCATGCAGATGACCGCTAGCTGCTCCTCGACCGCCTTCCACTGGTTTCTTGGGATCCGGCCTCCGGGGTTTCCCTTGTCAACCCTAGATCTCTTTGCCGCAGGTCCAGGCAACTCTAGAGATCGTTGTCTCTTTGGCTGTGCACTTACAGCATTAGGCTTCTCTTGCCCGTAGTTGGGGAGCACCGTCTTCGCCCATTCCACCTTCTTCAGCCATTCGGCTGAGGGGTTGGCAATCTTGCTCCTGTTATGTGAGCGGAGTGTCTGCGCGGCAGTCCGCTTCTCCGCATAGGTGAATTTATTTTGCTCGGTTGTTGAAGCGACCGTCTTAGTCATACCTCCTGCAGATTTTGGCGCCGGCGCGCACTTTGCAGAGGTGCTGGCGGCCAACTGTCTTCCACCTATCACCCCCAGTTTGGGGTGGGGCCCTTTTGGGATAGCCCCCGAGCTGGTGCCAGCACAGGCGGAGCCAACGCTCGCAGATCCTGTCGCACCCACCTTCTCCTCCGTCACGGGTTTCTTAGGAGTGCCCGGCTCCATTGTGTTTTTATTTTTATTTCTGTTGGCATTCATATTTGATTCCCACGAGTTGCGGAGAAAGGGAAGGTCCACCCGGGCAGAGATCCGCGATGCCCGGGTAAGGCGATAAAAAGAGCAGGGGGCCGCCATCTCCCTGAGCCCACCGTTAGAGACTGAGCTAGTTTTTAACCCGGGCCCTCAGCCAGGCTGACTCTCGGCACGGTCCGACTTACACCTTAGTCCGGCCCTGGGTGAGATGTTGTGTGGGATAGGAAGGAGGTAGGTTGTGCGTTTGGGGAAAAAGGGTTGTGTAGAGCAACTATTTAAATGCGGCTGAACAATTCGCATTGACGGTACTGCCGCTAAACAGCGACAGATACCCGCTGGCTGTCCGGGGCTGTTTATTACAGAGGTTTCGGTCTGACGGAATCCGTTTGACCTAGCCTACTGCTATTCACAGCTGGCCTTATAGGCCGTTCGCTATCCGCAACCTGCGACCCGCTTGGTCGCCTCCAGCTAGGCGTCCTCGGAACCATCTCACAAGTTCCTTGGACCAAGAGCATAGGAGGTTATATGTTAAGGAACACTGAAGCTATAATTTGTTTCATATTATTTTCCCACCAATTTTACGATCGTTCCTATGGCAGCTATATGATATAGTCTTCCGATTTTGATACAATTTAATTCGAAATTCAAGACGAATTAAAAAATGTTACTTCCAAGGAAAGGAGGTAATATGTTAAGGGTATAAAAACACCAAAGATATAATTAAAAAAAATTTTTTTTTTCGATTATTCCTTTGGGAGCTATAAGCTATAGTTGTCCGATCCGGCTGGTTCCGACTTATATACTACCTGCAAAAGATATAAGACTTTTGGGAAAGTTTCAGCCCGATAGCTTTAAAACTGAGAGACTAGTTTGCGTAGAAACGGACGGACAGACGGACAGACGGACATGGCTAGATCGACTCGTCTAGTGATGCTGATCAAGAATATATATACTTTATGGGGTCGGAAACGTCTCCTTCACTGCGTTGCAAACTTCTGACTGAAATCATTATACCCTCTGCAAGGGTAAAAAAAAATCAGAGCTAATTAAAAATTTTATTTCCAATTTTACGATCGTTCCTTTGGCAGCTATATGATATAGTCGTCCGATTTTGATAAAATTAAATTCCAAATTCAGAATGAATTAAAAAATGTTATTTACAAGCGTAGGAGGTTATATGTGAAAAACACAGAAGTTATAATTTGTTTCATATTATTTTTCCACCGATTTTACGATCGTTCCTATGGCAGCTATATGATATAGTCGTCCGATTTTGATAAAATTTAATTTTAAATCCAGAACTAATTAAAATATGTTATTTCCAAGCGTAGGAGGTTATATGTTAAGGAACACCGAAGCTATAATTTGTTTCATATTATTTTCCCACCAATTTTACGATCGTTTCTATGGCAGCTATATGATATAGTAGTCCGATTTTGATAAAATTAAATTTGAAACTCAAAACTAGTTAAAAAATGTTATTTCCAAGCGTAGGAGGTTATATGTTAAGGAACACCGAAGCTATAGTTTGTTTCATATTATTTTCCCACCAATTTTACGATCGTTCCTATGGCAGCTATATGATATAGTCGTCCGATTTTGATAAAATTTAATTTGAAATCCAGAACTAATTAAAATATGTTATTTCCAAGCGTAGGAGGTTATATGTTAAGGAACACCGAAGCTATAATTTGTTTCATATTATTTTCCCACCAATTTTACGATCGTTTCTATGGCAGCTATATGATATAGTCGTCCGATTTTGATACAATTTAATTCGAAATTCAGAACTAATTAAAAAATGTTATTTCCAAGCGTAGGAAGTTATATGTTAAGGAACACCGAAGCTATAATTTGTTTCATATTATTTTCCCACCAATTTTACGATCGTTTCTATGGCAGCTATATGATATAGTCGTCCGATTTTGATAAAATTAAATTTGAAATTCAAAACTAATTAAAAAATATTATTATATGTTAAGGAACACCGAAGCTATAGTTTGTTTCATATTATTTTCCCACCAATTTTACGATCGTTCCTATGGCAGCTATATGATATAGTCTTCCGATTTTGAAAAAATTTAATTCGAAACTCAAGACTAATTGAAAAATGTTACTTCCAAGGTAAGGAGGTAATATGTTAAAAAACACCAAAGATATAATTTTTTAACCTTTTTTTTCCGATTATTCCTATGGGAGCTATAAGATATGTTGTCCGATCCGGCTGGTTCCGACTTATATACTACCTGCAAAAGATATAAGACTTTTGGGAAAGTTTCAGCCCGATAGCTTTAAAACTGAGAGACTAGTTTGCGTAGAAACGGACGGACAGACGGACAGACTGACATGGCTAGATCGACTCGTCTAGTCATGCTGATCTAGAATATATATACTTTATGGGGTCGGAAACGTCACCTTCACTGCGTTGCAAACTTCTGACTGAAATCAATATACCCTCTGCAAGGGTATAATAATAAATGCAAGGGTATAATAAATATTTCATTATTTCGCTGACCGTTTCCTTGACAGCTATAAGTTAGAGTCTTCCGATTTGTAATAAATATAATTCGAAATTCTTAAAAATACACAAAATGTTATTTCCAATAGTATAAAATAATATAACAAAAATCACCGAAGCTATAATTTGTTTCATATTATTTTCCCACCAATTTTCCGATCGTTCCTATAGCAGCTATATGATGTAGTCGTCCGATTTTGATAAAACTTAATTCGAAATTCAAAACTAATTAAAAACAAGAAAGGATGTTAGCTTCGGCAAGCCGAAGCCTATATACCCTTGCAGCTATAATTATTATATTAAAAAAACACAAAAAATTATATTCCCAATAGTATAAGATAATATGTCAAAAAACACCGGTGCTATAATTTGTTTCATATTATTTTCCTACCAATTTTCCGATCGTTCCTATGGCAGCTATATGATATAGTCGTCCGATTTTGATAAAATGAAATTCAAAATTCAGAACTAATTAAAAAATGTTATTTCCAAGCCTAGGAGGTTATATGTTAAAAAACACCGAAGCTATAATTTGTTTCATATTATTTTCCTACCAATTTTCCGATCGTTCCTATGGCAGCTATATGATATAGTCTTCCGATTTTGATAAAATTAAGTTAGAAATTCAGAACTAATTAAAAAATGTTATTTCCAAGCGTTGGAGGTTATATGTTGAAAAACACCGAAGCTCTATTTAGGAACGATCGGAAAATTGGTAGGAAAATAATATGAAACAAATTATAGCTTCGGTGTTTTTTAACATATAACCTCCTAGGCTTGGAAATAAAATTTAGAGTAGGTTCCACGAAAGCAGTCGTAGCCTAGTGGGCAAGGTGTGCACCTTGCAGCCGGGAGGCACCGGGTTCAGTACGGGGAGCGGATGCCTGTATTTTTGTTAAATTTTATTTTATTGAGTTTATGAATAATTTGAATTCGAATTTGAATTCGAAGTAGCGGTGATTTGCCAGATCAACAAATTGCAACTGTTGCCTTTAGGTCTCTGTTTCACTTGTTTTCGCGATTCACCAGAGCTAACGGAGAGTCTGAGCACTGTCACTGCAGCTTTAGCTGTCGGATTTACAAAAACAAATTGATTTGCCACGAAGGTGGACTTGTCCATAGAATCTTCACAAAGAATTTCGCAGCAATGCAAAAACGCGTCTGCACTCCACGAAAGCATGATCGAGACTGATAACTTCCTAAGCTTGAAAATAACATTTTTTAATTAATTTTGAATTTTGAATTAAATTTTATCGAAATCGGACGACTATATCATATAGCTGCCATAGGAACGATCGGAAAATTGGTGGAAAAATAATAGGAAACAAATTATAGATTCGGTGTTTTTCAACATATAACCTCCAACGCTTGGAAATAACATTTTTTAATTAGTTCTGAATTTCAAATTAAATTTTATCAAAATCGGACGACTATATCATATAGCTGCCGTAGGAACGATCGGAAAATTGGTAGGAAAATAATATGAAACAAATTATAGCTTGGGTGTTTTTTGACATATTATCTTATACTATTGGGAATATCATTTTTTGTGTTTTTAAATTTAATAAATATAGCTGCAAGGGTATATAAGCTTCGGCTTGCCAAAGCTAACTTCCTTTCTTGTTTAATTAGTCTTGAATTTCGAATTAAATTTTATCAAAATCGGAAGACTATATCATATAGCTGCCATAGGAACGATCGTAAAATTGGTGGGAAAATAATATGAAACGAATTATAGCTTCGGTGTTTTTTAACATATAACCTCCTAGGCTTGGAAATAAAATTTTTTAATTAGTTCTGAATTTTGAATTTAATTTTATCAAAATCGGACCACTATATCATAAAGCTGCCATAGGAACGATCGGAAAATTGGTAGGAAAATAATATGAAACAAATTATAGCATCGGTGTTTTGTGACATATTATCTTATACTATTGGGAATATAGTTTTTTGTGTTTTTTTAATATAATAATTATAGCTGCAAGGGTATATAGACTTCGGCTTGCCGAAGCTAACTTCCTTTCTTGTTTGTAATTAGTTTTGAATTTCGAATTAAGTTTTATCAAAATCGGACGACTACATCATATAGCTGCTATAGGAACGATCGGAAAATTGGTGGGAAAATAATATGAAACAAATTATAGCTTCGGTGATTTTTGTTATATTATCTTATACTATTGGAAATAACATTTTGTGTATTTTTAAGAATTTCGAATTATATTTAATACAAATCGGAAGACTCTAACTTATAGCTGCAAAAGATATAAGACTTTTGGGAAAGTTTCAGCCCGATAGCTTTAAAACTGAGAGACTAGTTTGCGTAGAAACGGACGGACAGACGGACATGGCTAGATCGACTCGTCTAGTCATGCTGATCAAGAATATATATACTTTATGGGGTCGGAAACGTCTCCTTCACTGCGTTGCAAACTTCTGACTGAAATCAATATACCCTCTGCAAGGGTATAAAAAAATCAGAGCTAATTAAAAATTTTATTTCCAATTTTACGATCGTTCCTTTGGCAGCTATATGATATAGTCGTCCGATTTTGATAAAATTAAATTCGAAATTCAGAATGAATTAAAAAAGTTATTTACAAGCGTAGGAGGTTATATGTGAAAAAACACAGAAGTTATAATTTGTTTCATATTATTTTCCCACCGATTTTACGATCGTTTCTATGGCAGCTATATGATATAGTCGTCCGATTTTGATAAAATTTAATTCGAAATTCAGAACTAATTAAAAAATGTTATTTCCAAGCGTAGGAGGTTATATGTTAAGGAACACCGAAGCTATAATTTGTTTCATATTATTTTCCCACCAATTTTACGATCGTTCCTATGGCAGCTATATGATATAGTCGTCCGATTTTGATAAAATTTAATTCGAAATTCAGAACTAATTAAAAAATGTTATTTCCAAGCGTAGGAGGTTATATGTTAAGAAACACCGAAGCTATAATTCGTTTCATATTATTTTCCCACCAATTTTACGATCGTTCCTATGGCAGCTATATGATATAGTCTTCCGATTTTGATAAAATTTAATTCGAAATTCAAGACTAATTAAACAAGAAAGGAAGTTAGCTTTGGCAAGCCGAAGCTTATATACCCTTGCAGCTATATTTATTAAATTTAAAAACACAAAAAATGATATTCCCAATAGTATAAGATAATATGTCAAAAAACACCCAAGCTATAATTTGTTTCATATTATTTTCCTACCAATTTTCCGATCGTTCCTACGGCAGCTATATGATATAGTCGTCCGATTTTGATAAAATTTAATTTGAAATTCAGAACTAATTAAAAAATGTTATTTCCAAGCGTTGGAGGTTATATGTTGAAAAACACCGAATCTATAATTTGTTTCCTATTATTTTTCCACCAATTTTCCGATCGTTCCTATGGCAGCTATATGATATAGTCGTCCGATTTCGATAAAATTTAATTCAAAATTCAAAATTAATTAAAAAATGTTATTTTCAAGCTTAGGAAGTTATCAGTCTCGATCATGCTTTCGTGGAGTGCAGACGCGTTTTTGCATTGCTGCGAAATTCTTTGTGAAGATTCTATGGACAAGTCCACCTTCGTGGCAAATCAATTTGTTTTTGTAAATCCGGCAGCTAAAGCTGCAGTGACAGTGCTCAGACTCTCCGTTAGCTCTGGTGAATCGCGAAAACAAGTGAAACAGAGACCTAAAGGCAACAGTTGCAATTTGTTGATCTGGCAAATCACCGCTACTTCGAATTCAAATTCGAATTCAAATTATTCATAAACTCAATAAAATAAAATTTAACAAAAATACAGGCATCCGCTCCCCGTACTGAACCCGGTGCCTCCCGGCTGCAAGGTGCACACCTTGCCCACTAGGCTACGACTGCTTTCGTGGAACCTACTCTAAGTGGGTTTGTCTACTAGAAGTCGGTAAAGCAGTACAAAGCAGTGCACAGCTTCCAATATGCCTACAATGTCGGACTCCGAATCCGATCTCGACATCCATTCAAAGGTGGTTAAGGCGCAACAGACTATGACTAATGCTCTTAATTCCTCGTTACAAAAATTTAGCAGCATTTATAAAGCCAGTTCCATCAACGCCCAGCCTTTACCATCTAATGACATTGAACCCGAGCTAGAGGCCATAGCCGGCGACGATGAAGACTGGTGGACCCCAAGGAACAACAAACGCCTCCCAGAGTCCAGGTCTCCCAATTCTGCTAATAAAGTGCAGAGAAATTCCACTAGTCCCAAAACCACAGAGTCCGCCAACCGATTTGCTGAGCTTTCGGACATGGACACAACCGAAGAATATCTACAAGCTTACCAAACAGTCAGCCAGTTGGTTAACAACCCTGATCAGGCCAGCACCAGCACAGGCTTAAGCCACGGCAGCTCCGGTAACAACAACAACGTCAAACGCAACAGAAGTCAATCCAACAACAACAGTATCGAAAATGCTCCTAACAGACACCCACCCAATCACAAGCCACCGCCGATTGTAATCAATAACTGCGAGAATCTGAACGGGCTTATTCGATCCATGGATAAAATCGTACACCCGTCTAAATACTCCGTAAAATGTCATTCCAACAATTCTGTTTCGATCCTTTCTGCAGATTCAGACGCGTATAGAGCAATCAGTAAATATTTGATTGCAAAAAAGGTCCCGTTCCACTCCTGGCAGCTTAAAGAGGACAGATCTTATCGCGTGGTTATTCGAGGTGTTCATCACTCCACTCCGGACGAACACATCAAAGAAAGCCTTTCCTTGCTTGGCCATAATGTTCGCTTTATCAATAGACCAAAAAGCCGTTTCGACAAATCAAAGTTCGTCAACCTAGTGTTTGTTGAACTAGAGCCATCTCCAACCAACAAGGAAATCCACGAAGTTAAGACCCTATGTCGCCAGCGTGTTCAAGTGGAATTACCGTACAAAAAGGATGATGTCGTACAATGCCATCGTTGCCAGGACTTCCACCATACAAAAAACAACTGCTTTCTGGATCATAACTGTGTGAGATGTGGTCAGAAACATTCCATAGAGGCCTGCGAACGTGATATTCATCCTGTTAAATGTGTTAATTGTGGTGAAAATCACACAGCAAACTACAAGGGCTGTGTTGTCTACCAGCAGACAGTAAGACGCCGAAAAAATCTTTCATCTCAGGGTAACGCTCTTCCCCAAAAAACCTCTACCAAAAGGACTACTGTTCGATCGGATGTCGTGGGAGCTCTGTCGTACGCAAATGTCACCAATGGACATTCTCGTCACCAAAACCAACAGGGTGGCCGATCCAAGTTGCAGCAGCCTGCGAACCTGCACCAGAACCAATTCCCCCCACTGGGAACCAGCAATAGGAGACCTAACCAGCAACATAAACCAAATGACCTCCCTCGGTTACGGACACAAACCATACAGACGACAGACCAACAACAATACCCAGAGACCCGCCATCAGCAGCAGCAGTTCTTCCAGCAACAACATCAACGAAATCACGAGCAATTCCAAAACGATCAGCAATGGAAACGACAAGAACAAATGTATCTTCGATCTGAAGAACAACTTTCTGACCTTGTTGCTCGGTTTGACAAAATGCTTCAGATGATGATGTCAATGATGTCCCTTATCACCAACCTTTTACCACAAATAGCGCCAGGATCTGCTCAAGCAGCCGCTGGTCTCCACTCTGCCTTTACAGCCCGACCATGAGTCAAATTGGACTCAAAATGAGTGTGTGGAACGCCGACGGCTTGGCCAACAAGTCACTCGAGATGGAGCTTTTTGTAAAACAACATCATATCGACGTTATGTTGGTCAGCGAAACTCATTTCTGCTCTATATCATACTACCAGCTAAGGGGATATGACGTACATCTTTCAAACCATCCTGCTGATCGCCATCGCGGAGGATCCGCAATTATCATCAAATCGTGCCTTAAATACTACCAATTTTTATGTATAGAACACCAAACGGCTCAGTGCGTTGCGATCAAAGTCAGGACTGACCAAGGGGAAATCGTCATTGCATCTATATATTGTCCTCCAAATTCGCCTCTTACAGCTAACCACTACGAAGAGCTTCTTAGTGAGCTTGGGCCAAATTTTATAATTGCAGGGGACTGGAATGCGCATCATCGTCTCTGGGGATCACGTAACTCCACAATTCGGGGCAGAACTCTAGCGGATATTGTACTCGCATCTCATATGCAGGTTCTTGCTACCGGAGGGCCTACACATTACCCGTACAGCCAACGCATGCCATCAGCCATAGACTTTGCCATTTACAAAGGAATTCGTTCTGATTTACTAAGCATCTCTGAAATTGTTGAACTAAGTTTGGATCACATCCCACTAATAATACACTACAGAGTTTCCGCTTGTAAGCTTTCCCGCAAGACGTTCGTCCTGCCCCTGAATGCAAATATTCCACAGTTTCAGGAAGCGATTAACGGCTTAGTGAACCTTAACATGCAGCTGAACACTCCTGATGACATTGACGATGCAACTGAAGTGTTTGTGCGAAATATTCACATCGCTGCCGAATCATCAACCTGCGGCCAAAGACCAAACAGCCCATCTGATCCACCTCATGCCCTTTTAAAACCTGAGGTCCTGGATTTGGTGAGGCTTAAAAGGACGTTGCGCCGCAGATTTATGCGTTCTCGAGACCCTGCTGACAAAAGAGAGTATCGTCGTGCTGAGGACGATCTTAAGAAACTTTTGCTGAGAACGAAGAGTGAATACTTTGCTGATATGCTCCGCAATGCTGATCCCACAAAGCCGTATGGTTTCAATCTCTGGAGGGCAACAAGGAATATTAAGCGACAGCCCCCTCGCCGAATTCCAATAAAGCGTGCCGACAACACGTGGTGCAGATCAGACAGCGAAATTTCGATGGCCTTTGCTGAGGAATTGGAAGGCGCTTTCAGCCATTCAATCTTGCTAAGCCTGAAGACGTGGATAATACCCTAGCATTCCTAAATGGCCCCTCCTCGGCGATTGAACCTATCCCACACGTGAGTCCGGAAGAGGTTTGCCTTCAAATTCGCAAGCTGCATCGCAGTAAGGCTCTCGGTTTCGACGGGATCGACAGCAGAATTGCCAAGGCTTTACCTAGGAAGGGTATACTTTTCCTAGTTCTTCTTTTCAACTCCATGCTACGTATCCACCATTTTCCCACACAGTGGAAGTGTGCTGTGATATCGATGATACCCAAGCCAGGAAAACCGGAAAACCTTGTTGCATCCTACCGACCAATAAGTCTACTGCCCACCTTCTCTAAAATATTCGAAAGAGTATTCCTTAGTAGAATGATGGCAGTAAGAAGTGTGCAGGACGCCATTCCAGACCACCAGTTCGGCTTTAGAAGTCACCATGGAACCCCAGAGCAAGCACATCGGGTAACGCAGCACATCCTTGGAGCGTTTGAGAACAAGCAGTACAGCTCAGCAGTCTTTCTTGACGTCAAAGAAGCTTTTGACCGCGTTTGGCACGATGGCTTGCTGTATAAGTTGAAAACTCTCCTGCCTACTGCCCAATATCTTCTCCTAAAATCGTATCTCTTAGAACGAAATTTTATGGTAGATGTGAGAGGCGAAAGATCGTCCATCAGATGCATTCGAGCTGGCGTACCTCAGGGTAGCGTTCTTGGTCCGGTACTATACACTCTGTATACCGCTGACCTGCCATACCCTAGGGAACTGGGTACCCTCTTGGCTACATATGCTGATGACACAGCCTTTATTGCCAACTCCACGTGTCGAATTGAAGCAACCCAAATCACACAAAACTTTTTGGATTTGTATGGCGAATGGACGAATCGATGGAACATCTCGATAAACGGAAATAAGTCTCAGCACTGCAACTTTTCTCTTAGAAGTAAAATTCTCCCCAGAGTGAAATTACATGACACACTCATACCGCAATCAGCCCAGGCTCAGTACTTGGGCTTGATTTTGGACAAACGTCTTACGTGGAGGCAGCACATAACCAAAATTACAGCAACATGTCGCTCCAAGCTGCGGAAACTAAATTGGATGCTTAAAGGTATAAGTGAGCTCAGCCTTAGCAACAAGATGTTGCTGTACAGGTCGATAGTGGTTCCTTCATTCACGTATTGCATACAAATATGGGGTACCGCTTCAGACTCAAATGTCATGAGGGTCCAAAGAATTCAAAACCGGGCGCTACGTACGATTGCGGATGCGCCTTGGTACGTAAGGAACGATGTCCTGGCTTGCGACCTTCACATCCCCTCGGTGCGAGAGCAGATTAACATGCACTCAAGCCGTTACAACGACCGCCTACAAGCCCACACGAACCACCTAGCAGCATCCCTGGCAAACCGAATCTCAACGAGAAGAAGACTAAAGCGAAGGCACCCCGGTGATCTCTGGACAAGAGGACGTCAGGTCTCTCGAGTCCTAAAGCAATGAAATTGTTCAATTATTGTAAATATTGTTAATCTCCTTTTCTGTTATGTTTCCATGTTAATTTTTCCTCTTCGTAGACAACGTTTTATAGCCATTAAGTTGGCTGATCAACGTTAAATAAATAAATTTGTTATACTAAAAAAAAAAAAAAAAAGGAAGTTATAAGCTAAAAAACACCAAAGATATAATTTCTTAAAAGTTTTTTTTCGATTATTCCTATGGGAGCTATAAAATATAGTTGTCCGATCCGGCTGGTTCCGACTTATATACTACCTGCAAAAGATATAAGACTTTTGGGAAAGTTTCAGCCCGACAGCTTTAAAACTGAGACACTAGTTTGTGTAGAAACGGACGGACAGACGGACAGACGGACATGGCTAGATCGACTCGTCTAGTCATGCTGATCTAGAATATATATACTTTATGGGGTCGGAAACGTCACCTTCACTGCGTTGCAAACTTCTGACTGAAATCAATATACCCTCTGCAAGGGTATAATAATAAATGCAAGGGTATAATAAATATTTCATTATTTCGCTGACCGTTTCCTTGACAGCTATAAGTTAGAGTCTTCCGATTTGTATTAAATATAATTCGAAATTCTTAAAAATACACAAAATGTTATTTCCAATAGTATAAGATAATATAACAAAAATCACCGAAGCTATAATTTGTTTCATATTATGTTCCCACCAATTTTCCGATCGTTCCTATAGCAGCTATATGATGTAGTCGTCCGATTTTGATAAAACTTAATTCGAAATTCAAAACTAATTAAAAACAAGAAAGGAAGTTAGCTTCGGCAAGCCGAAGCTTATATACCCTTGCAGCTATAATTTTTATATTAAAAAAACACAAAAAATGATATTCCCAATAGTATAAGATAATATGTCAAAAAACACCGATGCTATAATTTGTTTCATATTATTTTCCTACCAATTTCCCGATCGTTCCTATGGCAGCTATATGATATAGTCGTCCGATTTTAATAAAATTAAATTCAAAATTCAGAACTAATAAAAAAATGTTATTTCCAAGCCTAGGAGGTTATATGTTAAAAAACACCGAAGCTATAATTTGTTTCATATTATTTTCCTACCAATTTTCCGATCGTTCCTATGGCAGCTATATGATATAGTCTTCCGATTTTGATAAAATTAAGTTCGAAATTCAGAACTAATTAAAAAATGTTATTTCCAAGCGTTGGAGGTTATATTGTGAAAAACACCGAAGCTATAATTTATTTCATATTATTTTTCCACAAATTTTCCGATCGTTCCTATGGCAGCTATATGATATAGTCGTCCGATTTCGATAAAACTTAATTCAAAATTTAAAACTAATTAAAAAATGTTAGTTCCAAGCTTAGGAGGTTATATGCTAAAAAACACCAAAGATATAATTTTTTTTTAAATTTTTTTGTCCGATTATTCCTATGGGAGCTATAGGATATAGTTGTCCGATCCGGCTGGTTCCGACTTATATACTACCTGCAAAAGATATAAGACTTTTGGGAAAGTTTCAGCCCGATAGCTTTAAAACTGAGAGACTAGTTTGCGTAGAATCGGACGGACAGACGGACAGACGGACATGGCTAGATCGACTCGTCTAGTGATGCTGATCAAGAATATATATACTTTATGGGGTCGGAAACGTCTCCTTCACTGCGTTGCAAACTTCTGACTGAAATCAATATACCCTCTGCAAGGGTATAAAAATGTCATTTCCAAGCTTAAGAGGTTTTATGTTAAAAAAAACACCGAAGCTATAATTTGTTTCATATTATTTTCCCACCAATTTTACGATCGTTCCTATGGCAGCTATATGATATAGTCGTCCGATTTTGATAAAATTAAATTTGAAATTCAGAAATAATTAAAAAATGTTATTTCCAAGCGTAGGAGGTTATATGTTAAGGATCACCGAAGCTATAATTTGTTTCATATTATTTTCCCACCAATTTTACGATCTTTCCTATGGCAGCTATATGATATAGTCGTCCGATTTTGATAAAATTTAATTCGAAATTCAAGACTAATTAAAAAATGTTACTTCCAAGGAAAGGAGGTAATATGTTAAAAAACACCATAGATATAATTTTGTAAGATTTTTTTTCCGATTATTCCTATGGGAGCCATAAGATATAGTTGTCCGATCCGGCTGGTTCCGACTTATATACTACCTGCAAAAGATATAAGACTTTTGGGAAAGTTTCAGCCCGATAGCTTTAAAACTGAGAGACTAGTTTGCGTAGAAACGGACGGACAGACGGACAGACGGACATGGCTAGATCGACTCGTCTAGTCATGCTGATCAAGAATATATATACTTTATGGGGTCGGAAACGTCTCCTTCACTGCGTTGCAAACTTCTGACTGAAATCAATATACCCTCTGCAAGGGCATAAAAATGTCATTTCCAAGCTTAAGAGGTTTTATGTTAAAAAAAACACCGAAGCTATAATTTGTTTCATATTGTTTTCCCACCAATTTTCCGATCGTCCCTATGGCAGCTATATGATATAGTCGTCCGATTTTGATAAAATTAAATTCAAAAAAAATTCAGAGCTAATTAAAGATTTTATTTCCAATTTTACGATCGTTCCTTTGGCAGCTATATGATATAGTCGTCCGATTTTGATAAAATTAAATTCGAAATTCAGAATGAATTAAAAAATGTTATTTACAAGCGTAGGAGTTTATATGTGAAAAAACACAGAAGTTATAATTTGTTTCATATTATTTTCCCACCGATTTTACGATCGTTCCTATGGCAGCTATATGATATAGTCGTCCGATTTTGATAAAATTTAATTCAAAATTCAGAACTAATTAAAAAATGTTATTTTCAAGCGTAGGAGGTTATATGTTAAGGAACACCGAAGCTATAATATGTTTCATATTATTTTCCCACGAATTTTACGATCGTTCCTATGGCAGCTATATGATATAGTCGTCCGATTTTGATAAAATTAAATTTGAAATTCAGAACTAATTAAAAAATGTTATTTCCAAGCGTAGGAGGTTATATGTTAAGGATCACCGAAGCTATAATTTGCTTCATATTATTTTCCCACCAATTTTACGATCGTTCCTATGACAGCTATATGATATAGTCTTCCGATTTTGATAAAATTTAATTCGAAATTCAAGACTAATTAAAAAATGTTACTTCCAAGGAAAGGAGGTAATATGTTAAAAAACACCATACATATAATTTTTTAACATTTTTTTTTCCGATTATTCCTATGGGAGCTATAAGATATAGTTGTCCGATCCGGCTGGTTCCGACTTATATACTACCTGCGAAAGATATAAGACTTTTGGGAAAGTTTCAGCCCGATAGCTTTAAAACTGAGAGACTAGTTTGCGTAGAAACGGACGGACAGACGGACAGACGGACATGGCTAGATCGACTCGTCTAGTGATGCTGATCAAGAATATATATACTTTATGGGGTCGGAAACGTCTCCTTCACTGCGTTGCAAACTTCTGACTTAAATCTTTATACCCTCTGCAAGGGTATAAAAATGTCATTTTCAAGCTTAAGAGGTTTTATGTTAAAAAAACACCGAAGTTATAATTAGTTTCATATTATTTTCCCACCAACTTTCCGATCGTCCCTATGGCAGCTATAGTCGTTCGATTTTGATAAAATTAAATTCAAAAAAAAATCAGAGCTAATTAAAAATTTTATTTCCAATTTTACGATCGTTCCTTTGGCAGCTATATGATATAGTCGTCCGATTTTGATAAAATTAAATTCGAAATTCAGAATGAATTAAAAAATGTTATTTACAAGCGTAGGAGGTTATATGTGAAAAAACACAGAAGTTATAATATGTTTCATATTATTTTCCCACCGATTTTACGATCGTTCCTATGGCAGCTATATGATATAGTCGTCCGATTTTGATAAAATTTAATTCGAAACTCAGAACTAATTAAAAAATGTTATTTCCAAGCGTAGGAGGTTATATGTTAAGGAACACCGAAGCTATAATTTGTTTCATATTATTTTCCCACCAATTTTACGATCGTTCCTATGGCAGCTATATGATATAGTCTTCCGATTTTGATAAAATTTAATTCGAAATTCAAGACTAATTAAAAAATGTTACTTCCAAGGAAAGTAGGTAATATGTTAAAAAACACCAAAGATATAATTTCTTAACATTTTTTTTCCGATTATTCCTATGGGAGCTATAAGATATAGTTGTCCGATCCGGCTGGTTCCGACTTATATACTACCTGCAAAAGATATCTGACTTTTGGGAAAGTTTCAGCCCGATAGCTTTAAAACTGAGAGACTAGTTTGCGTAGAAACGGACGGACAGACGGACATGGCTAGATGGACTCGTCTAGTGATGCTGATCAAGAATATATATACTTTATGGGGTCGGAAACGTCTCCTTCACTGCGTTGCAAACTTCTGACTGAAATCATTATACCCTCTGCAAGGGTATAAAAAAATCAGAGCTAATTAAAAATTTTATTTCCAATTTTACGATCGTTCCTTTTGCAGCTATATGATATAGTCGTCCGATTTTGATAAAATCAAATTCAAAATTCAGAATGAATTAAAAAATGTTATTTACAAGCGTAGGAATTTATATGTGAAAAAACACAGAAGTTATAATTTGTTTCATATTATTTTCCCACCGATTTTACGATCGTTCCTATGGCAGCTATATGATATAGTCGTCCGATTTTGATAAAATTTAATTCGAAATTCAGAACTAATTAAAACATGTTATTTTCAAGCGTAGGAGGTTATATGTTAAGGAACACCGAAGCTATAATTTGTTTCATATTATTTTCCCACCAATTTTAGATCGTTCCTATGGCAGCTATATGATATAGTCGTCCGATTTTGATAAAATTTAATTCGAAATTCAAGACTAATTAAAAAATGTTACTTCCAAGGAAAGAAGGTAATATGTTAAAAAACACCAAAGATATAATTTCTTAACATTTTTTTTCCGATTATTCCTATGGGAGCTTTAAGATATAGTTGTCCGATCCGGCTGGTTCCGACTTATATACTACCTGCAAAAGATATAAGACTTTTGGGAAAGTTTCAGCCCGATAGCTTTAAAACTGAGAGACTAGTTTGCGTAGAAACGGACGGACAGACGGACAGACGGACATGGCTAGATCGACTCGTCTAGTGATGCTGATCAAGAATATATATACTTTATGGGGTCGGAAACGTCTCCTTCACTGCGTTGCAAACTTCTGACTGAAATCTTTATACCCTCTGCAAGGGTATAAAAATGTCATTTTCAAGCTTAAGAGGTTTTATGTTAAAAAAACACCGAAGTTATAATTAGTTTCATATTATTTTCCCACCAACTTTCCGATCGTCCCTATGGCAGCTATAGTCGTCCGATTTTGATAAAATTAAATTCAAAAAAAAATCAGAGCTAATTAAAAATTTTATTTCCAATTTTACGATCGTTCCTTTGGCAGCTATATGATATAGTCGTCCGATTTTGATAAAATTAAATTCGAAATTCAGAATGAATTAAAAAATGTTATTTACAAGCGTAGGAGGTTATATGTGAAAAAACACAGAAGTTATAATATGTTTCATATTATTTTCCCACCGATTTTACGATCGTTCCTATGGCAGCTATATGATATAGTCGTCCGATTTTGATAAAATTTAATTCGAAACTCAGAACTAATTAAAAAATGTTATTTCCAAGCGTAGGAGGTTATATGTTAAGGAACACCGAAGCTATAATTTGTTTCATATTATTTTCCCACCAATTTTACGATCGTTCCTATGGCAGCTATATGATATAGTCGTCCGATTTTGATAAAATTAAATTTTAAATTCAGAACTAATTAAAAAATGTTATTTCCAAGCGTAGGAGGTTATATGTTAAGGAACACCGAAGCTATAATTTGTTTTATATTATTTTCCCACCAATTTTACGATCGTTCCTATGGCAGCTATATGATATAGTCTTCCGATTTTGATAAAATTTAATTCGAAATTCAAGACTAATTAAAAAATGTTACTTCCAAGGAAAGGAGGTAATATGTTAAAAAACACCAAAGATATAATTTCTTAACATTTTTTTTCCGATTATTCCTATGGGAGCTATAAGATATAGTTGTCCGATCCGGCTGGTTCCGACTTATATACTACCTGCAAAAGATATCAGACTTTTGGGAAAGTTTCAGCCCGATAGCTTTAAAACTGAGAGACTAGTTTGCGTAGAAACGGACAGACAGACGGACAGACGGACATGGCTAGATCGACTCGTCTAGTGATGCTGATCAAGAATATATATACTTTATGGGGTCGGAAACGTCTCCTTCACTGCGTTGCAAACTTCTGACTGAAATCATTATACCCTCTGCAAGGGTATAAAAAAATCAGAGCTAATTAAAAATTTTATTTCCAATTTTACGATCGTTCCTTTTGCAGCTATATGATATAGTCGTCCGATTTTGATAAAATTAAATTCAAAATTCAGAATGAATTAAAAAATGTTATTTACAAGCGTAGGAATTTATATGTGAAAAAACACAGAAGTTATAATTTGTTTCATATTATTTTCCCACCGATTTTACGATCGTTCCTATGGCAGCTATATGATATAGTCGTCCGATTTTGATAAAATTTAATTCGAAATTCAGAACTAATTAAAACATGTTATTTTCAAGCGTAGGAGGTTATATGTTAAGGAACACCGAAGCTATAATTTGTTTCATATTATTTTCCCACCAATCTTACGATCGTTCCTATGGCAGCTATATGATATAGTCGTCCGATTTTGATAAAATTTAATTCGAAATTCAAGACTAATTAAAAAATGTTACTTCCAAGGAAAGGAGGTAATATGTTAAAAAACACCAAAGATATAATTTCTTAACATTTTTTTTCCGATTATTCCTATGGGAGCTATAAGATATAGTTGTCCGATCCGGCTGGTTTCGACTTATATACTACATGCAAAAGACATCAGACTTTTGGGAAAGTTTCAGCCCGATAGCTTTAAAACTGAGAGACTAGTTTGCGTAGAAACTGACGGACAGACGGACATGGCTAGATCGACTCGTCTAGTGATGCTGATCAAGAATATATATACTTTTTGGGGTCGGAAACGTCTCCTTCACTGCGTTGCAAACTTCTGACTGAAATCTTTATACCCTCTGCAAGGGTATAAAAATGTCATTTTCAAGCTTAAGAGGTTTTATGTTAAAATAAACACCGAAGTTATAATTAGTTTCATATTATTTTCCCACCAATTTTCCGATCGTCTCTATGGCAGCTATAGTCGTCCGATTTTGATAAAATTAAATTCAAAAAAAAATCAGAGCTAATTAAAAATTTTTTTTCCAATTTTACGATCGTTCCTTTGGCAGCTATATGATATAGTCGTCCGATTTTGATAAAATTAAATTCGAAATTCAGAATGAATTAAAAAATGTTATTTACAAGCGTAGGAGGTTATATGTGAAAAAACACAGAAGTTATAATATGTTTCATATTATTTTCCCACCGATTTTACGATCGTTCCTATGGCAGCTATATGATATAGTCGTCCGATTTTGATAAAATTTAATTCGAAACTCAGAACTAATTAAAAAATGTTATTTCCAAGCGTAGGAGGTTATATGTTAAGGAACACCGAAGCTATAATTTGTTTCATATTATTTTCCCACCAATTTTACGATCGTTCCTATGGCAGCTATATGATATATTCGTCCGATTTTGATAAAATTAAATTAGAAATTTAGAACTAATTAAAAAATGTTATTTCCAAGCGTAGGAGGTTATATGTTAAGGAACACCGAAGCTATAATTTGTTTTATATTATTTTCCCACCAATTTTACGATCGTTCCTATGGCAACTATATGATATAGTCTTCCGATTTTGATAAAATTTAATTCGAAATTCAAGACTAATTAAAAAATGTTACTTCCAAGGAAAGGAGGTAATATGTTAAAAAACACCAAAGATATAATTTCTTAACATTTTTTTTCCGATTATTCCTATGGCAGCTATATGATATAGTCGTCCGATTTTTATAAAATTTAATTCGGAATTCAGAACTAATTAAAAAATGTTATTTCCAAGCGTAGGAGGTTATATGTTAAGGAACACCGAAGCTATAATTTGTTTCATATTATTTTCCCACCAATTTTACGATCGTTCCTATGGCAGCTATATGATAAGTCTTCCGATTTTGATAAAATTAAATTTGAAATTCAGAACTAATTAAAAAATGTTATTTCCAAGCGTAGGGGGTTATATGTTAAGGAACACCGAAGCTATAATTTGTTTCATATTATTTTCCCACCAATTTTACGATCGTTCCTATGGCAGCTATATGATATAGTCTTCCGATTTTGATAAAATTTAATTCGAAATTCAAGACTAATTAAAAAATGTTACTTCCAAGGAAAGGGGGTAATATGTTAAAAAACACCAAAGATATAATTTTTTAACATTTTTTTTCCGATTATTCCTATGGGAGCTTTAAGATATAGTTGTCCGATCCGGCTGGTTCCGACTTATATACTACCTGCAAAAGATATAAGACTTTTGGGAAAGTTTCAGCCCGATAGCTTTAAGACTGAGAGACTAGTTTGCGTAGAAACGGACGGACAGACGGACAGACGGACATGGCTAGATCGACTCGTCTAGTAATGCTGATCAAGAATATATATACTTTATGGGGTCGGAAACGTCTCCTTCACTGCGTTGCAAACTTCTGACTGAAATCATTATACTTATAATTAAAAATTTTATTTCCAATTTTACGATCGTTCCTTTGGCAGCTATATGATATAGTCGTCCGATTTTGATAAAAAAAAATTTAAAATTCAGAATGAATTAAAAAATGTTATTTACAAGCGTAGGAATTTATATGTGAAAAAACACAGAAGTTATAATTTGTTTCATATTATTTTCCCACCGATTTTACGATCGTTCCTATGGCAGCTATATGATATAGTCGTCCGATTTTGATAAAATTTAATTCGAAATTCAGAACTAATTAAAAAATGTTATTTTCAAGCGTAGGAGGTTATATGTTAAGGAACACCGAAGCTATAATTTGTTTCATATTATTTTCCCACCAATTTTACGATCGTTCCTATGGCAGCTATATGATATAGTCGTCCGATTTTGATAAAATTTAATTCGAAATTCAGAACTAATTAAAAAATGTTATTTCCAAGCGTAGAAGGTTATATGTTAAGGATCACCGAAGCTATAATTTGTTTCATATTATTTTTCCACCAATTTTACGATCGTTCCTATGGCAGCTATATGATATAGTCGTCCGATTTTGATAAAATTAAATTTGAAATTCAGAACTAATTAAAAAATGTTACTTCCAAGGAAAGGAGGTAATATGTTAAAAAACACCAAAGATATAATTTCTTAACATTTTTTTTCCGATTATTCCTATGGCAGCTATATGATATAGTCGTCCGATTTTGATAAAATTTAATTCGAAATTCAGAACTAATTAAAAAATGTTATTTCCAAGCGTAGGAGGTTATATGTAAAGGAACACCGAAGCTATAATTTGTTTCATATTATTTTCCCACCAATTTTACGATCGTTCCTATGGCAGCTATATGATATAGTCTTCCGATTTTGATAAAATTTAATTCGAAATTCAAGACTAATTAAAAAATCTTACTTCCAAGGAAAGGAGGTAATATGTTAAAAAACACCAAAGATATAATTGTTTAACATTTTTTTTCCGATTATTCCTATGGGAGCTATAAGATATAGTTGTCCGATCCGGCTGGTTCCGTCTTATATACTACCTGCAAAAGATATAAGACTTTTGGGAAAGTTTCAGCCCGATAGCTTTAAAACTGAGAGACTAGTTTGCGTAGAAACGGACGGACAGACGGACAGACGGACATGGCTAGATCGACTCGTCTAGTGATGCTGATCAAGAATATATATACTTTATGGGGTCGGAAACGTCTCCTTCACTGCGTTGCAAACTTCTGACTGAAATCATTATACCCTCTGCAAGGGTATAAAAAAATCAGAGCTAATTAAAAATTTTATTTCCAATTTTACGATCGTTCCTTTGGCAAATTCAAAATTCAGAATGAATTAAAAAATGTTATTTACAAGCGTAGGAGGTTATATGTGAAAAAACACAGAAGTTATAATTTGTTTCATATTATTTTCCCACGGATTTTACGATCGTTCCTATGGCAGCTATATGATATAGTCGTCCGATTTTGATAAAATTTAATTCGAAATTCAGAACTAATTAAAAAATGTTATTTCCAAGCGTAGGAGGTTATATGTAAAGAAACACCGAAGCTATAATTTGTTTCATATTATTTTCCCACCAATTTTACGATCGTTCCTATGGCAGCTATATGATATAGTCGTCCGATTTTGATAAAATTTAATTCGAAACTCAGAACTAATTAAAAAATGTTATTTCCAAGCTTAGGAGGTTATATGTTAGGGATCACCGAAGCTATAATTTGTTTCATATTATTTTCCCACCAATTTTACGATCTTTCCTATGGCAGCTATATGATATAGTCTTCCGATTTTAATAAAATTTAATTCGAAATTCAAGACTAATTAAAAAATGCTACTTCCAAGGAAAGAAGGTAATATGTTAAAAAACACCATAGATATAATTTTGTAACATTTTTTTTTTCGATTATTCCTATGGGAGTTATAAGATATAGTTGTCCGATCCGGCTGGTTCCGACTTATATACTACCTGCATAAGATATAAGACTTTTGGGGAGGTTTCAGCCCGATAGCTTTAAAACTGAGAGACTAGTTTGCGTAGAAACGGACGGACAGACGGACAGACGGACATGGCTAGATCGACTCGTCTAGTGATGCTGATCAAGAATATATATACTTTATGGGGTCGGAAACGTCTCCTTCACTGCGTTGCAAACTTCTAACTGAAATCATTATACCCTCTGCAAGGGTATAAAAACACCAAAGATATATTTTTATACCCGTTACTCGTAGAGTAAAAGGGTATACTAGATTCGTCGGAAAGTATGTAACAGGCAGAAGGAAGCGTTTCCGACCCCATAAAGTATATATATTCTTGATCAGGATCACTAGCCGAGACGATCTAGCCATGTCCGTCTGTCCGTCTGTCCGTATGAACGCTGAGATCTCGGAAACTATAAAAGATACAATACTGGGATTAGGCATGCAGATTCCTGAGATTCCTGCGCAGCGCAAGTTTGTTTCAGAAGAGTGCCACGCCCACTCTAACGCCCACAAACCGCCCAAGCCTGTGGCGACCACAATTTTCGTGCTAGATAAATATTTAAAATATAATGTATTGGTCTCGTCAATACCTATCGATTGATTTAAAAAAAACTTTGCCACGCCCACTCTAACTCCCACAACGCTTAAATCTGTCTACCGCCGGTATCTCCATTTTTTTTTGGTCCTTTTAGCTGAGAAACGGGTATCTGATAGTCGAGGTACTCGACTATAGCGTTCTTCCTTGTTTTAAATTTTTTTTTGTTCGATTATTTCTATGGGAGCTATAAGATATAGTTGTCCGATCCGGCTGGTTGCGACTTATATACTACCTGCAACAGATATAAGACTTTTGGGAAAGTTTCAGCCCGATAGGTTTAAAACTGAGAGACTAGTTTGCGTGGGGTATAAAAAAATCAGAGCTAATTAAAAATTTTATTTCCAATTTTACGATCGTTCCTTTGGCAGCTATATGATATAGTCGTCCGATTTTGATAAAATTAAATTCGAAATTCAGAATGAATTAAAAAATGTTATTTACAAGCGTAGGAGTTTATATGTGAAAAAACACAGAAGTTATAATTTGTTTCATATTATTTTCCCACCGATTTTACGATCTTTCCTATGGCAGCTATATGATATAGTCGTCCGATTTTGATAAAATTTAATTCGAAATTCAGAACTAATTAAAAAATGTTATTTTCAAGCGTAGGAGGTTATATGTTAAGGAACACCGAAGCTATGATTTGTTTCATATTATTTTCCCACCAATTTTACGATCGTTCCTATGGCAGCTATATGATATAGTCGTCCGATTTTGATAAAATTTAATTCGAAATTCAGAACTAATTAAAAAATGTTATTTCCAAGCTTAGGAGGTTATATGTTAAGGATCACCGAAGCTATAATTTGTTTCATATTATTTTCCCACCAATTTTACGATCTTTCCTATGGCAGCTATATGATATAGTCTTCCGATTTTGATAAAATTAAATTCGAAATTCAAGACTAATTAAAAAATGTTACTTCCAAGGAAAGGAGGTAATATGTTAAAAAATACCATAGATATAATTTTGTAACATTTTTTTTTTCGATTATTCCTATGGGAGCTATGAGATATAGTTGTCCGATCCGGCTGGTTCCGACTTATATACTACCTGCAAAAGATATAAGACTTTTGGGAAAGTTTCAGCCCGATAGCTTTAAAACTGAGAGACTAGTTTGCGTAGAAACGGACGGACAGACGGACAGACGGACATGGCTAGATCGACTCGTCTAGTGATGCTGATCAAGAATATATATACTTTATGGGGTCGGAAACGTCTCCTTCACTGCGTTGCAAACTTCTGACTGAAATCATTATACCCTCTGCAAGGGTATAATCAGAGCTAATGTAAAATTTTATTTCCAATTTTACGATCGTTCCTTTGGCAGCTATATGATATAGTCCTCCGATTTTGATAAAATTAAATTTGAAATTCAGAATGAATTAAAAAATGTTATTTACAAGCGTAGGAGGTTATATGTAAAAAAACACAGAAGTTATAACTTGTTTCATAATATTTTGCCACCGATTTTACGATCGTTCCTATGGCAGCTTTATGATATAGTCGTCCGATTTTGGTAAAATTTAATTCGAAACTCAGAACTTATAAAAAAATGTTATTTCCAAGCGTAGGAGGTTATATGTTAAGGAACACCGAAGCTATAATTTGTTTCATATTATTTTCCCACCAATTTTACGATCGTTCCTATGGCAGCTATATGATATAGTCTTCCGATTTTGATAAAATTAAATTTGAAATTCAGAACTAATTAACAAATGTTATTTCCAAGCGTAGGAGGTTATATGTTAAGGAACACCGAAGCTATATTTTGATTCATATTATTTTCCCACCAATTTTACGATCGTTCCAATGGCAGCTAAATGATATAGTCTTCCGATTTTGATAAAATTTAATTCGAAATTCAAGACTAATTAAAAAATGTTACTTCCAAGGAAAGGAGGTAATATGTAAAAAAACACCAAAGATATAATTTAAAAAAAAATTTTTTTCCGATTATTCCTATGGGAGCTATAAGATATAGTTGTCCGATCCGGCTGGTTCCGACTTATATACTACCTGCAAAAGATATAAGACTTTTGGGAAAGTTTTAGCCCGATAGCTTTAAAACTTAGAGACTAGTTTGCGTAGAAACGGACGGACAGACGGACAGACGGACATGGCTAGATCGACTCGTCTAGTGATGCTGATCAAGAATATATATACTTTATGGGGTCGGAAACGTCTCCTTCACTGCGTTGCAAACTTCTGACTGAAATCCTTATACCCTCTGCAAGGGTATAATGAGAGCTAATTAAAAATTTTATTTCCAATTTTACGATCGTTCCTTTGGCAGCTATATGATATAGTCCGGCTGGTCCGATTTTGATAAAATTAAATTCGAAATTCAAGACTAATTAAAAAATGTTACTTCCAAGGAAAGGAGGTAATATGTTAAACAAGAAAGGAAGTTAGCTTCGGCAAGCCGAAGCTTATATACCCTTGCAGCTATAATTATTAAATTTAAAAACACAAAAAATGATATTCCCAATAGTATAAGATAATATGTCAAAAAACACCGAAGCTATAATTTGTTTCATATTATTTCCTACCAATTTTCCGATCGTTCCTATGGCAGCTATATGACATAGTCGTCCGATTTTGATAAAATTTAATTCGAAATTCAGAACTAAATAAAAAATGTTATTTCCAAGCGTTAGAGGTTATATGTTGAAAAATACCGAAGCTATAATTTTTTTCATATTATTTTTTAACAAATTTTCCGATCGTTCCTATGGCAGCTATATGATATAGTCGTCCGATTTCGATAAAATTTATTTCAAAATTCAAAATTATTTAAAAATTGTTATTTCCAAGATTAGGAGGTTATATGCTAAAAAACACCAAAGATATAATTTTTTTTCATTTATTTGTCCGATTATTTTTATGGGAGCTATAAGTTATAGTTGTCCGATCCGGCTGGTTCCGACTTATATACTACCTGCAAAAGATATAAGACTTTTGGGAAAGTTTCAGCCCGATAGCTTTAAAACTGAGAGACTAGTTTGCGTAGAAACGGACGGACAGACGGACAGACGGACAGACGGCCAGACGGACATGGCTAGATCGACTCGTCTAGTCATGGTGATCAAGAATATATATACTTTATGGGGTCGGAAACGTCTCCTTCACTGCGTTGCAAACTTCTGACTGAAATCAATATACCCTCTGCAAGGGTATAAAAACACCAAAGATATAATTTTTTAACATTTTTTTTTCCGATTATTCCTATGGGAGCTATAAGATATAGTTGTCCGATCCGGCTGGTTCCGACTTATATACTACCTGCAAAAGATATAAGACTTTTGGGAAAGTTTTAGCCCGATAGCTTTAAAACTAAGAGACTAGTGTGCGTAGAAACGGACGGACAGACGGACAGACGGACATGGCTAGATCGACTCGTCTAGTGATGCTGATCAAGAATATATATACTTTATGGGGTCGAAAACGTCTCCTTCACTGCGTTGCAAACTTCTGACTAAAATCATTATACCCTCTGCAAGGGTATAATCAGAGCTAATTAAAAATTTTATTTCCAATTTTACGATCGTTCCTTTGGCAGCTATATGATATAGTCGTCCGATTTTGATAAAATTAAATTCGAAATTCAGAATGAATAAAAAAATGTTATTTACAAGCGTAGGAGTTTATATGTGAAAAAACACAGAAGTTATAATTTGTTTCATATTATTTTCCCACCGATTTTACGATCGTTCCTATGGCAGCTATATGATATAGTCGTTCGATTTTGATAAAATTTAATTCGAAATTCAGAACTAATTAAAAAATGTTATTTCCAAGCGTAGGAGGTTATATGTCAAGGAACACCGAAGCTATAATTTGTTTCATATTATTTTCCCACCAATTTTACGATCGTTCCTATGGCAGCTATATGATATAGTCTTCCGATTTTGATAAAATTAAATTTGAAATTCAGAACTAATTAAAAAATGTTATTTCCAAGCGTAGGAGGTTATATGTTAAGGAACACCGAAGCTATAATTTGTTTCATATTATTTTCCCACCAATTTTACGATCGTTCCTATGGCAGCTGTATGATATAGTCTTCCGATTTTGATAAAATTTAATTCGAAATTCAAGACTAATTAAAAAATGTTACTTCCAAGGAAAGGAGGTAATATGTTAAAAAACACCAAAGATATCATTTTTTAAAATTTTTTTTTCCGATTATTCCTAAGGGAGCTATAAGATATAGTTGTCCGATCCGGCTGGTTCCGACTTATATACTACCTGCAAAAGATATAAGACTTTTGGGAAAGTTTCAGCCCGATAGCTTTAAAACTGAGAGACTAGTTTGCGTAGAAACGGACGGACAGACGGACATGGCTAGATGGACTCGTCTAGTGATGCTGATCAAGAATATATATACTTTATGGGGTCGGAAACGTCTCCTTCACTGCGTTGCAAACTTCTGACTGAAATCATTATACCCTCTGCAAGGGTATAAAAATTTAATTTCCAATCTTAAGAGGTTTTATGTTAAAAACAAGAAAGAAAGTTAGCTTCGGCAAGCCGAAGCTTATATACCCTTGCAGCTATAATTATTAAATTTAAAAACACAAAAAATGATATTCCCAATAGTATAAGATAATATGTCAAAAAACACCGAAGCTATAATTTGTTTCATATTATTTTCCCACCAATTTTACGATCGTTCCTATGGCAGCTATATGATATAGTCTTCCGATTTTGATAAAATTTAATTCAAAATTCAAGACTAATTAAAAAATGTTACTTCCAAGGAAAGGAGGTAATATGTTAAAAAACACCAAAGATATAATTTTTTAACATTTTTTTTTTCGATTATTCCTATGGGAGCTATTAGATATAGTTGTCCGATCCGGCTGGTTCCGACTTATATACTACCTGCAAAAGATATAAGACTTTTGGGAAAGTTTCAGCCCGATAGGTTTAAAACTGAGACACTAGTTTGCGTGGAAACGGACGGACAGACGGACAGACGGACAGACGGACAGACGGACATGGCTAGATCGACTCGTCTAGTGATGCTGATCAAGAATATATATACTTTATGGGGTCGGAAACGTCTCCTTCACTGCGTTGCAAACTTCTGACTGAAATCATTATACCCTCTGCAAGGGTATAAAAATTTAATTTCCAATCTTAAGAGGTTTTATGTTAAAAACAAGAAAGAAAGTTAGCTTCGGCAAGCCGAAGCTTATATACCCTTGCAGCTATAATTATTAAATTTAAAAACACAAAAAATGATATTCCCAATAGTATAAGATAATATGTCAAAAAACACCGAAGCTATAATTTGTTTCATATTATTTTCCTACCAATTTTCCGATCGTTCCTATGGCAGCTATATGATATAGTCGTCCGATTTTGATAAAATTAAATTCGAAACTCAGAACTAATTAAAAAATGTTATTTCCAAGCGTAGGAGGTTGTATGTTAAAAAACACCGAAGCTATAATTTGTTTCATATTATTTTCCTACCAATTTTCCGATCGTTCCTATGGCAGCTATATGACATAGTCGTCCGATTTTGATAAAATCTAATTCGAAATTCAGAACTAATTAAAAAATGTTATTTCCAAGCGTTGGAGGTTATATGTTGAAAAACACCGAAGCTAAAATTTTTTTCATATTATTTTTCCACAAATTTTCCGATCGTTCCTATGGCAGCTATATGATATAGTCGTCCGATTTCGATAAAATTTAATTCAAAATTCAAAATTATTTAAAAATTGTTATTTCCAAGCTTAGGAGTTTATATGCTAAAAAACACCAAAGATATAATTTTTTTTCATTTTTTTGTCCGATTATTCCTATGGGAGCTATAAGATATAGTTGTCCGATCCGGCTGGTTCCGACTTATATACTACCTGCAAAAGATATAAGACTTTTGGGAAAGTTTCAGCCCGATAGCTTTAAAACTGAGAGACTAGTTTGCGTAGAAACGGACGGACAGACGGACAGACGGACAGACGGACAGACGGACATTGCTAGATCGACTCGTCTTGTCATGCTGATCAAGAATATATATACTTTATGGGGTCGGAAACGTCTCCTTCACTGCGTTGCAAACTTCTGACTGAAATCAATATACCCTCTGCAAGGGTATAAAAACACCAAAGCTGTAATTTGTTTCATATTATTTTTCCACCAATTTTCCGATCGTCCCTATGGCAGCTATATGATATAGTCGTCCGATTTTAATAAAATTAAATTCAAAAAAAATCAGAGCTAATTAAAAATTTTATTTCCAATTTTACGATCGTTCCTTTGGCAGCTATATTATATAAATTCTAAATTCAGAATGAATTAAAAAATGTTATTTACAAGCGTAGGAGGTTATATGTGAAAAAACACAGAAGTTATAATTTGTTTCATATTATTTTCCCACCGATTTTACGATCGTTCCTATGGCAGCTATATGATATAGTCGTCCGATTTTGATAAAATTTAATTCAAAATTCAGAACTAATTAAAAAATGTTATTTCCAAGCGTAGGAGGTTATATGTTAAGGAACACCGAAGCTATAATTTGTTTCATATTATTTTCCCACCAATTTTACGATCGTTCCAATGGCAGCTATATGATATAGTCGTCCGATTTTGATAAAATTAAATTTAAAATTCAGAACTAATTAAAAAATGTTATTTCCAAGCGTAGGAGGTTATATGTTAAGGAACACCGAAGCTATATTTTGTTTCATATTATTTTCCCACCAATTTTACGATCGTTCCTATGGCAGCTATATGATATAGTCTTCCGATTTTGATAAAATTTAATTCGAAATTCAAGACTTATTAAAAAATGTTACTTCTAAGGAAAGGAGGTAATATGTTAAAAAACACCAAAGATATAATATTTTAACATTTTTTTTCCGATTATTCCTATGGGAGCTATAAGATGTAGTTGTCCGATCCGGCTGGTTCCGACTTATATACTACCTGCAAAAGATATAAGACTTTTGGGAAAGTTTCAGCCCGATAGCCTTAAAACTGAGAGACTAGTTTGCGTAGAAACGGACGGACAGACGGACAGACGGACATGGCTAGATCGACTCGTCTAGTGATGCTGATCAAGAATATATATACTTTATGGGGTCGGAAACGTCTCCTTCACTGCGTTGCAAACTTCTGACTGAAATCATTATACCCTCTGCAAGGGTATAAAAATTTAATTTCCAATCTTAAGAGGTTTTATGTTAAAAAAAACACCAAAGCTGTAATTTGTTTCATATTATTTTTCCACCAATTTTCCGATCGTCCCTATGGCAGCTATATGATATAGTCGTCCGATTTTAATAAAATTAAATTCAAAAAAAATCAGAGCTAATTAAAAATTTTATTTCCAATTTTACGATCGTTCCTTTGGCAGCTATATTATATAAATTCTAAATTCAGAATGAATTAAAAAATGTTATTTACAAGCGTAGGAGGTTATATGTGAAAAAACACAGAAGTTATAATTTGTTTCATATTATTTTCCTACCGATTTTACGATCGTTCCTATGGCAGCTATATGATATAGTCGTCCGATTTTGATAAAATTTAATTCAAAATTCAGAACTAATTAAAAAATGTTATTTCCAAGCGTAGGAGGTTATATGTTAAGGAACACCGAAGCTATAATTTGTTTCATATTATTTTCCCACCAATTTTACGATCGTTCCAATGGCAGCTATATGATATAGTCGTCCGATTTTGATAAAATTAAATTTAAAATTCAGAACTAATTAAAAAATGTTATTTCCAAGCGTAGGAGGTTATATGTTAAGGAACACCGAAGCTATATTTTGTTTCATATTATTTTCCCACCAATTTTACGATCGTTCCTATGGCAGCTATATGATATAGTCTTCCGATTTTGATAAAATTTAATTCGAAATTCAAGACTTATTAAAAAATGTTACTTCCAAGGAAAGGAGGTAATATGTTAAAAAACACCAAAGATATAATATTTTAACATTTTTTTTCCGATTATTCCTATGGGAGCTATAAGATGTAGTTGTCCGATGCGGCTGGTTCCGACTTATATACTACCTGCAAAAGATATAAGACTTTTGGGAAAGTTTCAGCCCGATAGCCTTAAAACTGAGAGACTAGTTTGCGTAGAAACGGACGGACAGACGGACAGACGGACATGGCTAGATCGACTCGTCTAGTGATGCTGATCAAGAATATATATACTTTATGGGGTCGGAAACGTCTCTTTCACTGCGTTGCAAACTTCTGACTGAAATCATTATACCCTCTGCAAGGGTATAAAAAAAATCAGAGCTAATTAAAAATTTTATTTATTTATTTATTTATTTAAGATGATAGTAAAGCTTACAAAACTAATACTAACATAGGGAATGTAGTGCTAGCTACGAGGCTTTCGACTACGAATTTACTTACTTAATTTAACAATTTATTTATTTACTTAATTTAACAATTTTTATATTTTTTTTTTTTTTTACCTTTTAGGCTTACCTATATTTTTAATTTGAGGGATGTGAGAAGCTTTTATATGCTATGATATAATTTTATTTCTTTTAAATATGTTATTATTTTTTTGATGTTTTCTATTGATGGGTTCCTAAGGTACTGTATGGCGTTAATGTTATTGAGGATATTTAGTTTTGTATGGGCTATGGCGGGGCATGAATTAAGGATGTGATCCATATCAATTGGGGAGTGTGTAAGGCAAAATGGGCAGCTTTGTGGAGTGGTGCGATCTAAATAATATTTATGTGTCAGGTTTGTATGTCCTAGACGCAGTCTGGTAAATTTAACTTGATCAAGGCGAGTTATTTGTTGTTGTGTTACGTTTGAGTAGAAATCTGTGTGTGTGTTGTTTGTGTTGATGTTTTGGTACCAATTATTGCATTTAAAAAGTATATTCTTTTTGGTTTCGTTGAGTTGTTGTTTTAAGAATTTGTTAATGTCTTTTGTGCTTAAGTTTTGTGTGTATATTAGTGGCATATTTAGTGCAACTTTGCTGCTTTGTCGGCCATCTCGTTTCCTTTAATGTTGCAGTGTCCTGGGGTCCATAAGATTTTGAATTTTGGGTAGTGCTTTGTTAGGATTGAGCGGATTAGGGCTGGGTAAATGTTATTGTTTTGTGTGTTTTTTATGGCTTCGATGGCTCCTAGAGAGTCGGAGCATATTACGAATTTACCGTGCATTTTTTGGATTATTTTTAGGGCTTCAAGGATGCCTAAGATTTCAGCTGATTGAATTGAAGAGTAGGGAGGTAAACTTCCGAATGCTAAGGTTTCCGTTTCTGTGGTGATTGCGAATGTTGTTATGGAGTTTTGTTGGGATCCGTCGGTTTATATGAAGTTGTGATTTTGGAAAAGTGATTTTGCTTCGTTAAAGAGTGTTTGGTATGTTTCTGGTGTTGTTTTATTCTTGTTGTAAATGTGTAATGATGTATTGATAGTGTTGCTAGGTAGTTGCCAGGCGGGTTTTAATTTGTTGATTATTTTTGGTTTGTAGGGTATGTTGTTTTTTTGGCATATTTTAATTGATCCCTGAATTGTTGAGGTTCATATTTTCGTGTTCTTTTTTGGTTTAATTAGTTTATGAATCGGGGTGTCTTTTGAGTGTAGTAAGGATTTAAAGATTTTTGCTGTTAGATAATCGCGCTTTTGTTCTATTGTTGGTGTATCTGTTTCGTATAAAAGATTGTGAATAGGTGTTGTATAGAATGCTCCCAGAGATAGCCGGATAGCGGAGTTAAATGACGTTTTTAGTTTGTTTAGAGAACTTTTTGAGGTGTGTCCATATATGTGAAGTCCGTAGTCAATTTTTGGTATTAGAATTGCTTTTGTGACATTTAGCAGGGTATGTGTGTTACAATTAAATCTAGGGCTAGCTAGGCATTTTATGATGTTCAGTTTGGAGGACAGTGCAGGGATGAGAGCATTGATGTGGGTGTTCCAGTTGTATTTTTTGTTAATCCAAAGTCCGAGGACTTTGATTGATGTTGCGTTGTTTATAATGGTGTTGTTGCAGGTGATAGTGCAGTTACAATTGTGTTTTTTACAAATGTGTAGGTGCTGGCATTTTGTTGGAGAAAGAGAGGCACCTGAGTAGTTGCCCCAATTTTCGATGTCTAGAAAGAGTGGGTTTAGGTTGTAATTTATGTTTTTGTTTTTTTTTAGGTTTATTATTATAAAAAATCGTCTGCATATGCGCTGAAGTTAATTTGTTTGTGTCGGGAGATTATGTTTGCGAGTTTGTTAAAAGGTATTATAAATAAGACGACTGATATCGGTGAGCCTTGAGGAATGCCGTTATTAAGAGGAGTTCCTACACGGACTGTTATTTTGCGGTTGCTCATAAAATTTTTTACGTAGTTTATTATTTTTGGTCCGCATTTCCAATCGATAAGTTGGTCTATTATTGAGTGTGCACCCACTCGATCAAATGCTCTTGCAAAGTCAAGAGAGACGAGTGAGATGTGCTTTTTTGTGTTTAGTGACTTCGTTATGAGATGGTCTACAAAGAGTAGACTATCTGAAGTCGATTTTCCTTTTTTGAAGCCGAATTATTTTGGATGTATAAGTTTGTTATTGGTTAAAAGCACCAAAGTCTTTGCGATATTATTTTGTCTAATATTTTTCCTATGCAGCAGTTAAGAGAAATGGGTCTGTAGGAGGTAATGTCTGTTTTATTCTTATTTGGTTTGAGTATGGGTATTATGAGACTCGTTTTTTATGATTGTGGGATGTATGTCTTAAAAATGTTGTTAAATTGGGATACTATTCTATCTTGTACTATTGAAGAGCTATTTTTGATCATCAGGTATGACAATCTGTTGAGTCCTGGTGTGGATCCTTTCAAGGATTGTAAGGCTATTGTAAGTTCTATTTTTGTTATGTTTTTTTCTATTTGTGTTGCGGATGTGGATGGGGTGTGGTTTATAATTATTGGTTTATATTTGTGAGATGTGAATTGTAGGTCGAAATTGTAATCTGTGGCAAGGCTAGACCAGTGTTGTGCGAATTGGTTTGCTATTTCATGTGTGTTAGTTGTGTTGTTTATGCAGTGTATTTGTTTACATTGATTTAAACCGCAGAATCGTCTAATGTTGTTCCATATTGTTGATGTCGGTGTGTTTCTTTGTATTGTAGATGTAAATGCGATGGTGGCTTCTCTTTTTCTTATTTTAATTTCTCTTTTAAGAAGTGCGTTTGCTCTACGATAGTTAATGATGTTGGCTTGCGAAATGTCTCTCTTAAGGGTTTTCCAGGTGTTTTTCTTCGTTTGATGCATTTGTGTGAGTTTTTTGTTCCACCAAGGAACTTTGTGTGGATGTAGGTTTTGTAAAGATTGTGGTATACTAAAGTGCGCGCTTTGTATTAATATTTTGTTGATGGTGACTGCTTCTTTGTTGATGTTTGTAGTTGTGGGGTATATGTTGTTCAGGTTTGTAGTAGAGTCCGAGAATTTTTCCCAATTGGCTTCTTTGATTTTGAAGAATGGTTTGCTGTAGTTGTTTTGTGGTTCGAAAGGAAATAAGGAAGTTAGGATAGGGAAATGATCGCTTCCGCAAAGGTCATCAGAGATTGTCCAGTTTGCGACAGGAGTTAACGAGGGTGAGCAGAAAGTAAGGTCTATATGAGTGAAGGTGTTGTGTGTGGTGAAATGAGTGGGAGATTTATCATTTAGGAGTGTAAGGTGTGATTGTTCTATGAATTTTGAGATTATTTTGCCTCTTGTGTTTGTGTGTGGTGATCCCCAATTGGGATGCCATCCGTTGAAGTCTCCTGTTACGACTATTGTTTGGTTATTTGTATTTATAACGTTATTAAGGTTATTGCGTGAAAGTGGTTTATTTGGTGCTATGTATATTGAGTATATTATTATAGTTTGTTTGGATTCTATTTTGGCCGCTATTGCTTCAAAGTCTTCATTGATGATGTGTTGCGTATGTTGGATAGAATTGTGGACTAGAAGAGCTACCCCTCCGAATCTGTTAGTTGCTATGTTAGTGATTAATGTGTAGTTAATTGGTGTTGGTAAATTGTGTGTGGATTGTATATGTGTTTCTTGAAGGGATATTAAATGGGGTGAGTTTTTTTTAATTATGGTGAGAAGTTCGTTGTAGTGATTAGTGTAACCTTTTATGTTCCACTGCAATATTTTCAATGACATGTCTTGGGGTTATAGTTCTTCGTCGTCGTCGTCATTTTGGCTAGGTTTTGTTTTTGAGATCTTTATGAAATCAGTTTTGTGTTGGTTTGATCTGGTGTCTTTTGATTTAAGGGTTTTTGTGAGAGTGTTGTATTTATCTTTGTAGGTACTTCTAAGTACTCTGTCAGTCGCGGGTTTGTTTTGTGGCTGAAGATTTGCACAGGGTAGGGTGTCCATTGCTTCAGTGTCTGATTCGTAAGTTATGTGCGTTCTCTGTTGTTGTGATGTGGATGATGCTTGTGGTTTGGAGTGGGCTTGTTGGCTTCTTATTGTGTTGTTATACCCGTTACTCGTAGAGTAAAAGGGTATACTAGATTCGTCGGAAAGTATGTAACAGGCAGAAGGAAGCGTTTCCGACCCCATAAAGTATATATATTCTTGATCAGGATCACAAGCCGAGTCGATATAGCCATGTCCGTCTGTCCGTCCGTTTCTACGCAAACTAGTCTCTCAGTTTTAAAGCTATCGGGCTGAAACTTTAATTAAAAATTCAAGACTAATTTAAAAATGTAACTTCCAAGGATAGGAGGTAATATGTTAAAAAACACCAAAGATATAATTTTTTAACATTTGTTTTTCCGATTATTCCTATGGGAGCTATAAGGTATAGTTGTCCGATCCGGCTGGTTCCGACTTATATACTACCTGCAAAAGATATAAGACTTTTGGGAAAGTTTGCGTAGAAACGGACGGACAGACAGACATGGCTGGATCGCCTCGTCTAGTGATGCTGATCAAGAATATATATACTTTATGGGGTCGGAAACGTCTCCTTCACTACGTTGCAAACTTCTGACTGAAATCATTATACCCTCTGCAAGGGTATAAAAATGTCATTTCCAAGCTTAAGAGGTTTTATGTTAAAAAAAAAACACCGAAGCTATAATTTGTTTCATATTATTTTCCCACCAATTTTCCGATCGTCCCTATGGCAGCTATATGATATAGTCGTCCGATTTTGATAAAATTTAATTCGAAATTCAGAACTAATTAAAAAATGTTATTTCCAAGCGTAGGAGGTTATATGTTAAGGAACACCGAAACTATAATTTGTTTCATATTATTTTCCCACCAATTTTACGATCGTTCCTATGGCAGCTATATGATATAGTCTTCCGATTTTGATAAAATTTAATTCAAAATTCAAGACTAATTAAAAAATGTTACTTCCAAGGAAAGGAGGTAATATGTTAAAAAACACCAAAGATATAATTTTTTAACATTTTTTTCCGATTATTCCTATGGGAGCTATAAGATATAGTTGTCCGATCCGGCTGGTTCCGACTTATATACTACCTGCAAAAGATATAAGACTTTTGGGAAAGTTGCAGCCCGATAGCTTTAAAACTGAGAGACTAGTTTGCGTAGAAACGGACGGACAGACGGACAGACGGACATGGCAAGATCGACTCGTCTAGTGATGCTGATCAAGAATATATATACTTTATGGGGTCGGAAACGTCTCCTTCACTGCGTTGCAAACTTCTGACTGAAATCATTATACCCTCTGCAAGGGTATAATCAGAGCCAATTAAACATTTTATTTCCAATTTTACGATCGTTCCTTTGGCAGGTATATTATGTAGTCGTCCGATTTTGATAAAATTAAATTCGAAATTCAGAATGAATTAAAAAATGTTATTTACAAGCGTAGGAGGTTATATGTGAAAAAACACAGAAGTTATAATTTGTTTCATATTATTTTCCCACCGATTTTACGATCGTTCCTATGGCAGTTATGTGATATAGTCTTCCGATTTTGATAAAATTTAATTCGAAATTCAAGACTAATTAAAAAATGTTACTTCCAAGGAAAGGAGGTAATATGTTAAAAAACACCAAAGATATAATTTTTTAACATTTTTTTTCCGATTATTCCTATGGGAGCTATAAGGTATAGTTGTCCGATCCGGCTGGTTCCGACTTATATACTACCTGCAAAAGATATAAGACTTTTGGGAAAGTTTCAGCCCGATAGGTTTAAAACTGAGAGACTAGTTTGCGTAGAAACAGATGGACAGACGGACAGACGGTCATGGCTAGATCGACTCGTCTAGTGATGCTGATCAAGAATATATATACTTTATGGGGTCGGAAACGTCTCCTTCACTGCGTTGCAAACTTCTGACTGAAATCATTAAGCCCTCTGCAAGGTTATAAAAAAAATCAGAGCTAATTAAAAATTTTATTTCCAATTTTACGATCGTTCCTTTGGCAGCTATATGATATAGTCGTCCGATTTTGATAAAATTTAATTCGAAATTCAGAACTAATTAAAAAATGTTATTTCCAAGCGTAGGAGGTTATATGTCAAGGAACACCGAAGCTATAATTTGTTTCATATTATTTTCCCACCAATTTTACGATCGTTTCTATGGCAGCTATATGATATAGTCGTCCGATTTTGATAAAATTTAATTCGAAATTCAAGACTAATTAAAAAATGTTACTTCCAAGGAAAGGAGGTAATATGTTAAAAAACACCAAAGATATAATTTTTTAACCTTTTTTTCCGATTATTCCTATGGGAGCTATAAGATATGTTGTCCGATCCGGCTGGTTCCGACTTATATACAACCTGCAAAAGATATAAGACTTTTGGGAAAGTTTCAGCCCGATAGGTTTAAAACTGAGAGACTAGTTTGCGTAGAAACGGACGGACAGACGGACAGACGGACATGGCTAGATCGACTCGTCTAGTGATGCTGATCAAGAATATATATACTTTATGGGGTCGGAAACGTCTCCTTCACTGCGTTGCAAGCTTCTGACTGAAATCATTATACCCTCTGCAAGGGTATAATCAGAGCTAATTAAAAATTTTATTTCCAATTTTACGATCGTTCCTTTGGCAGCTATATGATATAGTCGTCCGATTTTGATAAAATTTAATTCGAAATTCAGAACTAATTAAAAAATGTTATTTCCAAGCGTAGGAGGTTATATGTCAAGGAACACCGAAGCTATAATTTGTTTCATATTATTTTCCCACCAATTTTACGATCGTTTCTATGGCAGCTATGTGATATAGTCTTCCGATTTTGATAAAATTTAATTCGAAATTCAAGACTAATTAAAATATGTTACTTCCACGGAAAGGAGGTAATATGTTAAAAAAACACCAAAGATATAATTTTTTAACATTTTTTTTCCGATTATTCCTATGGGAGCTATAAGGTATAGTTGTCCGATCCGGCTGGTTCCGACTTATATACTACCTGCAAAAGATATAAGACTTTTGGGAAAGTTTCAGCCCGATAGCTTTAAAACTGAGAGACTAGTTTGCGTAGAAACGGACGGACAGACGGACATGGCTAGATCGACTCGTCTAGTGATGCTGATCAAGAATATATATACTTTATGGGGTCGGAAACGTCTCCTTCACTGCGTTGCAAACTTTTGACTGAAATCATTAAACCCTCTGCAAGGGTATAAAAAAAATCAGAGCTAATTAAAAATTTTATTTCCAATTTTACGATCGTTCCTTTGGCTGCTATATGATATAGTCGTCCGATTTTGATAAAAATAAATCCGAAATTCAGAATGAATTAAAAAATGTTATTTACAAGCGTAGGAGGTTATATGTGAAAAACACAGAAGTTATATTTTGTTTCATATTATTTTCCCACCGATTTTACGATCGTTCCTAAGGCAGCTATATGATATAGTCGTCCGATTTTGATAAAATTAAATTCGAAATTCAGAATGAATTAAAAAATCTTATTTACAAGCGTAGGAGGTTATATGTGAAAAACCACAGAAGTTATAATTTGTTTCATATTATTTTCCCACCGATTTTACGATCGTTCCTATGGCAGCTATATGATATAGTCTTCCGATTTTGATAAAATTTAATTCGAAATTCAGAACTAATTAAAAAATGTTATTTCCAAGCGTAGGAGGTTATATGTTAAGGAACACCGAAGCTATAATTTGTTTCATATTATTTTCCCACCAATTTTACGATAGTTCCTATGGCAGCTATATGATATAGTCGTCCGATTTTGATAAAATTAAATTTGAGATTCAGAACTAATTAAAAAATGTTATTTCCAAGCGAAGGAGGTTATATTTTAAGGAACACCGAAGCTATAATTTGTTTCATATTATTTTCCCACCAATTTTACGATCGTTCCTATGGCAGCTATATGATATAGTCTTCCGATTTTGATAAAATTTAATTCGAAATTCAAGACTAATTAAAAAATGTTACTTCCAAGGAAAGGAGGTAATATGTAAAAAAACACCAAAGATATAATTTTTTAACATTTTTTTTCCCGATTATTCCTATGGGAGCTATAAGATATAGTTGTCCGAGCCGGCTGGTTCCGACTTATATACTACCTGCAAAAGATATAAGACTTTTGGAAAAGTTTTAGCCCGATAGCTTTAAAACTGAGAGACTAGTTTGCGTAGAAACGGACGGACAGACGGACATGGATAGATCGACTCGTCTAGTGATGCTGATCAAGAATATATATACTTCATGGGGTCGGAAACGTCTCCTTCACTGCGTTGCAAACTTCTGACTGAAATCATTATACCCTCTGCAAGGGTATAAAAAAATCAGAGCTAATTAAAAATTTTTTTTCGAATTTTATGATCGTTCCTTTGGAAGCTATATGATATAGTTGTCCGATTTTGATAAAATTAAATTCGAAATTCAGAATGAATTAAAAAATGTTATTTACAAGCGTAGGAGGTTATATGTGAAAAAACACAGAAGTTATAATTTGTTTCATATTATTTTCCCACCGATTTTACGATCGTTCCTATGGCAGCTATATGATATAGTCGTCCGATTTTGATAAAATTTAATTCGAAATTCAGAACTAATTAAAAAATGTTATTTCCAAGCGTAGGAGGTTATATGTCAAGGAACACCAAAGCTATAATATGTTTCATATTATTTTCCCACCAATTTTACGATCGTTCCTATGGCAGCTATATGATATAGTCGTCCGATTTTGATAAAATTAAATTTGAAATTCAGAACTAATTAAAAAATGTTATTTCCAATCGTAGGAGGTTATATGTTAAGGAACACCGAAGCTATAATTTGTTTCATATTATTTTCCCACCAATTTTACGATCGTTCCTATGGCAGCTATATGATATAGTCTTCCGATTTTGATAAAATTTAATTCAAAATTCAAGACTAATTAAAAAATGTTACTTCCAAGGAAAGGAGGTAATATGTTAAAAAACACCAAAGATATAATTTTTTAACATTTTTTTTTCCGATTATTCCTATGGGAGCTATAAGATATAGTTGTCCGATCCGGCTGGTTCCGACTTATATACTACCTGCAAAAGATATAAGACTTTTGGGAAAGTTTCAGCCCGATATCTTTAAAACTGAGAGACTAGTTTGCGTAGAAACGGACGGACAGACGGACAGACGGACAGACGGACATGGCTAGATCGACTCGTCTTGTAATGCTGATCAAGAATATAAATACTTTATGGGGTCGGAAACGTCTCCTTCACTGCGTTGCAAACTTCTGACTGAAATCATTATACCCTCTGCAAGGGTATAAAAAAATCAGAGCTAATTAAAAATTTTTTTTCGAATTTTATGATCGTTCCTTTGGCAGCTATATGATATAGTTGTCCGATTTTGTTAATATTAAATTCGAAATTCAGAATGAATTAAAAAATGTTATTTACAAGCGTAGGAGGTTATATGTGAAAAAACCCAGAAGTTATAATTTGTTTCATATTATTATCCCACCGATTTTACGATCGTTCCTATGGCAGCTATATGATATAGTCGTCCGATTTTGATAAAATTTAATTCGAAATTCAGAACTAATTAAAAAATGTTATTTCCAAGCGTAGGAGGTTATATGTTAAGGAACACCGAAGCTATAATTTGTTTCATATTATTTTCCCACCAATTTTACGATCGTTCCTATGGCAGCTATATGATATAGTCGTCCGATTTTGATAAAATTAAATTTGAAATTCAGAACTAATTAACAAATGTTATTTCCAAGCGTAGGAGGTTATATGTTAAGGAACACCGAAGCTATAATTTGTTTCATATTATTTTCCCACCAATTTTACGATCGTTCCTATGGCAGCTATATGATATAGTCTTCCGATTTTGATAAAATTTAATTCGAAATTCAAGACTAATTAAAAAATGTTACTTCCAAGGAAAGGAGGTAATGTGTTAAAAAACACCAAAGATATAATTTTTTAACATTTTTTTTCCGATTATTCCTATGGGAGCCATAAGATATAGTTGTCTGATCCGGCTGGTTCCGACTTATATACTACCTGCAAAAGATATAAGACTTTTGGGAAAGTTTCAGCCCGATATCTTTAAAACTGAGAGAATAGTTTGCGTAGAAACGGACGGACAGACGGACAGACGGACAGACGGACATGGCTAGATCGACTCGTCTAGTAATGCTGATCAAGAATATATATACTTTATGGGGTCGGAAACGTCTCCTTCACTGCGTTGCAAACTTCTGACTGAAATCATTATACCCTCTGCAAGGGTATAAAAAAATCAGAGCTAATTAAGAATTTTATTTCCAATTTTACGATCGTTCCTTTGGCAGCTATATGATATAGTTGTCCGATTTTGTTAAAATTAAATTCGAAATTCAGAATGAATTAAAAAATGTTATTTACAAGCGTAGGAGGTTATATGTGAAAAAACCCAGAAGTTATAATTTGTTTCATATTATTATCCCACCGATTTTACGATCGTTCCTATGGCAGCTATATGATATAGTCGTCCGATTTTGATAAAATTTAATTCGAAATTCAGAACTAATTAAAAAATGTTATTTCCAAGCGTAGGAGGTTATATGTTAAGGAACACCGAAGCTATAATTTGTTTCATATTATTTTCCCACCAATTTTACGATCGTTCCTATGGCAGCTATATGATATAGTCGTCCGATTTTGATAAAATTAAATTTGAAATTCAGAACTAATTAACAAATGTTATTTCCAAGCGTAGGAGGTTATATGTTAAGGAACACCGAAGCTATAATTTGTTTCATATTATTTTCCCACCAATTTTACGATCGTTCCTATGGCAGCTATATGATATAGTCTTCCGATTTTGATAAAATTTAATTCGAAATTCAAGACTAATTAAAAAATGTTACTTCCAAGGAAAGGAGGTATGTGTTAAAAAACACCAAAGATATAATTTTTTAACATTTTTTTTCCGATTATTCCTATGGGAGCCATAAGATATAGTTGTCTGATCCGGCTGGTTCCGACTTATATACTACCTGCAAAAGATATAAGACTTTTGGGAAAGTTTCAGCCCGATAGCTTTAAAACTGAGAGAATAGTTTGCGTAGAAACGGACGGACAGACGGGCAGACGGACATGGCTAGATCGACTCGTCTAGTGATGCTGATCAAGAATATATATACTTTATGGGGTCGGAAACGTCTCCTTCACTGCGTTGCAAGCTTCTGACTGAAATCATTATACCCTCTGCAAGGGTATAATCAGAGCTAATTAAAAATTTTATTTCCAATTTTACTATCGTTCCTTTGGCAGCTATATGATATAGTCGTCCGATTTTGATAAAATTAAATTCGAAATTCAGAATGAATTAAAAAATGTTATTTACAAGCGTAGGAGGTTATATGTGAAAAAACACAGAAGTTATAATTTGTTTCATTTTATTTTCCCACCGATTTTACGATCGTTCCTATGGCAGCTATATGATATAGTCGTCCGATTTTGATAAAATTTAATTCGAAATTCAGAACTAATTAAAAAATGTTATTTCCAAGCGTAGGAGGTTATATGTTAAGGAACACCGAAGCTATAATTTGTTTCATATTATTTTCCCACCAATTTTACGATCGTTCCTATGGCAGGTATATGATATAGTCGTCCGATTTTGATAAAATTAAATTTGAAATTCAGAACTAATTAAAAAATGTTATTTCCAAGCGTAGGAGGTTATATGTTAAGGAACACCGAAGCTATAATTTGTTTCATATTATTTTCCCACCAATTTTACGATCGTTCCTATGGCAGCTATATGATATAGTCTTCCGATTTTGATAAAATTTAATTCGAAATTCAAGACTAATTAAAAAATGTTACATCCAAGGAAAGGAGGTTATGTGTTAAAAAACACCAAAGATATAATTTTTTAACATTTTTTTTCCGATTATTCCTATGGGAGCTATAAGATATAGTTGTCCGATCCGGCTGGTTCCGACTTATATACTACCTGCAAAAGATATAAGACTTTTGGGAAAGTTTCAGCCCGATAGCTTTAAAACTGAGAGACAAGTTTGCGTAGAAACGGACGGACAGACGGACAGACGGACAGACGGACAAGGCTAGATCGACTCGTCTAGTGATGCTGATCAAGAATATATATACTTTATGGGGTCGGAAACGTCTCCTTCACTGCGTTGCAAACTTCTGACTGAAATCATTATACCCTCTGCAAGGGTATAATCAGAGCTAATTAAAAATTTTATTTCCAATTTTACGATCGTTCTTATGGCAGCTATATGATATAGTCGTCCGATTTTGATAAAATTAAATTCGAAATTCAGAATGAATTAAAAAATGTTATTTACAAGCGTAGGAGGTTATATGTGAAAAAACACAGAAGTTATAATTTGTTTCATATTATTTTCCCACCGATTTTACGATCGTTCCTATGGCAGCTATATGATATAGTCTTCCGATTTTGATAAAATTTAATTCGAAATTCAGAACTAATTAAAAAATGTTATTTCCAAGCGTAGGAGGTTATATGTTAAGGAACACCGAAGCTATAATTTGTTTCATATTATTTTCCCACCAATTTTACGATCGTTCCTATGGCAGCTATATGATATAGTCTTCCGATTTTGATAAAATTTAATTCGAAATTCAAGACTTATTAAAAAATGTTACTTCCAAGGAAAGGAGGTTATGTGTTAAAAAACACCAAAGATATAATTTTTTAACATTTTTTTTTCCGATTATTCCTATGGGAGCTATAAGGTATAGTTGTCCGATCCGGCTGGTTCCGACTTATATACTACCTGCAAAAGATATAAGACTTCTGAGAAAGTTTCAGCCCGATAGCTTTAAAACTGAGAGACTAGCTTGCGTAGAAACGGACGGACAGACGGACAGACGGACAGACGGTCATGGCTAGATCGACTCGTCTAGTGATGCTGATCAAGAATATATATACTTCATGGGGTCGGAAACGTCTCCTTCACTGCGTTGCAAACTTCTGACTGAAATCATTATACCCTCTGCAAGGGTATAATCAGAGCTAATTACAAATTTTATTTCCAATTTTACGATTGTTCCTTTGGCAGCTATATGATATAGTCGTCCGATTTTGATAAAATTTAATTCGAAATTCAGAATGAATTAAAAAATGTTATTTACGAGCGTAGGAGGTTATATGTGAAAAAACACAGAAGATATAATTTGTTTCATATTATTACGGACAGACGGACAGACGGACATGGCTAGATCGACTCGTCTAGTGATGCTGATCAAGAATATATATACTTTATGGGGTCGGAAACGTCTCCTTCACTGCGTTGCAAACTTCTGACTGAAATCATTATACCCTCTGCAAGGGTATAAACAAATCAGAGCTAATTAAAAATTTTATTTCCAATTTTACGATCGTTCCTTTGGCAGCTATATGATATAGTCGTCCGATTTTGATAAAATTAAATTTAAAATTCAGAATGTATTAAAAAATGTTATTTACAAGCGTAGGAGGTTATAAGTGAAAAAACACAGAAGTTATAATTTGTTTCATATTATTTTCCCACCGATTTTACGATTGTTCCTATGGCAGCTATATGATATAGTCGTCCGATTTTGATAAAATTAAACTTGAAATTCAGAACTAATTAAAAAATGTTATTTCCAAGCGTAGGAGGTTATATGTTAAGGAACGCCGAAGCTATAATTCGTTTCATATTATTTTCCCACCAATTTTACGATCGTTCCTATGGCAGCTATATGATATAGTGGTCCGATTTTGATAAAATTAAATTTGAAACTCAGAACTAATTAAAAAATGTTATTTCCAAGCGTAGGAGGTTATATGTTAAGGAACACCGAAGCTATATTTTGTTTCATATTATTTTCCCACCAATTTTACGATCGTTCCTATGGCAGCTATATGATATAGTCTTCCGATTTTGATAAAATTTAATTCAAAATTCAAGACTAATTAAAAAATGTTACTTCCAAGGAAAGGAGGTAATGTGTTAAAAAACACCAAAGATATAATTTTTTAACATTTTTTTTTCCGATTATTCCCATAGGAGCTATAAGATATAGTGGTCCGATCCGGCTGGTTCCGACTTATATACTACCTGCAAAAGATATAAGACTTTTGGGAAAGTTTCAGCCCGATAGCTTTAAAACTGAGAGACTAGTTTGCGTAGAAACGGACGGACAGACGGACAGACGAACATGGCTTGATCGACTCGTCTAGTGATGCTGATCAAGAATATATATACTTTATGGGGTCGGAAACGTCTCCTTCACTGCGTTGCAAACTAATGACTGAAATCATTATACCCTCTGCAATGGTATAAAAACACCAAAGATATAATTAAAAAAAATTTTTTTTTTCGATTATTCCTTTGGGAGCTATAAGATATAGTTGTCCGATCCGGCTGGTTCCGACTTATATACTGCCTGCAAAAGATATAAGACTTTTTTTATAATATAATATGATGGACGTTGATGCACTACGAGCAGTACAAACAAGTGGCCCAACGACACCAAGCACGTGCTTGTTACGCGCGGGGCCCTTCTATAAATTTGGGCAAAAATGCGAGTTCGCGAGGAAGATACAAAAAACAATTAGAGACGGGACACAAATGAAAATAAAAGAAGCAACTAAGAATGAAGCAAATGAGTTAAAATATTAGTTTTTAATACCGGGATAGAAGATGATGTGCAAATTAAATAATAAAGATTGTTATAATTATTACATAGAACGCGAAAGGGCTCGTGCAGACAAAAATTTGATGTACATCGTGGCAAATTTAGGGGATTATAATTTCGTGTTAGTCTAGCAGGGACATTGAAAGTTAGGCGGTTTACAAGTTCTACAGAATCAATATCACCTCTAATAAGATTTTGCATAAAAATAGTACCAAGCATTGTTCTACGATTTACAAGTGTAGGTAAATTAAGCAATAGTAATCTACTCTGATAGGAAGGTAGCCTTACGTTTTGATCCCAGTTCAAACTACGAAGGGCAAAAAATAGAAATTTTGTTTGTACCGACTCAATACGGTCAATGTGCACTTGATATTGTGGACTCCAAACCGAAGAACAATATTCCAAAATAGGACGGACAAGGGAGGTAAATAATAATTTGGTTGTATAAGGGTCATCAAATTCTTTTGACCAACGCTTTTTAAACCCAAGAACACTCATGGCCTTGTTGACAGTGGACGTTGGGTCCAGAAGAACGCCTAAGTCATTAACGGAATATATACGGTCGAGTGACGTATTTTGAAGAGAGTAACTAACAAAAGTAGGAGTACCCCTATAAAAAGTCATAACGTTGCATTTAAGGCAGTTCAAATTTAAAAGGTTATACTCACACCATCCCTGAAAACAATCAATATCTGACTGTAAGTTGAAACCCGACGCTATATCGTTATATGATAAACAAAGCTTAACATCATCAGCATACATTAGTACACGAGAATGTTTTATGGTAGAGGGAAGATCGTTAATAAACAAAGTAAACAGCAAAGGACCCAAATGACTACCCTGAGGCACTCCAGATGTCACGTAGATCAATTTTGAAACAGCGTTCTTGAATATAACCCTCTGAGTCCTACCATTCAAATAACTTGAAATCCAAGTTAATAGATTACATGGAAGCCCAAGCTGATTTAATTTGAATAATAGAAGAGAGTGGTTGACAGCGTCAACGGCCTTACTAAAATCTGTATATATAACGTCAGTCTGCATTTTTTTCTTAAATCCATTTATTACAATAGATGACAATTCAAGAAGGTTGGTGGTGGTCGATCTTCGCTTAACAAAACCATGCTAACACGGTGATATTAGCGAGGAACATAAATGTTGCAAATGAGAAGTAATAATACGTTCAAATGCTTTAGGAATTGCCGACAATTTGGAAATACCTCTATAATTCTGGGCATCCGCCTTCGCACCCTTTTTGTGAAGTGGAATGATAAAAGAGTCCTTCCAGATAGTAGGAAAAACTGATGATGAAATAGACAAATTAAAAAGTTTAAGAATCGGTTTACATATGGTTGACGCACAAAACTTAAGCACACACCCGGGGAGTCCATCTGGACCGGGAGAATAAGTTGGCGTTGTTGTTGCTAAGTCTCTTATGAGAGAACTTTCCGTAATTTCAAGGGTAAAAACACAGTTTGCCCTATATAAGGGATTAGGGTAGTTAGAATTTGACCAAGCAACCGAACTATAAGTAGTATGGAAAAACTCGGCAAATAAATCAGCAATTTCAGAATCCGTCGATGCCTCCATTGAGTTAAAAATACAGATGAAGGCAATGCCGACGACTTACGCTTGGCATTAACAAAGTTATAAAACTGCTTCGGATCATTTGAAAATTCGAATTTACATCGACTTAAATACATAGAATAGCAATGACTATTGAGAACATTAAAGTCCGATCGAGCCACCACATATTTCGAAAAATCAGATGGCTTACCCGATTTTTTATACTTTTTATAGGTGTTTGTTTTAAGGTTTTTAAGTCTTTGAAGCGCATTGGTAAACCAAGGAGGCCTGTTTAGCTTTGAAGGAAGCCTATCAGGAACGCATTCATTAAAAAAAGTATTTAACACTATATAGAATAGTTCAGTGGCACTTTCAATATCCATACAATTGTACAAGTCTGTCCAATTATATTGGGAAATCATATCGTTAAGTTTTTTATAGTCAGATTTCGAAAACATCTCATTTTAGTTTGAGGAACTAAAGGAGAGAGGGTATCAACGCATGGGAGGCAGATTGTCAATTCCATTGTTGGATGATATCGGTCTTCAGGTAAAACAAGAGCGTCAATTCTAGATACCGTGACTTCAGACGGGTCTGAAACAAACACAAGATCTAGTTGTCTATTTAATGAATTCCGTATAAAGCTTACTTGCTGTAACGATAATTCTAAAAGACCATCTACAAAATCATGGACGGATAAGGGTAAGTTTTGGGAAAGTTTCAGCCCGATAGGTTTAAAACTGAGAGACTAGCTTGCGTAGAAACGGACGGACAGACGGACAGACGGACAGACGGACATGGCTAGATCGACTCGTCTAGTGATGCTGATCAAGAATATATATACTTTATGGGGTCGGAAACGTCTCCTTCACTGCGTTGCAAACTTCTGACTGAAATCATTATTCCCTCTGCAAGGGTATAATCAGAACTAATTAAAAATTTTATTTCCAATTTTACGATCGTTTTTTTGGCAGCTATATAATATAGTCGTCCGATTTTGATAAGATTAAATTCGAAATTCAGAATGAATTAAAAAATGTTATTTACGAGCGTAGGAGGTTATATGTGAAAAAACACAGAAGTTATAATTTGTTTCATATATTACGGACAGACGGACAGACGGACATGGCTAGATCGACTCGTCTAGTGATGCTGATCAAAAATATATATATTTTATGGGGTCGGAAACGTCTCCTTCACTGCGTTGCAAACTTCTGACTGAAATCATTATACCCTCTGCAAGGGTATAAACAAATCAGAGCTAATTAAAAATTTTATTTCCAATTTTACGATCGTTCCTTTGGCAGCTATATGATATAGTCGTCCGATTTTGATAAAATTAAATTTAAAATTCAGAATGTATTAAAAAATGTTATTTACAAGCGTAGGAGGTTATATGTTAAGGAACACCGAAGCTATAATTTGTTTCATATTATTTTCCCACCAATTTTACGATCGTTCCTATGGCAGCTATATGATATAGTCGTCCGATTTTGATAAAATTAAATTTGAAATTCAGAACTAATTAAAAAATGTTATTTCCAAGCGTAGAAGGTTATATGTTAAGGAACACCGAAGCTATATTTTGTTTCATATTATTTTCCCACCAATTTTACGATCGTTCCTATGGCAGCTATATGATATAGTCTTCCGATTTTGATAAAATTTAATTCAAAATTCAAGACTAATTAAAAAATGTTACTTCCAAGGAAAGGAGGTAATATGTTAAAAAAAACAAAGATATAATTTTTTAACATTTTTTTTTCCGATTATTCCTATGGGAGCTATAAGATATAGTTGACCGATCAGGCTGGTTCCGACTTATATACTACCTGCAAAAGATATAAGACTTTTGGGAAAGTTTCAGCCCGATAGCTTTAAAACTGAGAGACTAGTTTGCGTAGAAACGGACGGACAGACGGACAGACGAACATGGCTTGATCGACTCGTCTAGTGATGCTGATCAAGAATATATATACTTTATGGGGTCGGAAACGTCTCCTTCACTGCGTTGCAAACTAATGACTGAAATCATTATACCCTCTGCAAGGGTATAAATAAATCAGAGCTAATTAAAAATTTTATTTCCAATTTTACGATTGTTCCTTTGGCAGCTATATGATATAGTCGTCCGATTTTGATAAAATTTAATTCGAAATTCAGAATGAATTAAAAAATGTTATTTACGAGCGTAGGAGGTTATATGTGAAAAAACACAGAAGTTATAATTTGTTTCATATTATTACGGACAGACGGACAGACGGACATGGCTAGATCGACTCGTCTAGTGATGCTGATCAAAAATATATATATTTTATGGGGTCGGAAACGTCTCCTTCACTGCGTTGCAAACTTCTGACTGAAATCATTATACCCTCTGCAAGGGTATAAACAAATCAGAGCTAATTAAAAATTTTATTTCCAATTTTACGATCGTTCCTTTGGCAGCTATATGATATAGTCGTCCGATTTTGATAAAATTAAATTTAAAATTCAGAATGTATTAAAAAATGTTATTTACAAGCGTAGGAGGTTATATGTGAAAAAACACAGAAGTTATAATTTGTTTCATATTATTTTCCCACCGATTTTACGATCGTTCCTATGGCAGCTATATGATATAGTCTTCCGATTTTGATAAAATTTCATTTGAAATTCAGAACTAATTAAAAAATGTTATTTCCAAGCGTAGGAGGTTATATGTTAAGGAACACCGAAGCTATAATTTGTTTCATATTATTTTCCCACCAATTTCCGATCGTTCCTATGGCAGCTATATGATATAGTCTTCCGATTTTGATAAAATTTAATTCGAAATTCAGAACTAATTAAAAAATGTTATTTCCAAGCGTAGGAGGTTATATGTTAAGAAACACCGAAGCTATATTTTGTTTCATATTATTTTCCCACCAATTTTACGATCGTTCCTATGGCAGCTATATGATATAGTCTTCCGATTTTGATAAAATTTAATTAAAAATTCAAGACTAATTTAAAAATGTAACTTCCAAGGAAAGGAGGTAATATGTTAAAAAACACCAAAGATATAATTTTTTAACATTTGTTTTTCCGATTATTCCTATGGGAGCTATAAGATATAGTTGTCCGATCGGGCTGGTTCCGACTTATATACTACCTGCAAAAGATATAAGACTTTTGGGAAAGTTTCAGCCCGATAGCTTTAAAACTGAGAGACTAGTTTGCGTAGAAACGGACGGACAGACGGACAGACGAACATGGCTTGATCGACTCGTCTAGTGATGCTGATCAAGAATATATATACTTTATGGGGTCGGAAACGTCTCCTTCACTGCGTTGCAAACTAATGACTGAAATCATTATACCCTCTGCAATGGTATAAAAACACCAAAGATATAATTAAAAAAAATTTTTTTTTTCGATTATTCCTTTGGGAGCTATAAGATATAGTTGTCCGATCCGGCTGGTTCCGACTTATATACTGCCTGCAAAAGATATAAGACTTTTTTTATAATATAATATGATGGACGTTGATGCACTACGAGCAGTACAAACAAGTGGCCCAACGACACCAAGCACGTGCTTGTTACGCGCGGGGCCCTTCTATAAATTTGGGCAAAAATGCGAGTTCGCGAGGAAGATACAAAAAACAATTAGAGACGGGACACAAATGAAAATAAAAGAAGCAACTAAGAATGAAGCAAATGAGTTAAAATATTAGTTTTTATAAAGATTGTTATAATTATTACATAGAACGCGAAAGGGCTCGTGCAGACAAAAATTTGATGTACATCGTGGCAAATTTAGGGGATAATAATTTCGTGTTAGTCTAGCAGGGACATTGAAAGTTAGGCGGTTTACAAGTTCTACAGAATCAATATCACCTCTAATAAGATTTTGCATAAAAATAGTACCAAGCATTGTTCTACGATTTACAAGTGTAGGTAAATTAAGCAATAGTAATCTACTCTGATAGGAAGGTAGCCTTACGTTTTGATCCCAGTTCAAACTACGAAGGGCAAAAAATATAAATTTTTTTTGTACCGACTCAATACGGTCAATGTGCACTTGATATTGTGGACTCCAAACCGAAGAACAATATTCCAAAATAGGACGGACAAGGGAGGTAAATAATAATTTGGTTGTATAAGGGTCATCAAATTCTTTTGACCAACGCTTTATAAACCCAAGAACACTCATGGCCTTGTTGACAGTGGACGTTGGGTCCAGAAGAACGCCTAAGTCATTAACGGAATATATACGGTCGAGTGACGTATTTTGAAGAGAGTAACTAACAAAAGTAGGAGTACCCCTATAAAAAGTCATAACGTTGCATTTAAGGCAGTTCAAATTTAAAAGGTTATACTCACACCATCCCTGAAAACAATCAATATCTGACTGTAAGTTGAAACCCGACGCTATATCGTTATATGATAAACAAAGCTTAACATCATCAGCATACATTAGTACACAAGAATGTTTTATGGTAGAGGGAAGATCGTTAATAAACAAAGTAAACAGCAAAGGACCCAAATGACTACCCTGAGGCACTCCAGATGTCACGTAGATCAATTTTGAAACAGCGTTCTTGAATATAACCCTCTGAGTCCTACCATTCAAATAACTTGAAATCCAAGTTAATAGATTACATGGAAGCCCAAGCTGATTTAATTTGAATAATAGAAGAGAGTGGTTGACAGAGTCAAAGGCCTTACTAAAATCTGAATATATAACGTCAGTCTGCATTTTTTTCTTAAATCCATTTATTACAATAGATGACAATTCAAGAAGGTTGGTGGTGGTCGATCTTCGCTTAACAAAACCATGCTGACACGGTGATATTAGCGAGGAACATAAATGTTGCAAATGAGAAGTAATAATACGTTCAAATGCTTTAGGAATTGCCGACAATTTGGAAATACCTCTATAATTCTGGGCATCCGCCTTCGCACCCTTTTTGTGAAGTGGAATGATAAAAGAGTCCTTCCAGATAGTAGGAAAAACTGATGATGAAATAGACAAATTAAAAAGTTTAAGAATCGGTTTACATATGGTTGACGCACAAAACTTAAGCACACACCCGGGGAGTCCATCTGGACCGGGAGAATAAGTTGGCGTTGTTGTTGCTAAGTCTCTTATGAGAGAACTTTCCGTAATTTCAGGGGTAAAAATACAGTTTGCTCTATATAGGGATTAGGGTAGTTAGAATTTGACCAAGCAATCGAACTATAAGTAGTTTGGAAAAACTCGGCAAATAAATCAGCAATTTCAGAATCCGTCGATGCCTCCATTGAGTTAAAACGTACAGATGAAGGCAATGCCGACGACTTACGCTTGGCATTAACAAAGTTAAAAAACTGCTTCGGATCATTTGAAAATTCGAATTTACATCGACTTAAATACATAGAATAGCAATGACTATTGAGAACATTAAAGTCCGATCGAGCCACCACATATTTCGAAAAATCAGATGGCTTACCAGATTTTTTATACTTTTTATAGGTGTTTGTTTTAAGGTTTTTAAGTCTTTGAAGCGCATTGGTAAACCAAGGAGGCCTGTTTAGCTTTGAAGGAAGCCTATCAGGAACGCATTCATTAAAAAAAGTATTTAACACTATATAGAATAGTTCAGTGGCACTTTCAATATCCATACAATTGTACAAGTCTGTCCAATTATATTGGGAAATCATATCGTTAAGTTTTTTATAGTCAGATTTCGAAAACATCTCATTTTAGTTTGAGGAACTAAAGGAGAGAGGGTATCAACGCATGGGAGGCAGATTGTCAATTCCATTGTTGGATGATATCGGTCTTCAGGTAAAACAAGAGCGTCAATTCTAGATACCGTGACTTCAGACGGGTCTGAAACAAACACAAGATCTAGTTCTCTATTTAATGAATTCCGTATAAAGCTTACTTGCTGTAACGATAATTCTAAAAGACCATCTACAAAATCATGGACGGATAAGGGTACGTTTTGGGAAAGTTTCAGCCCGATAGGTTTAAAACTGAGAGACTAGCTTGCGTAGAAACGGACGGACAGACGGACAGACGGACATGGCTAGATCGACTCGTCTAGTGATGCTGATCAAGAATATATATACTTTATGGGGTCGGAAACGTCTCCTTCACTGCGTTACAAACTTCTGACTGAAATCATTATACCCTCTGCAAGGGTATGAAAATGTCATTTCCAAGCTTAAGAGGTTTTATGTTAAAAAAACACCGAAGCTATAATTTGTTTCATATTATTTTCCCACCATTTTTCCGATCGTCCCTATGGCAGCTATATGATATAGTCGTCCGATTTTGATAAAATTAAATTAAAAAAAAAAAATCAGAGCTGATTAAAAATTTTATTTCCAATTTTACGTCCGATTTTGATAAAATTAAATTCGAAATTCAGAATGAATTAAAATATGTTATTTACAAGCGTAGGAGGTTATATGGGAAAAAACACAGAAATTATAATTTGTTTCATATTATTTTCCCACCGATTTTACGATCGTTCCTATGGCAGCTATATGATATAGTCTTCCGATTTTGATAAAATTTTATTCGAAGTTCAAGACTAATTAAAAAATGTTACTTCCAAGGAAAGGAGGTAATATGTTAAAAAACACCATAGATATAATTTTTTAACATTTCTTTTTTCCGATTATTCCTATAGGAGCTATAAGATATAGTTGTCCGATCCGGCTGGTTCCGACTTATATACTACCTGCAAAAGATATAAGACTTTTGGGAAAGTTTCAGCCCGATAGCTTTAAAACTGAGAGACTAGTTTGCGTAGAAACGGACGGACAGACGGACATGGCTAGATCTTTATGGGGTCGGAAACGTCTCCTTCACTGCGTTGCAAACTTCTGACTGAAATCATTATACCCTCTGCAAGGGTATAAAAAAATCAGAGCTAATTAAAAATTTTATTTCCAATTTTACGATCGTTCCTTTGGCAGCTATATGATATAGTCGTCCGATTTTGATAAAATTAAATTCGAAATTCAGAATGAATTAAAAAATGTTATTTACAAGCGTAGGAGGTTATATGTTAAGGAACACCGAAGCTATAATTTGTTTCATATTATTTTCCCACCAATTTTACGATCGTTCCTATGGCAGCTATATGATATAGTCGTCCGATTTTGATAAAATTAAATTCGAAATTCAGAATGAATTAAAAAATGTTATTTACAAGCGTAGGAGGTTATATGTTAAGGAACACCGAAGCTATAATTTGTTTCATATTATTTTCCCACCAATTTTACGATCGTTCCTATGGCAGCTATATGATATAGTCGTCCGATTTTGATAAAATTAAATTCGAAATTCAGAATGAATTAAAAAATGTTATTTACAAGCGTAGGAGGTTATATGTGGAAAAACACAGAAGTTATAATTTGTTTCATAATATTTTCCCACTGATTTTACGATCGCTCCTATGGCAGCTATATGATATAGTCGTCCGATTTTGATAAAATTTAATTCGAAATTCAGAACTAATTAAAATATGTTATTTACAAGCGTAGGAGGTTATATGTGAAAAAACACAGAAATTATAATTTGTTTCATATTATTTTCCCACCGATTTTACGATCGTTCCTATGGCAGCTATATGATATAGTCTTCCGATTTTGATAAAATTTTATTCGAAGTTCAAGACTAATTAAAAAATGTTACTTCCAAGGAAAGGAGGTAATATGTTAAAAAACACCATAGATATAATTTTTTAACATTTCTTTTTTCCGATTATTCCTATAGGAGCTATAAGATATAGTTGTCCGATCCGGCTGGTTCCGACTTATATACTACCAGCAAAAGATATAAGTCTTTTGGGAAAGTTTCAGCCCGATAGCTTTAAAACTGAGAGACTAGTTTGCGTAGAAACGGACGGACAGACGGACAGACGGACAGACGGACATGGCTAGATCGACTCGTCTAGTGATGCTGATCAAGAATATATATACTTTATGGGGTCGGAAACGTCTCCTTCACTGCGTTGCAAACTTCTGACTGAAATCATTATACCCTCTGCAAGGGTGTAAAAAAATCAGAGCTAATTAAAAATTTTATTTCCGACGCGCCTGCGTCGAGGTATTTAGCAGTCCTTTGTATCATAACTACTTGTGTTGTTGGTAACAGTTACAAATGGTTCGCAAATAAAAAAATACTTTCCCAATTATATTTTTTATGACCTTTTTTATGAAGGGATAATATTCCATGAATTTTTTTTTTCCTTGACCTTTGCGCCTGCGTCGAGGTATTTTAGCAATCCCTTACACCATCACCTGACTTTATTGAAGGTAACCAACTTGACTCTGGGGTTATGGTACGGTTAGCAATGGGTGGTTTGCTTGATGGGATTTAAATTATCGGTGACAAATTTATAAGTGAAAGTCACAGACATTTTGGACAAAGGATACAATTGGTCATATAGGTGTGGGTATACACTTTTACTATGGTGATAGAAAATGGGATAATCCCAGTGTTTTTGTTTTTTACTGTATTACGCCGGAGCGATTTCAATTACTTTCCCAATTATATTTAGTTTAAAATCGTTTTTTGACATTCATATATTTTGTTCTTTCTAGACATTTTATTGTAGCTAATAACTATAGTTATGGGGTGTAAGGCTAGCTATTGCAGTTAAGGATACACTTATTATACCTACATAACATGAAAAACGAAAATTTTTTATTTTTACAATATAATAGTTAAAGTGGATGATATTATTATATGTTCATAATATCTGTCAACATGAATCGAAATTGTTTATCAAAACAGCTTTTAGACATTTTGTGAACAACTAATTTTTTAATTAGTTTTACAACCATAGGACACATCTTTCCCCAACATAATCGGACATGATCCCCTAAGATTTATATATCAATCTTTAGATGCTTTGGTTGTGTGATATTTATAACGTACACAGCAAACACATTTAAAATCAGAGTGTAAGTTTTTACTTCACATTGAAAGTCGTCTAGTGATCGTAGAAGTTAATAACAACTAGTAACCAGCTAACATCTAGTGAACAATTTGTATACATTTACCAAACATATAGAAACCAGATACTAAGCAGCTTGTAACCAGCTAATAACATCTAGTAAACAACTTGTATACATCTACTAAACATATAGAAACCAGATACTAAACAGCTGGTAACCAGCTAATAACATCTAGTAAACAACTTGTATACATCTACTTAACATATAGTAACCAGCTAATAATAACTAGTAGACGTCTACTAAACAGATAGTAACCATCTATTAATAGCTCATAACTGTTAACAACAGCTAGTAATCAAAGTTCAAGCAGCTCAACCGCCATCAAGAAAACCAGATGAGTATTGTTATTAAAGAGTTTATTAAACTTATTCAAAATCTTAGACAATGATGTCTAACTCATACAAATAGTATACAAATAGAATAGAACTAGAAAACTAGAACTAGAAAAATAGTTGGCAACATTACCAGGTCACACCACCTATATCATATACTTGAATTAGAAATTAAATTAAAAGACGCTCCTATGTTAGCTAAAGATGCCTTCGAAATAGTTATAATGTTTAAAAATAATACAACATCTGAGAAACATTAAATTGTGAGAATTTTTTTACACCTATCTATGGGAACCAAGCAAAAATATGCGTTTGGAACGAAGGTTAGGAGGAGTCAGAAAATTAATTATATAAAAATATATATAATATATATATAAGTGAGAATTATTTTACATCTAACTATGGAAACCAAGCGAAAATATGCGTTTGGAACGAAGGTTAGCAACCCATATATTTCTTACAGAGGGAGGAGTCAGAAAATTAATTATATAAAAATATATATATTATATATTTAATTATGAATTAAATGAAATATGTTTACAATAATAAAATAAATAAAATATTATTAAAAATTCCTACAAAATTTGTTTCTGACTGAACAAATGAATGGTTTAAGAATAATCCAACATCTGAGAAACATTACATTGTGAGAATTATTTTACTATGGGAACCAAGCGAAAATATGCGTTTGGAACGAAGGTTAGCAACCCATATATTTCATACAGAGGGAGGAGTCAGAAAATTAATTATATAAAAATATATATAATTTATATTTAATTATGAATTAAAATAATTTGTTTACAATAATAAAATAAATAAAATAATATTAAATGATCCTACAAAATTTCTTTCTGACTATAATTAAAATTACAAGTACGAATGAAGGGAAAGAATTTTGTCCAATGAGTTACGTTGGCTACTTGCGAGTTGTTGCACGGTCGTAACTTCATCCCTTATCAATGGTCTTGAGATGTATGATCTTATCAGACGTCCTGCTCCTTAGGTCTTGGGCATGTGACTTTAATGACGGTCGGGTAATTATAGTTCACGGTAAGTTGGTTGGTATGCTTTGATAATTCTTAATAAAAGACTATAACTACTCATAACACTTGTTAACAGTTAGTTACCATCTAAAACCAAGTACTTTACAGATACTATACAAAAAGTAATCATCCAAAACCATGTACTTTACAGGTACTATACACAAAGTAACCATCCAAAAATCTACGGGACCCCACTTCAACTTTTCTATACCAATAAAATTTTGTTGAGATTTGCTGAGGAATGTAAAAAAAGTTTTGTTAAAATGTAAACATGAATTAGTGTTGATGCTAACTAAGAATCTTGGTGATGTGTTTGAACAACCCAGAAATGAACAATATTTTAAGCTGGAAATGACGAATATAACCTGGAAAATTCCCCATGAGTAGTAGGGAAAGATGGGTTCTGGGACAATTAGCTTATTAATGGCCCCAAGCCCCCCTCCCCCTCATTAACCTATGCGGGTTCTGGGACAATTAGCATAATCCAATAAGTTAAGTGATTTTAATGGACTTTGAACTCATAAAAATGTCACGATCATGTCTATAAAGAGTATACTTAATTGCCCCCATCGCCCCCACATCCCCATGTGACAATATTGATCATGTATCCTTCCCCTCATTATGTGCAATTAATAGTCAGGTGAGAAAGGTGCACGTGAGAACGGTCGCACAACCATAGTATCCAAAGGTTGTTATCTTAGAGGAACATATCCGATCATGTTGGGGAAAGGTGTGATCACGTACCCTTTTGCCTCATTATCACAGGTGTTGCTGTGCACGTGAGAAAGGTCGCACACCCAAAGTATTCAAAGATGGTTATCTTAGAGGAACATGTCCGATCATGTTGAGGAATAATATTTTCTATGATTGTAAAATTAATTTAGAAATCAAAAGAACCCTAATAAAATAAATCTCACAAGTTAATGATTCTCAGATGGGGAATATTTTCAAACACACATTTTTGTTTCCGCCCCAGAACGTTTAACTGGTAAATTCTCTAAGATTCTCTCCTTTCCACAAATGGGTCATAAACATGTCATAGAAGGGATTCAAGCAAGAGCTACCCGAACATGCGCACCTGTCCATTACCTGACCGCAATAAAAGGGGCACATGCACAAGCCTGAAGGCGCACGCTCATTGACAGGCGCAGTTAAAGGGACACATGCACAAGCCTGAAGGCGCACGCTCATTGACAAGATCATGGGCCTCACGCCAACGACCTCATGGCTGACTTCTAGCTCTAATACGTTCCCATAATAGGGGTTGAAATCACGACCGCACAACAACTAGCCGACAAATCTCGGTCAAGGAAATATTTTCCATTCTCCGTACCTGTAATTTTAACTCGAAATAAAAAGTCAGAAGTTTATTTTGTAGCATAATAATACATTTATTCATTTATTTTGGTATTGTGAACATTTTTATTATATATAGAAATTAATTGCAGGCGCACGTTTCCGACGTCATTTCTGGATTACAAAATGTAAAGTATTCACCATAATTCGTAGTTTTGAGATCATGTCCACCTCGATTCATAAACATAGTTTTTGTGTTTAGAAGATATTGAAAATGCTGACCAATTATCTGTCCTTTAAATTCTTCAATAAATTGTTCAATTTCCTCATGAAATTTCATTTTGTTAATTTTATTTTCTTGTAGGTCTTTACACATCTAGTCTCAACTTTAAAATGATGTATAAAAATTATTTTATTGTTTTGGAGCTACTTTTAAAAAATGTCAAAATAATGTATGCATTGTTAAGAGCACAAACCCCGCCCTTAAGGTGTGTTTCACAATAGGGAAACCGGTTTCCCTTAAACCTGTTTAATGACGGACAGCCCATTTCCTCGATATTAATGAGCTGACGACTCCCAAAAAACTTCTGTAGAAATCGTTTCTTTTCCACACCTTTACAAATAATTTGTTTTCCGCTTGTAATTGTCCTTAGATACTTTCGAGTTTGTGGAAAATTATTTTCTCCATCGTTCCAAAAAATTTTGTGATGTGTATTGGTTAACCAAATTGCAGTCTTTCGAGATTTTGTATTTAGCAAAGTAAAATCATATGGTGGTTCTATTAAAAAACTATTATTCAAGTTTGGATCTTTTTCGAATTCAATTCCAATTTCCTTTAGAATAAAATTATTATTATTATCAAAGAAACCTTGAACATCAATCGAAACACTATCTTTCAGCATTTTTCTAATGTTAAACAACTCGTTGTACTAGTCCGTTTAATGGGTTATATTCAACTAAACGGTCATGTATGAGGAGACAGGAAGCTTGGGTATTTTCATGACTAGGTGTCTTCAGTTCTATTGAAATTCTCACATCGTTTTGATATGAAAGATCAACCACAATAATAGGGGCCTTCAATTTAAATTCATTTGGGGTCAAAAATGGTTGTGATTCACGATTATAGTAACTAGATTGAAATCTTGTATACATTTCATATAGGTGTGCATACTGATTCTTACTAAAATCAACATTCAGATTATCATATGGATATGATTCAGAATTCAAGTGAACTTTCAAGTTTGATAAGTTATTTGTGATAAGTTCTCCATTTAGTGTAAACCCAATTATGGCAAATCTTGGTTTTTCGCGGTTAGCCGACAATTTCACATTCCAGCTGTGTTGACTTCCATACCCCAATTTGGGGTTAACATATGAATCCCAACTCCGGAATGCGATTGGTAGGTTTACACCACTTTTAATAATATCGTACATCTTAATTTTTGCAAAATCGCTCGGAGTTACATGTGGAATTTTCCAGGTTATATTCGTCATTTCCAACTTAAAAGTTTGTTCATTTCTGGTTTGTTCAAACACATCACCAAGATTCTTAGTTAGCATCAACACTAGTTCGTGTTTACAATTTAACAAAACTTTTTTATAATCCTCAGCAAATCCCAACAAATTTTTTAATGGTACAGAAAAGTTAAAGTGGGGTCCCGTAGAAATTTCGTCTCCACTGCTCCATCCGGAATTTAATAGATTTTGACTTTGAAGATTATCCAGAGATATATAATTTGTTAGGGTTGTAGTCATACCGACAAATCGTGTTTTATCAATCTCACATCCATTTATTTCGTACTTAATTTCATCCAAAAAGTAGGCCATACAATTATTTTTAAAAAAAGTGGTAACATTATCAGTTGTAGGTCCATTCGGTGAATCTTTTCTAATAATTCCTTGAAAATTAAGGTAACTTTCGTGAGGAAGCACGTACAAGTCTTGATTTTGAATAGTAATTCGAATTTCATCGTTTGGCTTAAATGTTTGATTATACGATGAATAAGTATGAAACTCTTTCTTCGAAATACTCTCATCTGAGTAAACCTTTTCTCGAACATTTAAAATTTCGTTCATTGTTTTCCTCTCCACCTTTTATATTATACTCGAAGCTTCAAGCCTAACGACTTTAAAAATACTTTATTTTTCAAAGTAAAGCCTAGTACTCAGATCGGCTAAGAGTTTCACTAGTCGAAAAATCTTATTCTTTGTAGTGTGACCGAAGTTTTCAAAGTTCACCCGCAATGCATGTAGCATGGTCTTACTGTCAAGCGCCTGGGCTTGTTGCCAAACGGAAAACAAATCAATTGGAGAAATTTAAAAAAGAAGGAGTCTGCTGGTAAACAAAGAAAGTAAAATAAAAATAAATGGAATGTTCAACGAATGTTTTTATTTATGTAAATTTGTAGTTTAAAGCTTCCTTAACGTCCCACGAATGCTTCGCCATCTTTCCCGCGCCACCGCAGTCCAGCTCCGAGTCCCAAAGTGCATATTGGACCTTGAGGAAGTGGGAGTGGGATCAGGATCCGCTGATGCTGCAGGAAGTCGCCCAGCATCCTGGCAGTGGCTGGCCATGGCATCTCCAACTGTTCCTTAGCGGGCGCCCTATTTTCCTCCTCCCTATAGAAGACAGCGGGTCCTCCAGCTCCGCTTAAGCTGCCAAGTAGCTGGTGGTTATGGTGTACGGAGTCCTAATGGAGAGGTCTTCGATCATATTACTGGTGGTTCTGCTAAAAAGATCCTTCTATTAGTACAACGCTATCAAATTATTTTGGACAGATCTTACTTTCTTTGCGAGGACACGCTCGGCAGGATGTCCATGTAGAGAGCGAAGTCCCACTCGGCATGTTCTTAAAATTTTTAAATTCCCCACCGCTTCTGCACGAACACCGTCAAAGATTAAATTTCTTATTCTTTGGGCCGCGGCTAACGGCGTTCATCGAAAATTCACTCGCGAAATATGGTATTTTTTCTGGTATTTCCTTAGCTCATCTGAGTACCGCGTTGAAAAACAGACCCGACGAAAAGCTTTAGCCGCCTGTTTGCCTCTCGCTCACTCCTATGGTTAGCTCGCGGTTTTCGTCGATGTGAGTACTAGGCTTAAGTGAGCTTCTTCTTACTGTTGATCCTCTTTCTATAGCTTTACAATTAGTAATGCTTGGCTGAGGACTTAAGCTACGTCTTTTATTATAAATATCATTCTATTAACCGAATGTGCATGCGAATCGAAACGTTTTCACCACGTAAATTCACCAAATCACCGTTTTGATCAACTATGCGTATAGATAGTGTGCTTATTTCGTCACAGTTGATTGGTAAATAAATTAGGTTATGTGGTGTCACTGTCATTTTATACCCAGGCGGAACATTAATGCCAAACTCATGTTATGTATGATTCGGTGTATTATCTACATATAAACCGCTGATTATATTACATTCCAAACGAATTGTATTAATTTTTAATATGTTCACGGTCTGATCTGATCGATAGGTTTTTGTAGGATGTGGTTCTAGTACTTTTTGATGGAAACCAAACAGTTGTCCAACCGATCTTTCCTTATTAAAGTAAACTGACTCTCGCATGGTAGTTATTTCAACTTGAAGTGTATTATTATTACTTTGAATTTTAAATGTATTTTCAAGGTTATAGTCTTTTAGTTTATTGTAAATGAAATCGGTGATATCATTCAATTCATATGATCCAGTTGGAATTGTAATAACCTTGTCACCGATGTGGAAGAGGTTATTTTTTTCATCAATATTTGGAATCGAATTATACATATTAAAATCGATAAGAGCACACTCATATCGACCATTCAATTCGATAGGTGGAAAAAAGTTTGTATTTATAATGGAACTATTTCCATTCAAGGATAATGCAAGTGATCCAGACATATTGAAATCTCTTGATAAACTGTGGCATTGTAAGTATCTAACCAAGCTTTATATTGAAATTACTCCTTAAATCATAATAAATTGATCAAATCCTTTTCTGTATCTTCCGTTATCCATTTCGTTATCTTTGCTAGTTAATAGGAATCCGTGCATGTCCTTCCAACATTTTTGACAAATTTTCACAAATGTTTCATAATTCATATCAGTGTTAATACGGTCCCGATATATATGCCGCATATTTAAATCATCTTGTTTAAACATTATAATAAAGTTGGAATTGTCACGAATCAGATGTTTAGGTATATGACTATACGTTTGACATAATTAAAAAGAGTCGATATTTTTATGTCGACCCATACAAAAATAAGATCTTATGTTATCTTGTTTTTCACAAGCTACGTCATCGAATATCATAATGGAATTATTTTTAGCTTCACTGGGGTCTAGTACACTCTCATTATGGGAGAATGTATGATATCCCATTCCTTTAATCGGTTTGATTAATTTCTCCAAGTACTCATATTTAGGTTGATATAAACTTTTTGAAAATATATAAACATTTTCGAATTTTAATCCATTAGGACTCTCTATTAGACTTAACATAATATTAGTTTTACCACAATTCGAAGGCCCAACAATTAGAGCCCTTATTGTGTTCGGTAAGAGAGCACTACCACCACGACGGTAGATTTTTCTCGTTTTCATCGTTAATATTTCTAACTAAAATTTTTTGTTTTTGACTTATTAAACGCATCTCTTAATCTAATGTACCTCATTCAATGAGAAATCTTTGATGATTAAACATCAATAAAATGGGGAAACGTTTTTATAATCGCATCAGTCGTATTTTTAATTGTAAACACGGTTGGAACGGTTGGAACGTGGTGATCAAGGAATAAACCCATTGGATGAAGCTTGCAAAGAGCATGATATTGCATATTCTCAAAACAAGGCATTGAGTGAACGACATAGGGCAGACTCCATATTAATTGACAAAGCCTGGTCGCGTGTCAAGGCACCAGATAGCAGTCTTGGTGAAAAAGCAGCAGCATACTTTGTGACAAATATAATGAAAGCCAAGAAAAAAATTGGTATGGGATTGAATAAAACGGAAAAGAAAGGAAAGAGAAAGATATTGAAGAATAAAATGAAGAAGACAAACATTTCGACTGTTATTAATGTTGCTACTAAGACATTAAAAAAACAAAAACCATTAGACATTATGAGTGCAATTAAAGTTGCACGTAAATCAATTCATCAACCAATCGGTTCTAAGAAAAATGTTAAAGTACCTCGTGTTATTAATGTACCCAAAATTGGAGGTTTTCTACCAATCGTGCCGATCTTGACAGCCCTCAGCGCTCTTGGTAGTTTAGCAAGTGGTAGTGCAGCAATTGCAAAAACAATTAACAATGCGAGAATGGCTAAAGAAGATATGGAGGAGAAAAAACGTCACAACAGGAAAATTGAAAGTGTTGCTGTAGGAGAAGGATTATATCTCAAGCCCTATAGAAAGGGTTATGGTTTCTTTCTTAAGCCCTACAGTAAGGGGAAAGGAATTAAGAAGCGAAAAAAATTATTTCTCTGCTACCCAATAGACCACTATCAAATATAGACATTATACATTTTGCTAAGAAATATATCCCACATTTTAGAGGAGTGTTAATGAGACATCTACTTCCAGAAGCACCAAAAAGTCGGGAGTGTGGTATAGTAAACCTAGATAATTCACGACCAAGTGGTACACATTGGGTTGCATATAATAAAAATAAAAATAATATACATTATTTCGATAGTTTTGGAAATCTTCAGCCACCTAGAGAAGTTGTGAAATACTTGGGTCATAGAATACAATACAATTACGATAGAGTTCAAGACTTTGATACATACAACTGTGGACACCTGTGCCTCGCTTTTCTACTTTCTTTCGTAGAAGATGTGGAGTCAAAACCGGTATATTTAAATGGTTAATTTACATTTGGGGGGTTGAAAATCAATGTATGGGTACGTGTATGTGTGAACTCTGTATAGTATAAAAAGTGGACCTGCACGCGTTCAAATTCACAGTCTAAGTTTTTACTTCACATCGAACGTCATGTAGAGGACAAGAATTTTTGATCATTCTTAACAAAAAAACTATAACAGCTCATAACAGCACAAAACAGCTGGTGACCAGCTTATAACAACTAGTAAACAACCAGTTAACAGCTACTAAACAGATAATAACCATCCAATAACAGCTATTAACCAGCTAAAACAAGTAGTAAGCAAGTACGAAACAAGTACTGAACAACTGCTATACAGGTAGTAAACATCAAAATACAGCTAAATACAACGTGGAACAACTGTACCAAGTCCAACAACCTCAACAACCATCATGAATAAGGAAAACCAGATGAATATTGTAATTCAAGAGTTCAATAAATTTAATAAAAAGACACTGCTATCGAAGACAAGGATGCCTGAAAATGTAAGATTCCCGATCCTCAAGGCGGAGCGCAAAACAACAAAGGTTGGAGAATCTATTGCTCTCGAGTTGGAGGAGCACATCCTGTACATGCCGGAAAGGAACACCTCTCTTCAAGATGATATCATCAATGAAATGGTTGATGGAAAATTTAATATTTATAAAAGTAATGACAATTTGTATTTAGAAGTAAGTCAGTAATGATTAAAAAGATTGAGATTTTAAGAATATAACAATAAATACACTTTTTTAAATATAATGAAGAAAATGTATTGTTGGGGCGGTGCGTCTTGATCGATGGAAATAGTTGAAGCCCCAAGACTGAATGGTACCCAAAAAACACGGGAGTACTTTTGGGGTTTTTTCGCGACGAGCGTAGGTGTTTATTAGTACACTTTGAAACATGAACTGCCTAAGCCTAACTTAACTTAAGCGCTCCAGAGCAGAGCAGAGACTTAGGGGAGAGATGGAGAGGGAGAGCGGACGGCAGTGCGAGCGCGCGAGATGTAGACATCTGGATAAAACTGCCGCTCGACACTGCCTCCTGAAATTAAACGCCCTTTTGACGTGAACATTCTCCCCCCCCTTGCGAGGACACCCGTAGCAAGAACCTCAGGATAGTAGGCTCAGGAACACGTTGGAAGTGTAGATCGGTCGTCCGTATGTAGGAGAGTGTGGTGGTCCTTTCCACACTTGTGGCAGTGATGACCACTACGGCAGGAGTCCTTGGTATGATTGTGAGCCAAGCAATTGGAGCAGTACTTCTGGATATGTACTTCCTGGAGCCGATTCTGGGGGCTTAGCCGTAGAAAGTGGTGGCACTTCCGTAGAGGATGGATCTTTTGGCAGACTCGGCATTGGTAGGATTTAATACCTCGAGTACGTCTGCCATCCAAGGATGGGTATGGAACCCAATACTCGGATGGAGTATTCTTAGGAGGGACTTTTTGTACGGAAACTTGCGCTGAATAGGACGAAATGATGTGTGGAACTGAGGCGGTTACTGGCCTTGGAGGGTCGGATGGAATCGTCGGAGTAGTAGGGCCGCTGTTTCGATGCAGCAATGTGTGATGCCGATCTTGGCAAGTGAGACAGTTGTGAGCGCTTGTGCAATCCCGGAATTGATGGCTACTTGCAAAGCAATTGGAGCACAACTGCTTCCTTTGAATATAGGCTAGGCGATCGTCTACCGTCATCTGTAGGAGGCGTGGACATATACGCACGGGGTGGTTCTTCTTGGAACACAGATCGCAGCCCTTGGGTATCGGAACTAACCTTGTGTTGAAGGAATTTATTTTTGGAAATTCTGCCACTCGATTTGTGTCTTTGGACTGGACGTGGTGGAAATTGGCAGATCGGAAGCTATCGACGGCCTCAAGAGTTCGATGGCGCTCTGTCAAATATGAATCAAGCTCAAGCCACGTAGGAATTTCGGCTTTATTTTGGATGGATTGCTCCCATAATGAGAGAGTGAGCTTTGGTAGTTTTGTCGAGCACATATAAACCAGGATAGGGTCCCAATTCTCAATATTAACACCGGAAAATTTTAAGGAAGTTAAGCAACCTTGAAAAGTGCGTTGAAGTTCCTTTAAGGCTGCTCCCGACTCCTGTGCTATGGATTGCACATTGAAAAGTGTTTTCAGGTGACTGTTCACCTGCAATCGCTTATTTTCGAAACGCTCAGTTAGGTTATTCCAGGCTGAGCGAAAGCCATCATTGGTGAGTGGGGATCTTGAAACTATGGAATGAGCTTCGCCATTTGTTTTTGAATTTAAGTGGAATAATTTTTCAACGGGCGTTAGACTCGGATTGTCTATGTATATTGCCGTGAAAAGGTCCCGGAAAGTCGGCCAGCGAAGATAGTCGCCGGAGAAAACCTCTGTGTCGATAGGAGGGAGCCGACAGCCATAAGACGTGGAATTTCGGGACGGAGTTACTGGAGCTTGAGGTATTTGGGAGGAGCCTTTTTGGATTTGTTCCATCAACTGCGCGGCAAATATTTCGTAAGTGGAGTACGTTTGGTAATACGTGGACTTTAGTATGGATTTTGTGTCTGCGGCGCTCTCGCCTGCAGATATAATGCTGTCGGAGCATATGTCGTATGCTGCCTTTACCGTTTGCCACAAGGAATTGAGGTGATCGCGACGGATGTTACAGGCGGATAACGTTGGTGTAGGAGCACCTGGAGCGTTCACAGTGGCCTCAAAGTGGATCAGACAGTCAGCTGTGGCCATAAATCGGGTTAAAGCGGATTTTACTGATGTTGCCATGACGTTAAATAATTTAGAATTTTAATTCAGATGTAAGGAAACGGACTGGAATCAAATTGGAATTTAGGAACCAATTAAGATTGTAAATATATACGGTCACACTGTCGGATAGGCAATAAATATTTATTATATCGGAATGTCGGACTTATGTAAGGAATTACGGACTTTAATATTGTTTGTTTGAAAAGAACACTTTTTGTGAGCTCTAGACCCACTGTGCACTGGCGATATACGTATGTATGCACACTGTACATATACATATGTGGGGTGCGAATAGCGGAATAACGTTGCGGGAATTGGAAAGACTTCGCTTATGTTTGTATGTCGGTGCGTTTGTTTGTCACCTGCACAACTAAATTGCAAACGATTTGCTGGAGTAAATTTGTGGATATTGTCACTTTGTTTTTAATTTTAGAAATAGTTTAGCCGTATTTGTAGGTCGAGAAAAGTAGTTGGAGTGGACTGTATTAGAAAAAAGTAGTTCGAGTGGACTGTATTAGATTGTTTTTGTAAATATACACATGCAGCTGGAACACAGTATAAAATAAAGAGTGCAAATCTTAAGGACAATCTTTATGATCGGGAATTTTTTACTGTGGCTGAGTTATATTTTACACACAATTGGAATTGAAAATATATTTGAGAAATATTTTTGTTGAATAGTAGCACTGAAATATCTTCTGGAATTGTTTCAAGTGTACAATTGTGGGCAAAGGAAACTGGAATATTGTCGGGCACAAGTAACGGAATCGAAATACATATATTAAATGCCGTTGCGTCGGATTAATCACTTTTGGATTTAGACAATATATCATACAGAAAGTTAGTCGAAATAGGGTTCGAAAAACTGGCGTATGACCGGCAATTATAGTAAGTGGAACTTATCTGGAGCGGTTCAAACCTGCTGGGACAAAATCAAAGAAAACTCCAGGAGAGGAAAATCCAAAGATTTTGAAATCCGGCTTCGACTGGACCAAAATGTTGGGGCGGTGCGGCTTGATCGATGGAAATAGTTGAAGCCCCAAGACTGAATGGTACTCAAAAAACACGGGAGTACTTTTGGGGTTTTTTCGCGACGAGCGTAGGTGTTTATTAGTACACTTTGAAACATGAACTGCCTAAGCCTAACTTAACTTAAGCGCTCCAGAGCAGAGCGGAGACTTAGGGGAGAGATGGAGAGGGAGAGCGGACGGCAGTGCGAGCCCGCGAGATGTAGACATCTGGATAAAACTGCCGCTCGACACTGCCTCCTGAAATTAAACGCCCTTTTGACGTGAACATGTATCGAATCTTTTTTTATTCGGAAATGGTGTATAAATATTACAGATTATGGCGTTCCCTAAAAAGTAATTGTTTAGTAACTGAGGAGTGACTACATAAATTTCGGAAATGTTACGTACGCCCTCCACATAGAAAGATTCACATAGAGAAACAGCGACGAATCTTTAGCCAGGGGGAGGGGTGCATGTGACTAACGAGACTCATACTGGTAAAGGCAGAAGAAAATGCAATTCGGCAATTCTCGGGTGTCGCGTGGCCAGAACAACGGCCACGATCAACCTACTGGTAACCATACTCCGGTAGCTGGCAAGGGGCAACAGCCGGCCGTTGACTCCCAAGATAGCAGATATCAAGAAACAGTAATCCTAGGTGGGAACACCTAGTTTATCCGATCCATACTGGCAGCCAAGTAAAAGCTCTAGTCTGGTATAAAAGACCTTAGACAAATAGAGCTGAGGAGAGAATCTATTTGTGTGTCTTGCTGACGGAAGCCGGCAGCTCCGAGGGAAGACGACTTTCCCTGGGGTAGTCGTCCACGGAGTCTTCTGCCACCAGGACCAGCCACCATATCCAACAGTCCTTGAGGAGGACACAAATCGCTGCTCGAAAGATCCTTATGTGTTGGACCAGCGCCGCCATTGTCATCAAAGAACGTGGAGAGGATCAACAATAAGGACGACATCTGTCATACTGTGATGTTTTGTAGCCGCAGTACCCGTGATCCCCATGCTCCTGAGAATTGTTCAACTGTAGGAGCCATCCGTTCAGAGGCGTAGCGACCAATAGCATACGTCGGAGAAAGTTGTGATGCAACATAAATGTGTTAATCGAGCCAACCAAAGTGAACTCAAGCATAACCCAAGACCAATATCCTCTAATAATACAATTGGAGAACAAGTGAAAATCAACAAAAAAAAACATTGGAAGCATTCAAACATGCACTGAAATACATTTAAACCAACCGAATCGATAGACAAAGTGCGAATCATGATGAACAGCCGTTGAAGAAGTCGCATGCCTCTGGCATAATAGAAATATATATTTTGTGTTTAAGTGAATTGGTATACTTAAGAACAGCCGTATTTTGGTGCACGTATATTTATATATATATATATCCAATATAATATTTTCCAAAGCCCAGGATCCGGAGCGTCGAGATCTCATCGCCCAGGATTTAAAGAGGGGGTAAGTTTGTCGGAACACGGTTCCTTTCTTATAAACATTGGAAGCATTCAAACATGCACTGAAATACATTTAAACCAACCGAATCGATAGACAAAGTGCGAATCATGATGAACAGCCGTTGAAGAAGTCGCATGCCTCTGGCATAATAGAAATATATATTTTGTGTTTAAGTGAATTGGTATACTTAAGAACAGCCGTATTTTGATGCACGTATATTTATATATATATATATCCAATATAATATTTTCCAAAGCCCAGGATCCGGAGCGTCGAGATCTCATCGCCCAGGATTTAAAGAGGGGGTAAGTTTGTCGGAACACGGTTCCTTTCTTATAAACATACATATATAAATATCCGTGCAGTATCCTACAGTTTTATAGACTAATATAAACTTTTCCAGCGGCGAGTATCAGCCTTGTTGTTGTATGTACAATTGCAAGAGCTCTCTGAGCGACGTTTTGTAGTCGTGAATAGTCAGCATTTTGCTGATGTGTGCACCTTCACAGGTGGTAAATTCGATACTCTCCGCTAACCAAATATTGTCAATTAGTTTAATTTCCATATGATTTAGCCAACATTATGTTATTCATCCAATTATTTATCCAATTATTTATCCAATAAATTTGTAATGTTAAAGGATATCAAAACATGAAGTGCTAGAGCTCTATTAAAAGGGGTGTGCTGACACGAGAAGTGGAGTAGGTCAAGAACAATGACATAACTTTTGACGGACAACCTTGACAATAGGGGATCGTATTGCGCGGCCTGCGACGATCCATTGGCACACGAATGTGTGAAGGGGAGGGAATATGGCCAAAACACAGCCCGATCGTATTGCGATCAAGCTACAGCTAAGCTTGTGGGGCAGTGTGGACTGATGACTGACGAACTTTATGAACTAATATTATTTTCCAGGCACTTTTAATATTTATTCTCGTTATGTTGGAGAGGAGAGGCTTACCAAGATACCACGACTCGAATACGACGTAGCTTATGCCGGCAAATGGTGCCAGAATATCGGATGCCTCTCCCTCGGCCCAAGTCCCGGTCAGGACTCGGGCACTAATATGCTCACGTAACAGAATTGGCGCCCAACGTTAGGATTTTTCATATTCCTTAAGGAATTTTATTAGGGTCAACCATCTCGATGCCTGCGGTATCGGAGTGGATGCACCTAAGTATGGCAAAGCTTCCATCTTTATTTGCCATAGGTAATTTGACTGTTTTATAGAGCAGGGAGATTAAATAATTGTAAATGTACGCGTACTTACTTATTTGGCGAGCTAGTAACTGTAAAGTCCCCAACTTCTGTGACTGTCAGTGTTGAGCGGCCGCTCAATCAGAACTTTGTCGCAGAATAGAGGCCTGACTTTGAATTTTTTTTTAACCTTAAAAATTCTCTGTTTTGTTCATGGACAAATTTACCAGAACTTCCTTAAATCAAGAACTATGAGTTATCCTTTTTTATAATACTATACCTATAACTAAGTGTCGACGACTACTTGTTAAAATTAACGTAAATACAATTTATAGGTGCTTTCTGGCCGACGCCACACGACGTACTACGCATTTGCCCGGTCGTTTGAATTGGTTCGAGTCCAGAAAGAGCAGGAGCGCAAGCATTACGGTAACGCATTTAGCAGTTGCGGTGCGGGTCTACTGTTCGTCTGTCGATCCAGGACAGAATGGAGGTGGGGGAACTGACAGGAAACGCAAAGCCGACGCCCCACAACGTACTGGGCATTTGTCCGGTCGTTTGCTTGGTTCGAGTCCTTGCTGTTTCCCTTGACATATTTGGGCGGTGGACGATTTTTAGTTTCTCTGGCCGACGCCCCACAACGTATTAGGCTAGTTGGTCAGGTCGTTTGCTTGGTTCGAGTCCAGAGAAATAGGAGACGGTTGTGGATCCCGAGAATGATCGGTCAAACAACTCGTTTTCCGACGACTGGCGGGAGGGGGTTTTTGGACAGATTCCTTATCTAGACACAGCCATTCCGTTTGGAACATTTGGGATGTCTAGAAAAAGGGAAAGTAAGGGCATGTTAGCTTAGCGGAACCGCGTTGTGTAGAAGCGGCTAACACCCCTAGTTAGGGAAATTTATTTTTGTTTTGTTTGGGGCTTAAATATCGGACGGTTCTTGACCGAAGAGAAACTTGAGAAGCAGAGAGAAGCACCCCCAGTTTATAAACATTTTTATTGTCGACTTATTCAGCGTATACATCGCTGACCGGGTGTTTTGAAAAGAATCACGTGAACTTTTTATACCAAAACGCAAAAAAAAGTGAAGACAAATTTTAGTGCGTGTATTAATTCGCACAAAGTGACAATCTATAAAAAGAAAGCGGAGGCCTTTAAAGAAGGTCAAATAATATAAATGAAGGGGGCCAAGAAGAAGGTCCTATTCCAACCCAGCTCGGAAGATGCAGACAACGAGACACGAACAACACGGAAAATACTTAAATTATATGATGCCCGAGCAGACTATCGACGGCTCAAGCAAAAAGTGGTGGACACGGTGGTGAGCGTGCAAAATGACAACCGTTTCTTTGCTAAAACGAAGGTCGATGGAGAAGAGATACTCGCATTACTGGACACAGGCGCCAGTGCGAACTGTATTGGCAGAGGAGCACACGCTTTCTTGGAAAACCGGACGCGGCCGATAAGGAAGCTAAGCGAAGAATGCGTACGCACAGCAAGCGGTGGCGAGACCCAAGTAACTGGAGCCATAACGTTACCTATGGAATGGGAAGGAGAAACCAAGGACCTAGAGTTTTTGATAGTGCCAGGTCTGACACAGCGATTTTATTTCGGAATTAATTTCTGGGATACGTTCGGCCTCACCTTCCTCGGTAAGGGTAGACGCGAGGTTGCCGCCGTTGAAACAACACCGGATTTCGACCTTATGACCGGCGACCTAGACATGAACAATACGCTCAAGCCCGAGACCGCCTATACCCCACATCAGCTTACCCCAGAACAACATTGTAAGCTGCAGCAAGTGATAGACACATATCCCTCTTGTCTAGAAAAAGGATTAGGAAAGACGAGCTTAGAGCAACATGTAATTGAAGTGACCAACGAGGACCTACCAATCAAGCAGCGACATTACTCGATATCCCCAGCTAAACAGAAGCTGGTGTACGCCGAACTAGATCGCATGTTAGGTCTAGGCGTGATCGAGGAGAGCAATAGCGGCCCTTTTTGCACCAGCGTTACTGGTGAACTCCAGCTGCTATTGCTCTCCTCGATCACGCCTAGACCTAACATGCGATCTAGTTCGGCGTACACCAGATTCTGTTTAGCTGGGGATATCGGGTAATGTCGCTGCTTGATTGGTAGGTCCTCGTTGGTCACTTCAATTACATGTTGCTCTAAGCTCGTCTTTCCTAATCCTTTTTCTAGACAAGAGGGATATGTGTCTATCACTTGCTGCAGCTTACAATGTTGTTCTGGGGTAAGCTGATGTGGGGTATAGGCGGTCTCGGGCTTGAGCGTATTGTTCATGTCTAGGTCGCCGGTCATAAGGTCGAAATCCGGTGTTGTTTCAACGGCGGCAACCTCGCGTCTACCCTTACCGAGGAAGGTGAGGCCGAACGAATCCCAGAAATTAATTCCGAAATAAAATCGCTGTGTCAGACCTGGCACTATCAAAAACTCTAGGTCCTTGGTTTCTCCTTCCCATTCCACAGGTAACGTTATGGCTCCGGTTACTTGGGTCTCGCCACCGCTTGCTGTGCGTACGCATTCTTCGCTTAGCTTCCTTATCGGCCGCGTCCGGTTTTCCAAGAAAGCGTGTGCTCCTCTGCCAATACAGTTCGCACTGGCGCCTGTGTCCAGTAATGCGAGTATCTCTTCTCCATCGACCTTCGTTTTAGCAAAGAAACGGTTGTCATTTTGCACGCTCACCACCGTGTCCACCACTTTTTGCTTGAGCCGGCGATAGTCTGCTCGGGCATCATATAATTTAAGTATTTTCCGTGTTGTTCGTGTCTCGTTGTCTGCATCTTCCGAGCCAGTGAAGATACGTTCACGAGCAAGTTCGTACTCCCTCTCTCGTTGTTCTAGGCTCTTATGGGGGGAGATTTGGTTGGGCTTCGGTGTTCTTACCGGAAAGGGTTGGTCCTGGTCCGCCCGGCTATCCCGGTATTGCCTGACGGACTCCGCGCAAAAGCCGCTTGGTTAGCATCTGCATCCGTCCCGACTTTCTCGCAGAACCTGCAAGTGGCATCGTGGAATTTGATCGGGCAGGATTCTTCCTTCGAAGGCTGCTTCCTGTAGAAGTCTGCTCCTTTGCCACACTTGTAACACACCAGCGCGTGTAATGGGCCTCGGCATCCTTGTCCATCCTCGTAACGCCCTCGCGTATCTTTCCGCTGCCGGTTGAATTCCTCCACCGTGACCGCGTCCGGCAAGTCCTCCAGTGTCTGGAATTCCTCTATTTCGTTGACTGCAGCTCGGCTGCGCAGGTTTCTTCCAGTACTTCTCAGCCAGCGATCAACTCTGAGACCCTCTCGTTTGAGCTCCGCTAATGAGGTTATTGGGGATGTTAGCAGCAATCCCCCCATCTGGGAGTTCATGTTGTCCTTTAAGAGCTCAGTGAATTCATCTTCAGCAATTTTGTGCTTGAGCTTGAAATACAAGTTATGCATATCCGAGACATAATCGCTAAAGGTTTCGTGTGGCCCTTGCTTCCTTTCCATCAGTTCCTTGACTTTCATAAGGTCACTCCCGGTAGTGGAAAATGCCCGTCTCATTTCTTGGGTCAATGAGTAGTAGTCAAAATCGTAATCTTCTGCCTTGTCCTCCATCAACTGCCAATACCATTTCGTGGCTGCACCTGCCAACAGAAGATGGAATTCACGAAAGACTTGTTGGCGACTGAGGTCGTACAATTCTTGCAATCGGTCTACGCGGAACAGGAAGCTTTCGACTGTCATGCCGCGACCGCTACCGTCGAACTTTAGGTTCCATCTGTCTAATCTGACGTCTTTTGGTCTTGGTCCCTGAAATGATGAGCCCCGATCGATCTCTGGGTGCAGTTGGTGGACGAAAATTTAGGTAAAAGTCCAGACCTTCAAACATCAGAAGGCTATGTATATAAACGGATGGGATTCTGCCTAAATGACGCTGTGGATGAAGCCCGAGCATGGAAGCTCTGGGTTCCCGCCGAGCTGCGTCCTGATTTAGTCTGGATGGAACCACCAAATTCTGTTACGTGGGCATATTAGTGCCCGAGTCCTGAAAAGGACTTGGGCCGAGGGAGAGGCGTCCGATATTCTGGCACCATTTGCCGGCATAAGCTACGTCGTATTCGGGTCGTGGGATCTTGGTAAGCCTCTCTCCTCTCCAACATAACGAGAATAAATATTAAAAGTGCCTGGAAAATAATATCAGTTCATAAAGTTCGTCAGTCGTCAGTCCACACTGCCCCACAAGCTTAGCTGTAGCTTGATCGCAATACGATCGGGCTGTGTTTTGGCCATATTCCCTCCCCTTCACACATTCGTGTGCCAATGGATCGTCGCAGGCCGCGCAATACGATCCCCTATTGTCAAGGTTGTCCGTCAAAAGTTATGTCATTGTTCTTGACCTACTCCACTTCTCGTGTCAGCACACCCCTTTTAATAGAGCTCTAGCACTTCATGTTTTGATATCCTTTAACATTACAAATTTATTGGATAAATAATTGGATAAATAATTGGATGAATAACATAATGTTGGCTAAATCATATGGAAATTAAACTAATTGACAATATTTGGTTAGCGGAGAGTATCGAATTTACCACCTGTGAAGGTGCACACATCAGCAAAATGCTGACTATTCACGACTACAAAACGTCGCTCAGAGAGCTCTTGCAATTGTACATACAACAACAAGGCTGATACTCGCCGCTGGAAAAGTTTATAGTAGTCTATAAAACTGTAGGATACTGCACGGATATTTATATATGTTTATAAGAAAGGAACCGTGTTCCGACAAACTTACCCCCTCTTTAAATTCTGGGCGATGAGATCTCGACGCTCCGGATCCTGGGCTTTGGAAAATATTATATTGAATATATATATATATAAATATACGTGCACCAAAATACGGCTGTTCTTAAGTATACCAATTCACTTAAACACAAAATATATATTTCTATTATGCCAGAGGCATGCGACTTCTTCAACGGCTGTTCATCATGATTCGCACTTCGTCTATCGATTCGGTTGGTTTAAATGTATTTCAGTGCATGTTTGAATGCTTCCAATGTTTTTTTTGTTGATTTTCACTTGTTCTCCAATTGTATTATTAGAGGATATTGGTCTTTGGTTATGCATGAGTTCGCTTTGGTTGGCTTGATAAACACATTTATGTTGCATCAGAACTTTCTCCGACGTACGCTACGCCTCTGAACGGATGGCTCCTACAGCTGAACAATTTTCAGGAGCATGGGGGATCACGGGTACTGCGGCTACAAAACATCACAGTATGACAGATGTCGTCCTTATTGTTGATCCTCTCCACGTTCTTTGTTGACAATGGCGGCGCTGGTCCAACACATAAGGATCTTTCGAGCAGCGATTTGTGTCCTCCTCAAGGACTGTTGGATATGGTGGCTGGTCCTGGTGGCAGAAGACTCCGTGGACGACTACCCCAGGGAAAGTCGTCTTCCCTCGGAGCTGCCGACTTCCGTCAGCAAGACACACAAATGGATTCTCTTCTTAGGCGCCCATTTACGTGTGGCTTCGACCCACTACCTCAACCCAGTCTCAGATGAGCTAGTCGGGCTTATTACTTTACTGTTTTATTATATATGCATAAAAAGAAAAGCTTTCCGGCCTCGCACGGAAACATACATACATACATATTTATACCTGTAAATAAAAATATGGCTCATAATAAAATATATAATATAGTTTTAATGAAAAAAATAATATATAAATATATATATAAAAATCGGAAATGAGTAAAAGCTAAAAAGTTGAGAATAAAATTGCTGAGTGTGCCGTAACCACGGTTTTTGACCGGGGGCTACTCAGCTGAAAAGTGAAAAGTTTTCCCATTTCCCGAAGAAAAATATATTAAAAAGTATAAGAATTGTTTTTTTTTTGTTTTTTTAATTATTTTTATTTTTATATGTTTAACCTTTCATATTAATTACAATGTTTTAATCTAAGTTTAGCGGCTCTTTCATAATGGCTGCTACTTCTCGCCTCGCCTGGATACCAAGTTAAGGGCTTCGAATGTAAAGTCTTCTGACCGCGCGGTTCATGCGCCGGCTCATTTTCCATGTTTCCCGTTGTATCCGGGCGATGTGTGCTTGGCTCCTTGTTAGTTGCTCCTGGACTCGGAGCAACTGGTTTTGGTCCTCCTCTTGATCTCGGCTCCGGTGCCGGATCTCTTGCTCTAGTTCACATGCCAGTTCTTCATCTTCTGACTGGTATCGGTGTATCCAGCATTGCTGGATATGGTCCTCGTTCAAGCGGATGGTATGGCAAAGCCCGTTCATCCACTCGACGAGGAGCGCCAGATATGATGCCTGGTCCCCGTACCTAACCTGTAGCCGACGAAGCCGGCGGGCAGCTCGGATGGCTTGGTTATAAAAGTTGGAGGACTGCATCATGTCTGGTGACTGGTCGGTCCCTGGTTGTGGCTTTTATAGCAGAACCGGGGCAGTTCTGATGACTGTTCTACCCATCATGTGATCGGGAGCTTCTATCAAGTAGTGCAATCCCGCAGTTCTGAGTTTGTCGCCTTTTGGAGTCGTCGGATTACGTTCAGAGGCTTAGGCGACATACAGGTCTTTAGCATGGAATACCCCGACACTTTTCCCTACTGCATTGCCCAGCTCATATAGCGCTTTGCCCTTACGCTGGAGTACCACACAGCGAATTCGATTCGGGCCAAGTTTGGCATTATATCCGTCAGCTTTGTTACTCTGCTTGTAGTTTTTCCTATAGACAACTTGTCCTACGGAAAACTCTACGAGCTTGCTACGGGTGTTATATGCCTTTTCTGCGCGTTCATGAGTTCGGTTTAATCCTTGGGTCACTTTTTGTCGGATAAGTTCCATTTGGTCTGGGAGACTTATCTGTGGATCTCCTGCCTGTATTCCCCCTAGTTTCCGTAGGATCGGGTAGGCTGTTCCATGGGTAACCATCCGCGTGCCGAACATTGCGTATGGTTCCATGCCTATTGATTCGTGTAGGCCATTCCTAAGGGCACACTCTATTCGACTTAGTTGGGTATCCCAATTTCGCTGATCGGTGGCAATTGTCGCTCGCAAAATTTGGAGTACAGATCGGTTTACCCTCTCAGCCGCGTTCGCTTGCGGGGAGTAAAGTCCAGTCTTTACGTGTCGAATACCGTAGCGGGTCATTAGCTCGCCAAAAATTTGAGAGACAAACTGTTCGCCGTTGTCTGAGTGTACAAACTCGGGGACTCCAAATTGATGAAAAATTTTTGTCTCAAGGAATTTGATGACTTCTGCAGCTACTGCATGTCTCATCGGCTGCAGCCAGACAAATTTGGAGAAATGGTCTAGGCATACAAAAATCACCGAGTTCCCAGCTTTGGTCCTCGGGTATGGTCCCATAAAGTCGATGAACAACCTTTGGCCAGCCCGCTCCGTAACTCGCTGTTCTCCCATGGGTGGTCGGTCATTTTTGTTGGCGGTCTTGGTGATCTTACAGACCTCGCATTCCTTCACTACCTTTTGGACATCTACAGCCATGCCTGGCCAATAGTAAAACTGTCTCAATTTGGCTAGCGATTTGTGCAACACCCCATGCCCTGCGGTTATGGCATGATGTGCTCTCCAGACTAAATCAGGACGCAGCTCGGCGGGAACCCAGAGCTTCCATGCTCGGGCTTCATCCACAGCGTCATTTAGGCAGAATCCCATCCGTTTATATACATGGCCTTCTGATGTTTGAAGGTCTGGACTTTTACCTAAATTTTCGTCCACCGCCTGCACTAGGTTGACATAATCCGATGACTGGAACGCTGTCGAATCGAGGTTGATGTGTATGTCCAGTTCTTCCGCCCCAGCCTTCCGTAGCTCGTCCATATGAACTCGTGAGAGCGCATCTGGGACTACATTTAGTGACCCTTTCCTGTGTTTTATGGTGAAGTCAAATGCTTGTAGCTTCAAACTCCATCGCGCAAGCCTGCCTGATAAGTCTTTCTGACTCATCAGCCATTTTAGACTAGCGTGGTCAGTGATCACTTTGAAGGGCATCCCATCTACGTAGGCACGGAATTTGGTAATGCTGAGGATAGCGGCATAGCACTCCAACTCGGTTATGCTGTAATTCCGCTGTGCTTTGTTCAATTTGGCTGACATATAGGCGATTGGATGTTCTCCGCCCTCGTCATCTGCTTGGAACAAAACTCCCCCCACTCCAGAGGTCGAGGCATCACATTGGATGGTAAATGGTTTCTTAAAATCCGGGGTGACAAGTACAGGTGCTGTTGCCATGCTGGTTTTTAAAAGTTCAAACGCCTTGATTGCCTCTTCTGACAACTCAAATTTCTTTATGCGGTCTTTCTTCAAACAGTCGTGAAGAGGTGCCGCTGTCTGGGCGTAGTTTTGGATGAACCTCCTGTACCAGCCTGTCATTCCCAGGAACCTCCGCATCTGTTTGGCGGAGCTAGGTTGGGGAAATTCCTGTATCGATTGTATTTTCGTGTCATCCGTTCGGATGCATCCTCCCCCAACTACATATCCTAAATATCTTGCCTGGCTGTAGCAAAACTTGCTCTTGTCTACATTTATCGTTAGCTCTGCCCGCTGTAAGCAGGCACTGACCTGGCTCAACATATCCATGTGGGCTTCAAATGTAGGTGAACAGACCAGTAAGTCATCCAGATACACAAATACATTCTCGCGTAGCGCCGCTGGTATAACTTTATCCATTAGTCGGCACATTCGCTGCGCGGCATTGCACAAGCCGAACGGCATGACTGTAAACTGATACAGTGGCCTGCCGGGCACTGTAAACGCGGTTTTCTCTCTACTTTTGGTTTCGAGAGGTATTTGCCAAAAGGCGTCTTTTAAGTCAATTGCGGAAATGTAATACGTTTCCTGTAGTCGGCTCAACAGACCCTCAATATGTGGTAGTGGATACGCATCTTTGATTGTCCGGGAATTTACTTTACGCGCATCGAGGCATAGGCGATTTTTCGGCCCTTTTTGCACCAGCGTTACTGGTGAACTCCAGCTGCTATTGCTCTCCTCGATCACGCCTAGACCTAACATGCGATCTAGTTCGGCGTACACCAGCTTCTGTTTAGCTGGGGATATCGGGTAATGTCGCTGCTTGATTGGTAGGTCCTCGTTGGTCACTTCAATTACATGTTGCTCTAAGCTCGTCTTTCCTAATCCTTTTTCTAGACAAGAGGGATATGTGTCTATCACTTGCTGCAGCTTACAATGTTGTTCTGGGGTAAGCTGATGTGGGGTATAGGCGGTCTCGGGCTTGAGCGTATTGTTCATGTCTAGGTCGCCGGTCATAAGGTCGAAATCCGGTGTTGTTTCAACGGCGGCAACCTCGCGTCTACCCTTACCGAGGAAGGTGAGGCCGAACGTATCCCAGAAATTAATTCCGAAATAAAATCGCTGTGTCAGACCTGGCACTATCAAAAACTCTAGGTCCACGTTGGGCGCCAATTCTGTTACGTGGGCATATTAGTGCCCGAGTCCTGACAAGGACTTGGGCCGAGGGAGAGGCGTCCGATATTCTGGCACCATTTGCCGGCATAAGCTACGTCGTATTCGGGTCGTGGGATCTTGGTAAGCCTCTCTCCTCTCCAACATAACGAGAATAAATATTAAAAGTGCCTGGAAAATAATATTACTTCATAAAGTTCGTCGGTCGTCAGTCCACACTGCCCCACAAGCTTAGCTGTCGCTTGATCGCATTACGATCGGGCTGTGTTTTGGCCATATTCCCTCCCCTTCACACATTCGTGTGCCAATGGATCGTCGCGGGCCGCGCAATACGATCCCCTATTGTCAAGGTTGTCCGTCAAAAGTTATGTCATTGTTCTTGACCTACTCCACTTCTCGCGTCAGCACACCCCCTTAATAAAGCTTTAGCACACCATGTTTTCGAATACTTTTTCACATTACAAATTTATTTGATAATATTTAGGTCGGCGTGTGCCGGTGTTGAGTAACATAATTTTGGCTAATTCATATGGGGGTTACATTAATTTACAATTATTGTTTCGGCGGAGAGTATCGATTTGACCACCTGTGAAGGCGCACACATCAGCAAAAATGCTGACTATTCACGACTACAAACGTCGCTCAGAGGGCTCTTGTAATTGTCATACAATTACAAGGCTGATACTCGCCGCTGAAAAATTAACATTTAATTATTATGTATAAAAAAAGGTATAAAAAGAAAAGTATATCTAAATGATTATATATATATGAAACAATTATTATATGTGGATATTATATATTATTACATGTATTCCTAACAGATTAATTCTTTGTCTTAACTAGGAAAGTATTAATATTGCCCAAAAACAAATTCTTATCCAGACGGGAGAGAACAATGACCGTTGGAACGGTTGAGATAATGATAGCCTTTTGTGTCTTATTGCAGTGGACAAGTGGTGAAAAATCTAGACGGAAGGTCTCAATATATAAGTACTCTAATTCACTCACTGTTATTGGCAGTTTGGCTTTGGATAACAAGTATAAAATTGGCTTTCACCCAGAAGGCCCGGGTTCGATTCCCGGTATGGGAACCAATTCTGTTACGTGGGCATATTAGTGCCCGAGTCCTGACAAGGACTTGGGCCGAGGGAGAGGCGTCCGATATTCTGGCACCATTTGCCGGCATAAGCTACGTCGTATTCGGGTCGTGGGATCTTGGTAAGCCTCTCTCCTCTCCAACATAACGAGAATAAATATTAAAAGTGCCTGGAAAATAATATTACTTCATAAAGTTCGTCGGTCGTCAGTCCACACTGCCCCACAAGCTTAGCTGTCGCTTGATCGCATTACGATCGGGCTGTGGCCATATTCCCTCCCCTTCACACATTCGTGTGCCAATGGATCGTCGCGGGCCGCGCAATACGATCCCCTATTGCCAAGGTTGTCCGTCAAAAGTTATGTCATTGTTCTTGACCTACTCCACTTCTCGCGTCAGCACACCCCTTTAATAAAGCTTTAGCACTTCATGTTTTGATATCCTTTAACATTACAAATTTATTGGATAAATAATTGGATAAATAATTGGATGAATAACATAATGTTGGCTAAATCATATGGAAATTAAACTAATTGACAATATTTGGTTAGCGGAGAGTTGGTGCCCTGTTCGGGCGCCAAGCCTGTTACGTACGCCCTCCACATAGAAAGATTCACATAGAGAAACAACGACGAATCTTTAGACAGGAGGAGGGGTGCATGTGACTAACCAGACTCATACTGGTAAAGGCAGAAGAAAATGCAATTCGGCAATTCTCGGGTGTCGCGTGGCCAGAACAACGGCCACGATCAACCTACTGGTAACCATACTCCGGTAGCTAGCAAAGGGCAACAGCCGGCCGTTGACTCCCAAGATAGCAGTTATCAAGAAACAGTAATCCTAGGTGGGAACACCTAGTTTATCCGATCCATACCGGCAGCCAAGTAAAAGCTCTAGTCTAGTATAAAAGACCTTAGACAAATAGAGCTTGGAAGAGAATCCATTTGTGTGTCTTGCTGACGGAAGCCGGCAGCTCCGAGGGAAGACGACTTTCCCTGGGGTAGTCGTCCACGGAGTCTTCTGCCACCAGGACCAGCCACCATATCCAACAGTCCTTGAGGAGGACACAAATCGCTGCTCGAAAGATCCTTATGTGTTGGACCAGCGCCGCCATTGTCAACAAAGAACGTGGAGAGGATCAACAATAAGGACGACATCTGTCATACTGTGATGTTTTGTAGCCGCAGTACCCGTGATCCCCCATGCTCCTGAAAATTGTTCAGCTGTAGGAGCCATCCGTTCAGAGGCGTAGCGTACGTCGGAGAAAGTTGTGATGCAACATAAATGTGTTAATCGAGCCAACCAAAGCGAACTCATGCATAACCAAAGACCAATATCCTCTAATAATACAATTGGAGAACAAGTGAAAATCAACAAAAAAACATTGGAAGCATTCAAACATGCACTGAAATACATTTAAACCAACCGAATCGATAGACGAAGTGCGAATCATGATGAACAGCCGTTGAAGAAGTCGCATGCCTCTGGCATAATAGAAATATATATTTTGTGTTTAAGTGAATTGGTATACTTAAGAACAGCCGTATTTTGGTGCACGTATATTTATATATATATATATTCAATATAATATTTTCCAAAGCCCAGGATCCGGAGCGTCGAGATCTCATCGCCCAGGATTTAAAGAGGGGGTAAGTTTGTCGGAACACGGTTCCTTTCTTATAAACATATATAAATATCCGTGCAGTATCCTACAGTTTTATAGACTACTATAAACTTTTCCAGCGGCGAGTATCAGCCTTGTTGTTGTATGTACAATTGCAAGAGCTCTCTGAGCGACGTTTTGTAGTCGTGAATAGTCAGCATTTTGCTGATGTGTGCACCTTCACAGGTGGTAAATTCGATACTCTCCGCTAACCAAATATTGTCAATTAGTTTAATTTCCATATGATTTAGCCAACATTATGTTATTCATCCAATTATTTATCCAATTATTTATCCAATAAATTTGTAATGTTAAAGGATATCAAAACATGAAGTGCTAGAGCTCTATTAAAAGGGGTGTGCTGACACGAGAAGTGGAGTAGGTCAAGAACAATGACATAACTTTTGACGGACAACCTTGACAATAGGGGATCGTATTGCGCGGCCTGCAACGATCCATTGGCACACGAATGTGTGAAGGGGAGGGAATATGGCCAAAACACAGCCCGATCGTATTGCGATCAAGCTACAGCTAAGCTTGTGGGGCAGTGTGGACTGACGACTGACGAACTTTATGAACTAATATTATTTTCCAGGCACTTTTAATATTTATTCTCGTTATGTTGGAGAGGAGAGAGGCTTACCAAGATCCCACGACCCGAATACGACGTAGCTTATGCCGGCAAATGGTGCCAGAATATCGGACGCCTCTCCCTCGGCCCAAGTCCTTGTCAGGACTCGGGCACTAATATGCCCACGTAACAGAATTGGCGCCCAACGCTACGATTTTTCATATTCCTTAAGGAATTTTATTAGGGTCAACCATCTCGATGCCTGCGGTATCGGAGTGGATGCACCTAAGTATGGCAAAGCTTTTATCTTCATTTGCCATGAGTTATTTGACTGTTTTATAGAGCAGGGAACTTAAATAATTTTAAATATGCGCATACTTATCTATTTTGTCTTTCAACTAGTAACTTTAAAGTCCCCAACTTCTGTGACTGTCAGTGTTGAGAGGCCTCTCAACCAGAACTTTGTCTCAGAATAGAGGCTTGACTTTAAGATAATTTAATTTCTGTCTATTACAATTGTAGAATTCCCTGCTTTGTTCATGGACAAATTTACCGGAATTTCCTTAAACCAAGAACTATGAGTTATCCTTTTTATAATACTATAAAACTACGTGCTGAACGACTATTTGTTAAAATAACGTAAATACAATTTATAGGTGCTTTCTGGCCGACGCCACACGACGTACTACGCATTTGCCCGGTCGTTTGAATTGGTTCGAGTCCAGAAAGAGCAGGAGCGCAAGCATTACGGTAACGCATTTAGCAGTTGCGGTGCGGGTCTACTGTTCGTTTGTCGATCCAGGACAGAATGGGGGTGGGGGAACTGACAGGAAACGCAAAGCCGACGCCCCACAACGTACTGGGCATTTGTCCGGTCGTTTGCTTGGTTCGAGTCTTTGCTGTTTCCCTTGACATATTTGGGCGGTGGACGATTTTTAGTTTCTCTGGCCGACGCCCCACAACGTATTAGGCTAGTTGGTCAGGTCGTTTGCTTGGTTCGAGTCCAGAGAAATAGGAGACGGTTGTGGATCCCGAGAATGATCGGTCAAACAACTCGTTTTCCGACGACTGGCGGGAGGGGGTTTTTGGACAGATTCCTTATCTAGACACAGCCATTCCGTTTGGAACATTTGGGATGTCTAGAAAAAGGGAAAGTAAGGGCATGTTAGCTTAGCGGAACCGCGTTGTGTAGAAGCGGCTAACACCCCTAGTTAGGGAAATTTATTTTGTTTTTTTTTGGGGCTTGAATATCGGACGGTTCTTGACCGAAGAGAAACTTGAGAAACAGAGAGAAGCACCCCCAGTTTATAAACATTTTTATTGTCGACTTATTCAGCGTATACATCGCTGACCGGGTGTTTTGAAAAGAATCACGTGAACCTTTTATACCAAAACGCAAATAAAGTGAAGACAAATTTTAGTGCGTGTATTAATTCGCGCAAAGTGACAATCTATAAAAAGAAAGCGGAGGCCTTTAAAGAAGGTCAAATAATATAAATGAAGGGGGCCAAGAAGAAGGTCTTATTCCAACCCAGCACCGGAAGAGTGACCCGAGCAACAACGCGCGGAGACAACCACCAACCCCGGAGTGCGAGCGCGCCAAGGCTAGGAGACTCATCTGAAAGAGAGCCGTGGGAGCTCGCACAGAATCAGCCAGGACAGGTAGATACCCTGTCAGAAGAAAACAATTTGGACCAATATACTGAAGTGGAAGGAGCCGCCGGAGGGGAGAATCTACCCCTAGGACCGCCGAAAGGGAGATCAAGTATGCTTCCCCAATTTCAGAGGCACGAGGAGGACAACTTAGAGGCTGCCGAGCGACGTGAACAAAGATTGATGGAACTCTTGAGACAGAGCAACGAAATGCAGCGTGGAATGAGTGCCCAGATAGAAGCGCTGAAGGCACAGATAATAGAATTGCAGTCTCCGACACCCAGGGGACCCGAACAGAAGGGACTGCCTTCGCCGCCCCGAACTGTTCCGAATCCAACGGACAGCTTCTTGATATACCAAGAGACCCCGCCTCTGGAACCAGTAACGCAGGACATGCTTAGTAGCCAGATGCACCGGTTAAGAACACCCAGGCGGATGGACACCTCGTCCCACAGGCAGTCCAGAACAAACGAGAGGGAGACGAGTCACCAACTGCATCCAGAGATCGATCGGAGCTCATCATTTCAGGGACCAAGACCAAATGACGTCAGATTAGACAGATGGAACCTAAAGTTCGACGGAAGCGGTCGCGGCATGACAGTCGAAAGCTTCCTGTTCCGCGTAGACCGATTGCAAGAATTGTACGACCTCAGTCGCCAACAAGTCTTTCGTGAATTCCATCTTCTGTGGCAGGTGCAGCCACGAAATGGTATTGGCAGTTAATAGAGGACAAGGCAGAAGATTACGATTTTGACTACTACTCATTGACCCAAGAAATGAAACGAGCATTTTCCACTACCGGAAGTGACCTTATGAAAGTCAAGGAATTAATGGCACGCAAGCAAGGACAGCACGAAACCTTCAGCGATTATGTCTCCGATATGCACAACTTGCATTTCAAACTGAAGCATAAAATCGCTGAAGATGAATTTGTTGAGCTTTTGAAAAACAACATGAGCTCCCAGATGGGCGGCTTGCTGCTAACATCCCCATTAACTTCGTTAGCGGAATTCAAAAGGGAGGGTCTCCGAGTGGACCGCTGGTTAAAAAGTACTGCGAAAAACATGCCCAACACTACAAAGCTTTCCTAATAGTACAAAAGTACAAACATATAAATCAAACATTTCTAACAGATCGTCAGTTAGATCAAACACAGGTTCCATGCCCCAAGTATATGAATAATACTAGAGTACATAATATACCTTTAACATAAAGCAACAGCAGTGGAGATATCAGCCCGAACAGCTCAGCCGATAAAAACATAAGACTCTTGATCAGAGAAGTGGGTCGAAGCCACACGTGAACGGGCGCCTAAAAAGGAGAAGAAACACGGTACAGACAACGATGGTCGTACGCAGATTCCTTTTGCGAAGTCATTCCATGCGGTCCGCATCGATCACTTCGAGCCTGTTACGTACGCCCTCCACATAGAAAGATTCACATAGAGAAACAGCGACGAATCTTTAGCCAGGGGGAGGGGTGCATGTGACTAACGAGACTCATACTGGTAAAGGCAGAAGAAAATGCAATTCGGCAATTCTCGGGTGTCGCGTGGCCAGAACAACGGCCACGATCAACCTACTGGTAACCATACTCCGGTAGCTGGCAAGGGGCAACAGCCGGCCGTTGACTCCCAAGATAGCAGATATCAAGAAACAGTAATCCTAGGTGGGAACACCTAGTTTATCCGATCCATACTGGCAGCCAAGTAAAAGCTCTAGTCTGGTATAAAAGACCTTAGACAAATAGAGCTGAGGAGAGAATCCATTTGTGTGTCTTGCTGACGGAAGCCGGCAGCTCCGAGGGAAGACGACTTTCCCTGGGGTAGTCGTCCACGGAGTCTTCTGCCACCAACAGTCCTTGAGGAGGACACAAATCGCTGCTCGAAAGATCCTTATGTGTTGGACCAGCGCCGCCATTGTCATCAAAGAACTTGGAGAGGATCAACAATAAGGACGACATCTGTCATACTGTGATGTTTTGTAGCCGCAGTACCCGTGATCCCCATGCTCCTGAGAATTGTTCAGCTGTAGGAGCCATCCGTTCAGAGGCGTAGCGACCAATAGCATACGTCGGAGAAAGTTGTGATGCAACATAAATGTGTTAATCGAGCCAACCAAAGTGAACTCAAGCATAACCCAAGACCAATATCCTCTAATAATACAATTGGAGAACAAGTGAAAATCAACAAAAAAAAACATTGGAAGCATTCAAACATGCACTGAAATACATTTAAACCAACCGAATCGATAGACAAAGTGCGAATCATGATGAACAGCCGTTGAAGAAGTCGCATGCCTCTGGCATAATAGAAATATATATTTTGTGTTTAAGTGAATTGGTATACTTAAGAACAGCCGTATTTTGGTGCACGTATATTTATATATATATATATCCAATATAATATTTTCCAAAGCCCAGGATCCGGAGCGTCGAGATCTCATCGCCCAGGATTTAAAGAGGGGGTAAGTTTGTCGGAACACGGTTCCTTTCTTATAAACATACATATATAAATATCCGTGCAGTATCCTACAGTTTTATAGACTAATATAAACTTTTCCAGCGGTGAGTATCAGCCTTGTTGTTGTATGTACAATTGCAAGAGCTCTCTGAGCGACGTTTTGTAGTCGTGAATAGTCAGCATTTTGCTGATGTGTGCACCTTCACAGGTGGTAAATTCGATACTCTCCGCTAACCAAAAATTGTCAATTAGTTTAATTTTCATATGATTTAGCCAACATTATGTTATTCATCCACGGCACTCGCCGATATAAATATTATCCAATAAATTTGTAATGTAAAAGGATATCAAAACATGAGGGGGTGTGCTGACGCGAGAAGTGGAGTAGGTCAAGAACAATGACATAACTTTTGACGGACAACCTTGACAATAGGGGATCGTATTGCGCGGCCTGCGACGATCCATTGGCACACGAATGTGTGAAGGGGAGGGAATATTGCGATCAAGCTACAGCTAAGCTTGTGGGGCAGTGTGGACTGACGACTGACGAACTTTATGAACTGATATTATTTTCCAGGCACTTTTAATATTTATTCTCGTTATGTTGGAGAGGAGAGAGGCTTACCAAGATCCCACGACCCGAATACGACGTAGCTTATGCCGGCAAATGGTGCCAGAATATCGGACGCCTCTCCCTCGGCCCAAGTCCTTGTCAGGACTCGGGCACTAATATGCCCACGTAACAGAAATTTAAAATCTTTTACCTATAAAGTTTGTAAAATATACTACAATGAATATTTTGTCACAGTTAACCAAAGCTAGATTTGCTTTGAAGCGAAAATTCGATGATCTCAAACAAGTCAAAAATCATACGAATTTACAATTGGAGGAGACTTTTAAACCTATTACTGAACCCTTACATGAACTTGTTAAGGAAAATAAAAAACAAAAGGTTTCTAATGTAAAAGATAGTATAAAAGTAAAGCGTGAAATGAAGCAAATTAAAACATACGATGGTGATGAGAGAGAGCTTGACGATTTATACTTTACAACTAATGAGAAAGATCTGCAGTCTAATCGAAACATAACTCCACCAAGGTCTTTCGATAATAGTGATTCCTATAATCAATTCTTTTCACAGACGAATATAGAGGAAGATATAGAAGATGAGAAAAAGGAGACGGAAAAGAGTGAAGAAGAAGAAGGGACAACACCTTTACCAATTCATACAGAAGAGGCCGATATGGGTGTGGATGCAGAGCTAGAAGATAATAACACTAGTTATAATTATGATTTTAATATCAGTAATTTGACCAGAGGAAATGTGTTGGATAAAGGTTATGGACCTGACAAAACTGCAAACAATTCATTAACACTGGGAGATAAAGAAATAAAAATTAAAAATAATAAAATAACATTTTCTAGTGGAATGAGTTGTGATCTGACTCCTGGTCTGTACTCTCTAATTTTTCTTAGTAAACCTGAAAACTATGATGATCAAGACTTGAAAATGTATAAAAAAATTATTTTAGAAACGAATATACATAGAGTAGGCTTTAAACCTAATAACAGAATCAAGGGTACACGAGCATACAAATATAGCCATATTATTAAGAAGTTGATAGACAAAGATTTCAGTCCTACAACATCTACTCCACTTCGCTCAAAAACAGGTTTTGGTTACATAACTCTTCAGAAATCAAATCCAAACTATGTATATTGGAATGATGTAAGTGAGTTAGTCGAACGGTTGGAAATTTTAGTAGCATCAAAAGGAGCGGGTAACACCAGCCACAATAACGAAATTTTTTCAATATTAGAGGAATTGCGTGAAGAAAGGATTATATTTTAATGGGTATAAATAAGAAGGACAAATATGTTTTACATTTATAAACATCATGTCTGTCGACAAGTTTGGACATTTTTCTGTTGATAAGGAACGATCAGAAAATTTGAAAAGACGTGTTAATTCTACAGAGGGGTTATTCATCGATGAGGACGGTAATCTAAATGCTCAAAATAAACGTATCAAAAACGGATCTAAGCTTTTAGACAACAATGATCTAGCAACGAAACAATATACTGATGAGATTCTCGGAAAGTTGGCAGAAGATTTAAGAAAAATTGTAACTCAAAATGTTAATCGTCGACTCACAAAAATTTCAAGCTTAGAAAATAAAATTGAATTGAATAATAAGAGGGCAGACAGCGCTGACCAAATTTTTGCCAAAATTCTGGAAAAGATTAAAGCCATTGAGGACTATATATTTAAATATGTAACAAAACCGATATCATTACCGAAAAAAACCCCAATTGAGTTAGAAGGTGTCGCTTTTCAGCCTATTAGAAGAATACGATTAAGCGAGAAATCGTAAATGAGTTGCACTGACCATCTCGAAAAAACTTTCAACGAAGACGAGTGATTTCAAGGGATATAAACGATCTGTGGCAAGCAGATTTGGTTGAAATGGGAGCCTTTTCAAAATCTAATGATGGGTACCGATACTTGTTGACTGTTATAGACACATTTTCGAAATATGCTTGGGGTGAGGCATTAAAATCAAAAAATGCAAAAGATGTTTCCCAAGCCATGGAGAGAATATTTAAATCGGGTCATGGAACACCAAAAAACCTGCAAACTGATGATGGCACTGAATTCTTTAATTCTAAATTTAATGTATTAATGAAAAGTTATAGGATAAATCATTATTCAACCTTCAGTACTCTAGAAGCATCAATAGTTGAACGTTTCATTAGAACTCTTAAAGAATTAATGTGGCGTGAGTTTAGTTTCAATGGAAAATATAAGTGGATAGATATGTATAAACAATTAATTAATAAATACAATAATAGAGTGCATAGAACAATAAAAATGAGTCCAAGTAAAGTCAATTCCTCCAATGAAAAACAAATATTACAAACTTCGTATAATCACCTGAAAATATTTGTTGCAAGTAAATTCCGTAAGGGTGACCACGTTCGTATCAGTAAATATAAACATGTCTTTGAGAAAGGGTATACACCAAACTATACAACTGAAATCTTTAAAATTAGAAAGGTGAAGAATACATACCCTAAAACATACTTACTTGAAGATTTAGATGGTAGCCCGATTCAGGGCGAATTCTATAAAGAAGAACTGAAAAAAACACGATTTCCCCACACATACCTAGTTGAAAAAGTTGTAAGGCGAAAAGGAAATAAAGTTTTGGTTAAGTGGCTCGGGTTTTCAAAGACTAGCTGGATAAATAAAAAAAGACATTTTGTTGTGTAATAAATGATTTATTTAATTAATTTTTATTTGTATATTTATTTTTATATATATATATTTATCTTATCTTATATTAAGTTTAATAATAAACTAAAATTAAATATAATAAAAATACTTTTTACAAACTCAAAATCATTTTCATTTATATTTTCCAAAGTCTCGATCAAAATAAACCATCTCCAATTCAACTGATTTATAAAATAGTTCTTTTTCAACATGTTCCTTTTGAAATTTAAGGCTATCTAATGATTCTCCATCGTTCACATAATTATTTTGTATCATCTCACCCAAGCAAAATGAATTTGATTCTAACCATTCAACATTTTCCAAAATATCTTTTTCAATTAATCTCTGATGTTTTATTGATGTCGTACCATGGTCTTCGTTACTTAACTCTAAAAATTGTGTTTCATTAACATTACGTTTTCTTTTGTTATCTTTGCCACAAAGAATTTTTTTATTTACTTGAACTGTAGTTGTTTTATGTGCTTTTGATCTAAACATTGTTCTATTACCATATAGTGAGGCCCCAGTTAATAAAAAGTTTTTATAATCTTCAATAGTAAGATTTCGTGAACTCACTCCCTTTGCTTTATTATGTGAAGATTCAACTTAATCTATTTTATAACAATAAATCTTTGAGCACAGACCTACAAATTCTGTCATGAGTTATACCGTTAAGCTCATCTTTAAAAAATCCTAAGCTTTTTTTGTTAACTCTTTTGAAGTTATATAGATTAATTCTTTCATCTGAATAGTCCGATGTATCAAATTTTGCTTCAAGATCATTATGAATATCTTTATAAAAATCTTCAGTTTTTATTGTATAGATAAATGAATCAGTATCCATATAATTTAAGAGTAACTTTTCGTGAAACTTTGGCTTCATATATTGATAGTGAAAATCATACATTTTCCATTTCGATAAGTCTAATACTGCAAATCCTAAATACATTGGCTTATTAAATAGAACGAACAATCTTTTCATTTGAATTGCATTGAAATTATCATTAATTTTAGTTGCACTATGAAAATTGGATTTTGAAATTAAAGCTTTGGCACAATGTGCTTTTCGTCCAGTCTTCGAGCTATCCGAAGCTTCCCATGTATTAATAAGCTTAATATCGACCCTGCGCTCGGGATCTTCCATTGTTTTTCCGTAAAGAGAATTATTCATTAATTTAAAAAAATCTTTTTCAAATTTATTTTTTGCATTTTGCCTATGTAAAGTATTTAGATCAATGTAATTCTTTAACCAAGGCTTTTGCAAAAACTGAACACCTCTGTTCGGAGCAGATCGCCAGCGCCTAGTCATGCGCGCATAGGTGTACGACGGCACCTGCAGCGCTCTCTGCTTATCTTTCGCCTTCTTTCATACACCACTAAAGCTGTCGCTTATCTATTCAGCAACTACTTTGTAAGCCTGCATATGTCTATATGAAGATCTTGGAGCCAAGCTTTCTATACATTCACAGTCCGTCTGCCGCTCCGAATAAACGCTATACATTTTAATATAACCTATTCGTGCGTTATTAATTATAAATATAAGGGTGGCATATTTGTTGTCTTCCCCACAAACATTTGGTGACCCCGACGTGATAGCAGTTTTTATCGGAGCCTGCAACTCGGTCTCGCGATTGTTTAATATAGTTTAAACAAACGCTTTGTTTCGCTGTCGTTATCGTGCATTCGGTCACAAACATACGAACATACATACATACATATGTGCATATAAAAGTGCACAGCCGGCCGTTGGATTTTTTGTACATTTTGCGCTGTAAAAAAACACCAAAACTGTGTTGTGCAAATAATTCTTAACAAAGTGAATCGCATTTAATCTTTGTTAATAGCGCGTATTACATATATATATGTACATATAGCCATACATACATTCGTTTGCCAGTTACATAATCCGCTGTTGCTAGGCAGGCAATTTATCGACAAGAACAACAACAACCAAGTTAAAGGTTCCGTTGCATCTCGGCGACGCTTGTTAACCTTTACGTTTTCGCGGCAAAGGGTATACGGTGTTTTGTGCCTCTAACGCGGTCGGACATTTTATTTTATTTCATTTTTTTCCTTTCTCGTGATTGAAAAATGTCTGATACAGAAAACTCGGTTCGGGCTCAAAATGAATCCACAAGTGACGTCGACTACTACCGAGTCAAAGCCCAATCTATTTTGCGGCAAATGAGCTCGATGAAATGCTATTTAAACGCTGATGCGGTTAATCAGTTTGACGAAGCTGATTTGCTGGCGCGAATGGAATGGATCAATTCCTTAAACCAGGCATTTGATTCTGCGCAGACATCGTTGGAAAGACTGGATTTTGCAGAGATCTCAAGCGACCATCGGATTGAATTTGCTGAAGTCTTCATGGATGTGAAGGCGAAACTAAACCGAGGCTTGGCGGCTCATCGCAAGTCACAATTGCCGGCTTCAACCGCTGCAAATTCAACATCTATTGACATCACTAATAATGCGGATCTTTCTTTTCGATCTAGGAAGCCTCGGTTGCCAAATTTGGAAATTGCTCGTTTTCATGGATCCTACTCTGAGTGGCCGGATTTTCTTGCGACTTTCACTACGGTCATCGGAAATGATGATGAGCTAAGCGACATTGAAAAATTACAATATTTGCGTTCGAGTTTGGGCGGCGTGGCTCTGGAAACCATACGCTCGCTCGAACCATCGAATGCTAATTTTAAAAAGGCTATGAATTTGCTGGTTGATCGATTTGATAATAAAGTTTTACACTTTCAGGCACATGTACAGGCAATATTCGGTTTAAAGGGTGTCGAGAAGGGATCTTCGAAGGGTCTTCGGGAGCTGAGCGATTGCATGAATTCGCATCTGCGAGCAATTCGAACCCTGGCCAATACGCAACAAATTTTGGATGGACTTTTAATTCACATCGTCACTCGGAAACTGGATCGGAGGACGCGGGAAAAATGGGAAGAGGATTTGTCAATCACTGAGCTGTCTACCTGGGATGCTATGGAATCGTTTTTGGAAAAGAGGTGCAGGATGATGGAAAACTTGGATCAAGCCTTGGTAACTCAAACACCAGGCCAGCAGGTGGGAAAAAACTTGCACAAATATAACCAAAATACACTTATTGCTTCTGCTACTAACTCAAATCATTTGACATGCTTATTTTGCGATGCACGGGATCATTATTTGCCAAAGTGTTCTCGATTTTTAAATTTGAGTCCGAATCTTCGATATAGAGAAGCAAAGAAGTTGCACCTATGCCTCAACTGTTTGCGCAAGGGGCATAGTTTGCAGCAATGCAAGTCGACTCACTGCAAGTATTGTCGCATGAAGCACCATTCATTATTACACATGAACCATGACCCATCCGCAACATCAACCTCATTTTCATCTCCATCATGCGATCCATCCTCGAGCTCTCAGCCATTACCATCTACTTCATCAGCATTAGTATCATGTTCGCATACATCATCGCATCCTGATCATCATATACCAAGCCCTCCACCCAAAACCTTAAATATTTTGCCGATCGACTACGTGTTGCTTCCAACTGCTATTATCTACGTTAGAAATAGAATTGGAGCATTCATGCCTTGCCGAGCAATTTTAGATTCGGCCTCCCAGCTAAACTTCATAACCTCTCGCTTAGCTAGCCAACTAAACTTGAATCATAGAAAATCGCAAACGTCGATTTCTGGGATAGGAGAATCTTCCATGATCTCTGATAAGACTGTCGATATTCTTGTGCAATCACGGGATGCAAGCTATCGTGCGGCATTCACAGCGGTTGTGACTCACAGTATTACTGATTATCAACCCCATTTCAATATAAATGCAACATCGTGGAGGATACCGCAAAACATTTCACTGGCTGACCCTGATTTCAATCAATCACAACGAATTGACCTTTTACTCGGCGCTGGGTTGTTTTTCGAAATAATTTCTATGGGAAAAATTCATTTGGATAGGACTTTGCCAACTCTTCAGAACACCAAGCTTGGATGGATAGTCTCTGGAGGGTTATCATCGAACATGCCAACTCATAAATCGGTTTTGCAAGCCAGCATCAAGGACCCAGCTGATCATTCCGATGACACACTTTCCGCCATTGTAAAGCGATTTTGGGAAATTGAGGACTGCACTTCGTCTAAGCCATCTTTATTGCCGGAAGACTTGCGATGTGAGAAACTTTTTAATGAAAATTGCATTAGACTTGGAAACGGCCAATACTCTGTTCGTCTCTTGTCCACTTCCGGATTCGAATCTTTAGGTGATTCTTATTGCTTGGCTCGTCGTCGTTTCAAGAGTTTGGAAGCTAAATTAGATAGAAACCCAGCCCTGAAAGCACAGTATTCAGCATTTTTGAGGGAGTATATCGATCTAGGTCACATGTCTCTTGTAACTAAGGAACCGCCAGAAACACAATTCTTTTTGCCCCACCATTGCGTACATAAGCAGGAGAGCACGAGTACGAAGCTTCGTGTCGTTTTTGATGGATCTGCTAAAACAACTTCTGGTAGCTCTCTGCACGACTTACTTCTGGCAGGACCAACAATTCAACAAAAAATCTTTAATATACTGCTTCGCTTTCGATTTTTTAAAGTTGCCCTTTGTGGAGATATCTGCAAGATGTACCGTTGCGTGCGTGTTTCGTACCCGGATGATTTCTTGCAGTGCATCGTTTGGAGAGAAAGCTCCACGGAAGAGTTGAGTGTTTTTAAATTGAACACGGTGACTTATGGAACCAAGCCAGCAGCCTTCTTGGCTATAAGAGCCATGCATCAACTCGCTCACGATGAGGAGGAATCATTTCCTATTGGAGCAAAAATTGTTCCTAGAGATTTCTATGTGGATGATTTAATATGTGGTGGGGACTCAGTTGAGGAGGTGAGAGAAATTCGTCGTCAGGTGAAGGAACTACTGTCGCGAGGCCACTTTCCAATTCGGAAATGGTGTTCGAATGAGTCAGCAGCCCTGAAGGGAGAGTCTGAATGCGACAAGGAGCAGTTAATCAAATTTCACGATGGATCGGATGTCGCCAAGGCATTGGGACTAGTCTGGGATCCATCTTCTGATCAGCTCCTATTTCATTTTTCTCAACTGCCAACCAATCAACGACCCACTAAGCGGGTTGCATTGTCGACGATTGCCAAATTCTATGATCCACTCGGTTTAATAACTCCTATTATCACAAAATCTAAGATTTTTCTGCAATCTCTATGGAGTGCGAACGTGGATTGGGATGATGCACTGCCAGAGCCCATTCTTTCGTCATGGGGGGAGTACAGAACTTAAAATTCCCACGATTCGTACTGCAACCATGGGCTTCCGTTGAGTTGCATGGATTCTGCGATGCTAGCATGTCAGCTTATGGAGCGTGTCTATACTTGCGATCGGAGACCAATGGAGAATCGAAAGTCCATCTGCTCTGTGCCAAGTCAAGGGTAGCTCCATTGAAGGCCTTAACAATTCCAAGATTAGAACTTTCCGCAGCGCTTTTATTGGCTGAGCTAATCGTAAACGCCAAGGAAGCCATAGATTTCGATTGCACCTTTCATTGCTGGTCGGACTCGTCCATTGTGTTGGCGTGGATTCGGCAACCTCCGAGGGAGTTTAACGTTTTCGTATCAAACAGAATCGCGAAAATTCAGGAGATGACGAAAGGCATGTCCTGGCATCACGTTCCTACAAACTTAAACCCGGCAGACGTCGTATCGCGAGGATGTACCCCAAGAGAATTGTTGGAACATTCCCTTTGGGCTAACGGACCTCCATTCCTTCTGCAAAGCTCGTCAAATTGGCCGTCCCTGCTAGACTCAGTAAAGGATCTTCCAGAGCGCCGTTCTGTGGCTCTAATTGGGGCCGTTTGCATAGACAGTTTATCAAACTGCAAATTCCTCAACTCTTTCGATAAGTTGCAGCGCGTATTTGCATACATTTATCGATTTATTTCAAATTGCAGAGCCAAATCTGCGCCGTTAAAAGGTCGACTTTCGGTGGAGGAGATCAACTCTGGAACTGTACTTCTTCTGAGGAGCATCCAACAGGTTAACTTGGCGAAGGAGTATGGATCTCTTAGCCAGGGCAAGCCGTTTCCACAGAAAAGCAAGCTGGTTTCGCTTAGGCCTATACTCGGCTCCGATGGGTTACTTCGCGTGGGTGGAAGGCTTCAGAACGCAAACTTGGACTACGATACGAGGCATCCGATACTGTTGCCCAAGGATCATCCAGTCACCAAGGCGATCATCGTTTATTATCATGAGAAATATTTGCATGGAGGATCGCAGGCGCTGCTTGCCGCATTACGGCAAAGGTACTGGCCGATTGGAGGCCGCAAGTTCGTCGCCAGCGTTATCAACAAATGCGTCCGATGTTTCCGAATGAAACCTGTTACTTGGGAGCACGTCATGGGTAGCCTTCCAGCAAATAGAGTGCAGCCTAATCCAGCTTTTCATACCACAGGAGTGGACTATTGTGGGCCATTCTATCATAAGGCAGAGGCCAGAAATAAGGCACCCCACAAGTGCTATATCGCCGTCTTTGTCTGTTTTTCCACGAAGGCTGCTCATTTGGAAGTGGTCCAGGATCTCACGACGGATTCTTTCATTGCAGCGCTGAGGAGATTCATCAGCCTTAGAGGCAGTCCTCGTACCATTTGGAGCGTCAATGCTACAAACTTTGTCGGTGCAAAGAGAGAGCTTGCCGAGCTGAAAGAGCTCTTTTTGAGCGAGCAGCACACAGCATCGATATCTTCCGTCTGTTTACCTGATGGGATCGATTGGAAGTTCATCCCTCCGCGTGCCCCCCACTTCGGTGGTTTATGGGAGGCCGCTGTGAAGTCAGCTAAATTTCACTTCTACAGAGTCGTCGGTGCATCCATCTTAGCCATCGATGAATTAAGAACTCTTGCATATGAGATTTCTGCCATCCTTAACTCCCGTCCACTCTGTCCAATTTCAGAAAATGCTGAAAGCCTTGAGGTGCTAACACCGGCGCATTTCCTGAAGGGTTCCAGCTACACTAAGTTTCCTGAGCCTGGCATTACTCATCTCCGCGAAGACCGCCTCAGCAGATGGCAGCGGGTTACCCAGATGCAGCAACATTTCTGGAAAAGGTGGAGCAGCGAGTATTTGTCCCTACTTCAAGAGAGGAGCAAGTGGCGCGTCGAAACGTCTAACATCAAGGTTGGACGCATAGTTTTGCTGAAGGAGGACAACGTTCCACCCTTGAGATGGCAGCTTGGATGCATCCAGGAAGTCATACCCGGCGGGGACGGAGTCATCAGAGTAGCCATGGTCCGTACAGCTACGGGTCTGATCAAGAGAGCCGTCGCCAAGCTAGCCGTTCTGCCCATCGATTCCGAGATAGTTGGAACCTTACCTCTTCCAACGGGGGGAGTATGTTCGGAGCAGATCGCCAGCGCCTAGTCATGCGCGCATAGGTGTACGACGGCACCTGCAGCGCTCTCTGCTTATCTTTCGCCTTCTTTCATACACCACTAAAGCTGTCGCTTATCTATTCAGCAACTACTTTGTAAGCCTGCATATGTCTATATGAAGATCTTGGAGCCAAGCTTTCTATACATTCACAGTCCGTCTGCCGCTCCGAATAAACGCTTATTTGTTGTCTTCCCCACAAACAACCTCTATGGATCTTTTTCAATACTAACCCGTTCTGTATACATTGTTGCAAATTCCGATAATGTATTACATAATTTTTCTTATTTCCCAGGTCAGCAATTAATTTTTTTTACCTTATCCTCTTTTGAGGCCAGACAATTTGACGGACAAAATGGAAGATCATTATGAAGATCATGTAAACGGTATGGATATATTAAGTCCACTTCCAAAAAATAACCGTATTTGCTATCGATTGGAATATTATTAATATCAAAATTGTCTATGTCTGTGGTAGACATCCACTTAAAATCTTTATATGGTAAAGGTTGTGACATTGCCCAACCATACAAGTTATTAGCATCCACATACATTAAAAATGAAGACTCCTTCGAGGAATCATAATCTGACAAATATTTGTTATTTGCTTTTGTATATCTATGACAACATTGAACTAAACCACCTCGAATGCTACTTTGAATAAATCTATACATATCTATATCTGTCAGCAATTCAAGTTGAATATTTGTAGTTTCCAACATTGCCTCCCAAGATAGACCTGGTATCGTAAAATACTGAGCTGGGTCAAGTGAATAAATTTGCATACAAAATTTTCTAAAGTTTTCAAAAATATCGGTTAAAAGAAATACATCAGTTTTTAAATATAATTCTAAATAATCTTTAAGAGTGGAACATGAGAAATGCGACCAAACTTTAAGAGCTTGCTCATAATCTTCCTGAGAGCTTTCCCTTTCCGTTAAATTACTACAGAATGCTTCCCTTGGTGGGAGGGAAGTTTCCTCGAGTCTACTAGCGGAATCTAAATATTCATAGGGAAATATACCCTTCTTACGCATTAGTCGAAATTCTATATCATTACTGAAAAACGATTTTACAGTGTTCAATTGATCATCAACTAAATTAGAAGCTAGGGTATCTAAACTTGATGGCATAAATCTATATGTATCGAGAAAACGAATTTCAAAACTATTTCCACTTAAACTTTTTATTTTTTTTGAGACAGAAATATAGTTTTCCTTATTTATTGGTATTACGGAAATTTCACCGGGAATCTTTCCTAACTCTTGAATAAATAAATGACATTCGTATTTCGAAAAATTATGAAAAAATACTGGAATAAATTTCCTTACTTTATAATCCAAATTACATTTAGAGTGGGCTGCACCTCTAAAGCGACCTGTGAAATGACAATGATCTCTAACCCTATCAGTCCCTAAACCTTTCTGACAAATAGAACAATTCAATGAATTATCAAATATTTGCTGGTCATCCAAAGTCATTCTCATAGGAACTATTTTATGTAAGTAGTCATCACTTAATTTAGTTAAGTTTTTAATCAATGAACTTACAAAACTTACTCCCGAATTTTTTCCTGTTTCTAAAAAAAATTTATCTAGTTTAGAATCAAAAGCACACTTTATATAATACGCATATGATATTGGAATATGTTCATTAATATTAAATAATTTGGGGCTCACTTCAAGATTTTTTGGTTCCAGAATGCATTCGAAATCCGCGTAGACAACAAATGGAACTTGAAGCTGATGTTGAACTTGGGTAAATTCCAATGTATTATTCTGGGGGTGTGGCATCTTTGAGACCTTCCTAGTGCAGAGCGTTTTGTGTTTCAATGCAGCTTCCTCAGTTTTGGAAAAATTCAAACACACATTGCAGAAATATTGCGCCCTCTTCTGATTTCCTCTTTGCGCTGTCATTAGTCTTTGAAAGAGAATTATATACACATAATTTAATGCTTAAAAGAGATAAAAATGAATAAAAGAATTTACCTTGAAATATTTTTAATGTACATATAATGTCCATTTCCACCGTCTTCCAAAAACATCATATTGATATGAAGAGGTTTTTCCATTTCCGATTGAAAAAGTGGTCCAATTATTTCCCTCGTCTCTTCATTATATCCGAATACGTTTAAACTCATATGAGTATTCTTCTTTAAAAAATTTTTTATACATTTTATTTCAAGGGGGAAAGTCAACCCTGTGAAATCTAATTTTATTTCATCACTTATACGAATTATCTCCAGCGTTATATTATATGCCGAACATCTTTGCGGCCTGTTAACAATTTTTAAGGCAGAAATCAAAGCCCATTTAAAACAATATTGATCATTTTCATTACAAACATTGACTATTGCTTTTTTTGTCAAAAGGAAACGTGGTAGTGGTATAAAGGACGAACCAGCCATCGGTGTATAGTGGTTCACATTCATTTCCAAGCGAATCAATTTTATAAGAGACCATCCGCTGTCTCTCTCTTGAAATTCTTGAGTTTTAGAAATTATTTCCATGGTATGTTCATGAAAGATGCATTCTAAATCAGAATCTTTATTCATGATCGTCATTTTACTTTGAAAGCTTTTCATTTTAATTTCCTCAGAGTCATCTTTAAAAAGTATATACTCTGCAAACAATTCAAAGTTGACTTTTGCTGAAGTATAACTTTCTAATAGAATGGTGAGATGAGGTAGCAGTGACAATCCAGCTTCACTCAAGAAACTCTCAGGTAAGATGAAGTCCGATCCATCGTTTACATACATGTAATGCAGTATTCTTCCCTTGAATCCCTCAGAAATTTTTTTGACTCTTCCGTCAAGGGGTTGAATTGCATTTCGCTTATGCACCTCCGAACGGACATGGTTTGCCCACTTATTCTTTTGCAAGAAACACTTGCAGGATTGACAATACTGATTTTGGTTATTCATTTTATTTTATTCTTTTAGATTAAACTATTTTTTCACGATCACTTTTTCACTTTTACTTAAGTTGCGTTTGACGTAGCAGAGTATCCCACTTCAAGACTATTTTTGGAAGACTAACTAATGTCCTCGATCATTTATAGTGTTTGAAGTGGGCGTGAACGATAATATTGAAGATGAGAGGTGCATACTTAAGATTTTTTTTAAATAAAAAAACTTAGGTAATTCTAGTAGGTTACATCGACTATTCATTGGTTAGAAGAGATGAGAAGTATTGATTTTGAAAAATTTTTGATACAAGTGTAACCAATAGGACACCATCAAATCGATAAAGGAGACACAAAATCGTAGAATAAAGGAGAGTGTTGGTTAGAAGAGGTCGCACATACTTTGCTGCAGGTGGGAAAGGATAGATCTTGTCAATTTATACACACAATCATACTCAGGTAGCCAATAGGGGACAGTTTGGTAAAAATCATTTCGAGTTTGGGAAAAATCAAAGATTTTCATTTGTTGAATTTCGAGAATGCACATTTTTGGGTAAAAGAAGAGGAAAAATCAAAGATTTTCATTTGTTGAATTTCGAGAATGCATATTTTTGGGTAAAAGAAGAAGATGAAAACCTATATAAAATTTCCTTATAAATTGTGTAAGCATATTTAAAAGGGTAAGACGAGATTGTTGACTTAGATAGACAACATGCATTCAGTTAAAATAAATAATTTTCTGAATGTATTTGACGGAATTCTGTTCAATGCACACTATGTTCGGCTCCAGTTCATACAATCAAAACTCTTTGAATGTGATGGAGGTAATATGAAAATATCTATTCAAGGAAATCATATGAACACCTGCGTGTGGAGCAATGATGCAGCCACCGAGGGAGTTGATACTTGTGTATGGCATCGAATTTCGGATTACAAAAAGGAAGCATTCAACATTATGAATATATACTATAATCTAGAAAAAAGAATGAAAAAAGATTAAATAACGTAAAAAACATGTTCACAATACCAAAATAAATGAATAAATGTATTATTATGGTACAAAATAAAATTCTGACTTTTTATTTCGAGTTAAAATTACAGGTACGGAGAATGGAAAATATTTCCTTGACTAAGATATGTCGGCTACTTGCGAGTTGTTGCGCGGTCGTTATTTCAACCCCTATTATGGGAACGTATTAGAGCTAGAAGTCAGCCATGAGGTCGTTGGCGTGAGGCCCATGATCTTGTCAATGAGCGTGCGCCTTCAGGCTTGTGCATGTGTCCCTTTTATTGCGCCTGTCAATGAGCGTGCGCCTTCAGGCTTGTGCATGTGCCCCTTTTATTGCGGTCAGGTAATGGACAGGTGCGCATGTTCGGGTAGCTCTTGCTTGAATCCCTTCTATGACATGTTTATGACCCATTTGTGGAAAGGAGAGAATCTTAGAGAATTTACCAGTTAAACGTTCTGGGGCGGAAACAAAAATGTGTGTTTGAAAATATTCCCCATCTGAGAATCATTAACTTGTGAGATTTATTTTATTAGGGTTCTTTTGATTTCTAAATTAATTTTACAATCATAGAAAATATTATTCCTCAACATGATCGGACATGTTCCTCTAAGATAACCATCTTTGAATACTTTGGGTGTGCGACCTTTCTCACGTGCACAGCAACACCTGTGATAATGAGGCAAAAGGGTACGTGATCACACCTTTCCCCAACATGATCGGATATGTTCCTCTAAGATAACAACCTTTGGATACTATGGTTGTGCGACCGTTCTCACGTGCACCTTTCTCACCTGACTATTAATTGCACATAATGAGGGGAAGGATACATGATCAATATTGTCACATGGGGATGTGGGGGCGATGGGGGCAATTAAGTATACTCTTTATAGACATGATCGTGACATTTTTATGAGTTCAAAGTCCATTAAAATCACTTAATTTATTGGATTATGCTAATTGTCCCAGAACCCGCATAGGTTAATGAGGGGGAGGGGGGCTTGGGGCCATTAATATGCTAATTGTCCCAGAAAACGCCTTTCCCTACTACTCCCATGTAACTCCGAGCGATTTTGCAAAAAATGTAGATGTATGATATTATTAAAAGTGGTGTAAGCCTACCAATTGCATTCCGGAGTTTGTATTCATATGTTAACCCCAAGTTGGGGTGTGGGAGTCAACACAGCTGGAATGTGAAATTGTCGGCTAACCGCGAAAAACCAAGATTTGCCATAATTGGATTTACACTAAATGGAGAACTTATAACAAATAACTTATCAAATTTGAAGCTCTGAATGTTGATTTTAGTAAGAATCAGTATGCTCACCTATATGAAATGTATACAAGATTTCAATCTAGTTACTATAATCGAAAATCACAACCATTTTTGACCCCAAATGAATTTAAATCGAAGGCCCCTATTATTGTGGTTGATCTTTCATATCAAAACGAATCAGTGAAAACTGGTCCTATTGATGTGAGAATTTCAATTGAACTGAAGACACCAAGTCATGAAAATACCCAAGCTTACTGTCTCCTCATACATGACCGTTTAGTTGAATATAACCCATTAAACGGACTAGTACAACGAGTTGTTTAGCATTAGAAAAATGTTGAAAGATACTGTTTCGATTGATGTTCAAGGTTTCTTTGATAATAATAATAATAATTGTATTCTAAAAGAAATTGGAATTGTATTCGAAAAAGATCCAAACTTGAATAATAGTTTTTTAATAGAACCACCATATGATTTAACTTTGCTAAATACAAAATCTCGAAAGACTGCAATTTGGTTAGCCAATACACATCACAAAATTTTTTGGAACGATGGAGAAAATAGTTTTCCACAAACTCGAAAGTATCTAAGGACAATTACAAGCGGAAAACAAATTATTTGTAAAGGTGTGGAAAAGAAACGATTTCTACAGAAGTTTTTTGGGAGTCGTCAGCTCATTGATATCGAGAAAATGGGCTGTCCGTCATTAAACAGGTTTAAAGGAAACCGGTTTCCCTATTGTGAAACACACCTTAAGGGCGGAGTTTGTGCTCTTAACAATGCATACATTATTTTGACATTTTTTAAAAGTACCTCCAAAACAATAAAATAATTTTATACATCATTTTAAAGTTGAGACTAGATGTGTAAGGACCTACAAGAAATAAAATTAACAAAATGAAATTTCATGAGGAAATTGACCAATTTATTGAACAATTTAAAGGACAGATAATTGGTCAGCATTTTCAATACCTTCTAAACACAAAAACTATGTTCATGAATCGAGGTGAACATGATCTCAAAACTACGAATTATGGTGAACACTTTACATTTTGTAATCCAGAAATGACGTCGGAAACGTGCGCCTGCTTCTTCTATGCAAATCGCCGGAATCAAAGCAGAAAATTAATTTCTATATATAATAAAAATGTTCGCAATACCAAAATAAATGAATAAATGTATTATTATGCTACAAAATAAACTTCTGACTTTTTATTTCGAGTTAAAATTACAGGTACGGAGAATGGAAAATATTTCCTTGACTAAGATATGTCGGCTACTTGCGAGTTGTTGCGCGGTCGTGATTTCAACCCCTATTATGGGACGTATTAGAGCTAGCAGTCAGCCGTGAGGACGTTGGCGTGAGGCCCATGATCTTGTCAATGAGCGTGCGCCTTCAGGCTTGTGCATGTGTCCCTTTTATTGCGCTTGTCAATGAGCGTGCGCCTTCAGGCTTGTGCATGTGCCCCTTTTATTGCGGTCAGGTAATGGACAGGTGCGCATGTTCGGGTAGCTCTTGCTTGAATCCCTTCTATGACATGTTTATGACCCATTTGTGGAAAGGAGAGAATCTTAGAGAATTTACCAGTTAAACGTTCTGGGGCGGAAACAGAAATGTGTGTTTGAAAATATTCCCCATCTGAGAATCATTAACTTGTGAGATTTATTTTATTGGGGTTCTTTTGATTTCTAAATTAATTTTACAATCATAGAAAATGTTATTCCTCAACATGATCGGACATGTTCCTCTAAGATAACCATCTTTGAATACTTTGGGTGTGCGACCTTTCACACGTGCACAGCAACACCTGTGATAATGAGGCAAAAGGGTACGTGATTACACCTTTCCCCAACATGATCGGATATGTTCCTGTAAGATAACAACCTTTGGATACTATGGTTGTGCGACCTTTCTCACGTGCACCTTTCTCACCTGACTATTAATTGCACATAATGAGGGGAAGGATACATGATCAATATTGTCACATGGGGATGTGGGGGCGATGGGGGGCAATTAAGTATACTCTTTATAGACATGATCGTGACATTTTTATGAGTTCAAAGTCCGTTAAAATCACTTAATTTATTGGATTATGCTAATTGTCCCAGAACCCGCATACGTTAATGAGGGGGGAGGGGGGGGCTTGGGGCCATTAATATGCTAATTGTCCCAGAACCCATCTTTCCCTACTACTTTCATGGATCATGACCAGCTGCCCCGGGACTATGTTCGCCTTTGGAGAAAGCCACTTGCTGCGGTCCTGCAAGGTGTGCAGGTAATATCGTCGCCAAAGCTCCCAGAATTGTTGCTTGATGTGGGTGACCCGTTGCCAACGTGTCAAGTGCGATAGGTTGCATTCCTCTAAACTTGGCTCTGGAAGTGCATTTAAAGACGTTCCGACCAAAAAATGCGATGGAGTGAGGGCTTCTCCATCGTTTGGATCTTCTGAAAGAGGCACGAGGGGTCGTGAGTTGACAACCGCTTCAGCATCAACTGCGACAGTATGGAGTTCCTCGTACGTCAGATGTGAGTGACCAGTGTTTTTTACCAATAAAAGCTTCATGGACTTTACCGCCGCCTCCCACAAGCCGCCAAAATGTGGTGCGCGGGGTGGAATGAAGCTAAATTCTACGCCATTGGATGAGGTGAACATTTGTAAGTCCTTCAACGCTTGCTGGCTGAAGAGTTGCATTTTAAATTCCTCTAATTGAGTGCGGGTTCCAACGAAGTTGGTTGCGTTGTCGCAGAATATCCGATTTGGCAAACTTCTCCGCCCGATGAAGCGCTTTAAACAGAGAATACAGGTATTAGTTGACAGATCAGATACAAGTTATACATGTACTGCTTTGGTGGCAAAGCAAACGAATATATGTTTTGTATGGAGCCTTTCCGCGAATGCGATAGGACGTCAGAAATGGACCACACAGGTCGACTCCAGATACAGCAAAGGGTTTTGTGAGTGACAATCCGCAGGAAGTGACCCCATGATCTGGTCCAGCAAATGAGGCTTGTAATGATAGCAGTGGACACAGTTGCGCACCACTTTGCTAACTAGTCGACGAAAACTAACGATCCATACTTGGAGACGCAGGATTCCGATTAGAGCCTTGGGCCCTGCGTACATGTTAGTTTGGTGAAGAAATTCGATGAGTTTATATGTGAATTTGTGATCTTTTGGCAGTAAAAGTGGGTACTTGGCTTCTACCAGGATTTGCGCATTTTCTAGACGCCCGCCAACACGAATCAGTGTCACCGTGCGAGTTCCTATAGCTGATTCCGACAGAAAAGGTGTCAGCCTTTGAAGATCTGCGCTGAGGACTTTACCCTTCTGTAAACAATCTATTTCCTTCCAATACGTTTGATGCTGAATAAGTCCTATAATAAACAGGAACGAGTGCTGTAACTCAGTTGCTGGCATTTCAACCGCTTGCGACACGCAGAGGTTTTTGCTTGCAGGGATCTTGTTAAACGCCCGCAAAACGTAAGCTGTGACTCGAAGAACACGATGATACGAAGAGATTCGATTGAGAATTTGATCAAGGATGTTTTCTTTAGATTCGGTGCATTCGATTTTGTCCAACGACTGCGGCCAAAGATGTTCTTCCAACTTAAGAAAGGTTGGCCCTGTAAACCAACTTGTATTTTGAAGTTCGCTGACCTTGCATCCACGAGATATGATGTCAGCCGGGTTTTCGCCAAGAAATGTTCGATGATTGAATTTGAATTTCTGAGATCCGATTGGCTACAAAGCAATTTGATTGGGAAGAGTGCATAGTGAGCCAATGTAATACGATTTTGGAGTCTGTCCAGAAAACAACCTTTTGTATGTTGCTGAACTTATATTTTATTTTGTTCCACGTATCACAAAGAATTGATGCAGCACAGAGCTCTAATCGTGGAAGAGAAAAGACTTTAATTGGGGCAACCTTTGACTTTGCTATGAGTAAATGCGATTCTACTGATCCATTTTGAATTGAGTGCAGATATATGTAACAGCCAAATGCACGCTCTGAAGCATCTGCGAATCCATGTATTTCGCAGTCATGTTTCGGGGAAAGTCCTACATATCGGGGTATGGCGATTTGGTTTAAATTGTGCAAGTCAGGATAAATAGATTGCCAACGATCTATTAATTGTTGAGGCAGTATTTCGTACCAATCCAAATGACTCATCCACAGCTCCTGCACAAAAATTTTGCATCTTATAACCACTGGTCCTAACAAGCCAAGTATGTCATATAAGCGTGCAATAATTGAGAGAATGTTCCTTTTCGTCATAGCGTTAGTTTTTGGCAAATCGAACCAAAAGCAAAATTCGTCCACCTGTGGCCTCCACGACATTCCTAAGGTTTTTGTGATATCTTTGCTGTCTAACTTGAATCGATGTTCTCTGATATTATCATCCAACTTGCTAAAATTCCATTTGGCTAACTCCAATCCGGCACAAGATAAGATTCCAGTAACTTGATCAATCTTCAATTTTAAATCCTCAATGCAGTCAGCTCCTGTAAGGAGGTCATCGACATACATCTCTTTAGATATAATTTCAGATCCTCCACCTCCACCAAATCAACTGAAACTTGCAGTCATGGGGATCTACAATGAATTGCCAATACATTTTTATACCCGTTACTCGTAGAGTAAAAGGGTATACTAGATTCGTCGGAAAGTATGTAACAGGCAAAAGGAAGCGTTTCCGACCCCATAAAGTATATATATTCTTGATCAGTATCCTTAGCTGAGTCGATCTAGCCATGTCCGTCTGTCCGTCTGTCCGTCTGTCCGTCTGTCCGTCTGTCCGGATGAACGCTGAGATCTTGGAAACTATGAGAGCTAGGCTATTGAGATTTGGCGTGCAGATTCCTGAGCTTCTTACGCAGCGCAAGTTTGTTTCAGTAGAGTGCCACGCCCACTTTTACGCCCACAAACCGCCCAAAACTGTGGCTCCTGCAGTTTTGATGCTAGAATAAAAATTTTAACTGAAATGTATTGTTCTTATCAATACCTATCGATTGACCCAAAAAAAATTTTGCCACGCCCACTTTTACGCCCACAAGCCGCCCCCAAACTTCAAAAAATCGTAAATATGAACGTGGTTATCTCGGAAACTATTAAAGATAGAGAATCGGGATCTCAGACGTAGATTCCGTAGCTTTGTACGCAGCGCAATTTTGTCACGCGAATATGCCACGCCCACTATAGCGCCTACAAACCGCCCAAGCCTGTGGCGTCCACAATTTTCATGCTAGATAAAAATTTTTAACTGAAATGTATTGGTCTCGTCAATACCTATCGATTGATCAAAAAAAAAAATTTGCCACGCCTACCCTAACGCCCACAACGCTTAAATCTGCCTTCCGCCGGTAGGTGGCGCATTTAAATCTCGCTTTGCTGCTTGCATATCTCCATTTCCCTTTGGTCTCTTAAGCTGAGTAACGGGTATCTGATAGTCGAGGTACTCGACTATAGCGTTCTCCCTTGTTATACCCGTTACTCGTAGAGTAAAAGGGTATACTAGATTCGTCGGAAAGTATGTAACAGGCAGAAGGAAGCGTTTCCGACCCCATAAAGTATATATATTCTTGATCAGGATCACTAGCCGAGTCGATCTAGCCATGTCCGTCTGTCCGTCTGTCCGTCTGTCTGTCCGTCCGGATGAACGCTGAGATCTTGGAAACTATAAGAGCTAGGCTATTGAGATTAGGCGTGCAGATTCCTGATCTTCTTACGCAGCGCAAGTTTGTTTCAGCAGAGTGCCACGCCCACTCTAACGCCCACAAACCGCCCAAAACTGAGGCTCCTACAGTTTTCATGCTAGAATAAAAATTTAAACCGCCCAAGCCTGTGGCGCCCACAATATTCATGCTAGATACAAAATTTTAACTGAAATGTATTGGTCTTGTCAATACCTATCTATTGATCCAAAAAGAACTTTGCCACGCCCACTCTAACGCCCACAACGCTTAAATCTGTCTACCGCCGGTAGGTGGCGCATTTCAACCTCGCATTGCTGCATATCTCCATTTTCCTTTGGTCCTTTTAGCTGAGTAACGGGTATCTGATAGTCGAGGTACTCGACTATAGCGTTCTTCCTTGTTTTTATATCAGCTGTTACAGCATGCCTATACAACCTTAATAAAAGCAGGGTTAAGATAAGGTCTTTCTAAACTGTCAGTCCAACCATTAAAATGTTATTTAATGATACTCCTGTCGACGACTTCGCAGATGCGTCAAAAACTACACGCAACTTTGTTGTTAAGCTGTCTGGACGCAGTACAGCGTGATGCGGGATTACATAGTGAAGTTGGTTTGGGTCAAAACTATCTACAGGTTGCATGTGTCCCAGATCAATATATTCTTGCATGAAATCAGAATACATTTTTTTTTGATCGGGTAAACGTTGTAAACGACGCTCTATTTGCCAAAATCGTTGCTTGGCAATATCCACTGAAATTCCCAATTGTTGGGTAGATTTCGAAAAGGGAAGCCGAACTTGAACTCGCCCATTCTCGAGAAAAGCAGAGTTTTTGCAGAAGTGGCGATCACATTCTTCCTCTTCAGTTGTGTACTGGTTTTGAGATGATTCTGGAAATGATTCGATTTCCCAAAACCTTTTTAGATTGTCATTCAGCTGTCCGGACTGCGAGATTTTGCACATAAGAACATTAGCCTTTGCCCTAGATTGCGGATTGTCAACAACTTGTCCACAAATAATCCATCCGAGTGTAGTGTTAAGTAGGCATGGCAGCCCAGGCCCCAGTGATAATTTTCCGCCAGTGAGCAATTCGAAGAATTCCTGGATGCTCAAAACTACGAATTATGGTGAACACTTTACATTTTGTAATCCAGAAATGACGTCGGAAACGTGCGCCTGCTTCTTCTATGCAAATCGCCGGAATCAAAGCAGAAAATTAATTTCTATATATAATAAAAATGTTCGCAATACCAAAATAAATGAATAAATGTATTATTATGCTACAAAATAAACTTCTGACTTTTTATTTCGAGTTAAAATTACAGGTACGGAGAATGGAAAATATTTCCTTGACTAAGATATGTCGGCTACTTGCGAGTTGTTGCGCGGTCGTGATTTCAACCCCTATTATGGGACGTATTAGAGCTAGCAGTCAGCCGTGAGGACGTTGGCGTGAGGCCCATGATCTTGTCAATGAGCGTGCGCCTTCAGGCTTGTGCATGTGTCCCTTTTATTGCGCTTGTCAATGAGCGTGCGCCTTCAGGCTTGTGCATGTGCCCCTTTTATTGCGGTCAGGTAATGGACAGGTGCGCATGTTCGGGTAGCTCTTGCTTGAATCCCTTCTATGACATGTTTATGACCCATTTGTGGAAAGGAGAGAATCTTAGAGAATTTACCAGTTAAACGTTCTGGGGCGGAAACAGAAATGTGTGTTTGAAAATATTCCCCATCTGAGAATCATTAACTTGTGAGATTTATTTTATTGGGGTTCTTTTGATTTCTAAATTAATTTTACAATCATAGAAAATGTTATTCCTCAACATGATCGGACATGTTCCTCTAAGATAACCATCTTTGAATACTTTGGGTGTGCGACCTTTCACACGTGCACAGCAACACCTGTGATAATGAGGCAAAAGGGTACGTGATTACACCTTTCCCCAACATGATCGGATATGTTCCTGTAAGATAACAACCTTTGGATACTATGGTTGTGCGACCTTTCTCACGTGCACCTTTCTCACCTGACTATTAATTGCACATAATGAGGGGAAGGATACATGATCAATATTGTCACATGGGGATGTGGGGGCGATGGGGGGCAATTAAGTATACTCTTTATAGACATGATCGTGACATTTTTATGAGTTCAAAGTCCGTTAAAATCACTTAATTTATTGGATTATGCTAATTGTCCCAGAACCCGCATACGTTAATGAGGGGGGAGGGGGGGGCTTGGGGCCATTAATATGCTAATTGTCCCAGAACCCATCTTTCCCTACTACTTTCATGGATCATGACCAGCTGCCCCGGGACTATGTTCGCCTTTGGAGAAAGCCACTTGCTGCGGTCCTGCAAGGTGTGCAGGTAATATCGTCGCCAAAGCTCCCAGAATTGTTGCTTGATGTGGGTGACCCGTTGCCAACGTGTCAAGTGCGATAGGTTGCATTCCTCTAAACTTGGCTCTGGAAGTGCATTTAAAGACGTTCCGACCAAAAAATGCGATGGAGTGAGGGCTTCTCCATCGTTTGGATCTTCTGAAAGAGGCACGAGGGGTCGTGAGTTGACAACCGCTTCAGCATCAACTGCGACAGTATGGAGTTCCTCGTACGTCAGATGTGAGTGACCAGTGTTTTTTACCAATAAAAGCTTCATGGACTTTACCGCCGCCTCCCACAAGCCGCCAAAATGTGGTGCGCGGGGTGGAATGAAGCTAAATTCTACGCCATTGGATGAGGTGAACATTTGTAAGTCCTTCAACGCTTGCTGGCTGAAGAGTTGCATTTTAAATTCCTCTAATTGAGTGCGGGTTCCAACGAAGTTGGTTGCGTTGTCGCAGAATATCCGATTTGGCAAACTTCTCCGCCCGATGAAGCGCTTTAAACAGAGAATACAGGTATTAGTTGACAGATCAGATACAAGTTATACATGTACTGCTTTGGTGGCAAAGCAAACGAATATATGTTTTGTATGGAGCCTTTCCGCGAATGCGATAGGACGTCAGAAATGGACCACACAGGTCGACTCCAGATACAGCAAAGGGTTTTGTGAGTGACAATCCGCAGGAAGTGACCCCATGATCTGGTCCAGCAAATGAGGCTTGTAATGATAGCAGTGGACACAGTTGCGCACCACTTTGCTAACTAGTCGACGAAAACTAACGATCCATACTTGGAGACGCAGGATTCCGATTAGAGCCTTGGGCCCTGCGTACATGTTAGTTTGGTGAAGAAATTCGATGAGTTTATATGTGAATTTGTGATCTTTTGGCAGTAAAAGTGGGTACTTGGCTTCTACCAGGATTTGCGCATTTTCTAGACGCCCGCCAACACGAATCAGTGTCACCGTGCGAGTTCCTATAGCTGATTCCGACAGAAAAGGTGTCAGCCTTTGAAGATCTGCGCTGAGGACTTTACCCTTCTGTAAACAATCTATTTCCTTCCAATACGTTTGATGCTGAATAAGTCCTATAATAAACAGGAACGAGTGCTGTAACTCAGTTGCTGGCATTTCAACCGCTTGCGACACGCAGAGGTTTTTGCTTGCAGGGATCTTGTTAAACGCCCGCAAAACGTAAGCTGTGACTCGAAGAACACGATGATACGAAGAGATTCGATTGAGAATTTGATCAAGGATGTTTTCTTTAGATTCGGTGCATTCGATTTTGTCCAACGACTGCGGCCAAAGATGTTCTTCCAACTTAAGAAAGGTTGGCCCTGTAAACCAACTTGTATTTTGAAGTTCGCTGACCTTGCATCCACGAGATATGATGTCAGCCGGGTTTTCGCCAAGAAATGTTCGATGATTGAATTTGAATTTCTGAGATCCGATTGGCTACAAAGCAATTTGATTGGGAAGAGTGCATAGTGAGCCAATGTAATACGATTTTGGAGTCTGTCCAGAAAACAACCTTTTGTATGTTGCTGAACTTATATTTTATTTTGTTCCACGTATCACAAAGAATTGATGCAGCACAGAGCTCTAATCGTGGAAGAGAAAAGACTTTAATTGGGGCAACCTTTGACTTTGCTATGAGTAAATGCGATTCTACTGATCCATTTTGAATTGAGTGCAGATATATGTAACAGCCAAATGCACGCTCTGAAGCATCTGCGAATCCATGTATTTCGCAGTCATGTTTCGGGGAAAGTCCTACATATCGGGGTATGGCGATTTGGTTTAAATTGTGCAAGTCAGGATAAATAGATTGCCAACGATCTATTAATTGTTGAGGCAGTATTTCGTACCAATCCAAATGACTCATCCACAGCTCCTGCACAAAAATTTTGCATCTTATAACCACTGGTCCTAACAAGCCAAGTATGTCATATAAGCGTGCAATAATTGAGAGAATGTTCCTTTTCGTCATAGCGTTAGTTTTTGGCAAATCGAACCGAAAGCAAAATTCGTCCACCTGTGGCCTCCACGACATTCCTAAGGTTTTTGTGATATCTTTGCTGTCTAACTTGAATCGATGTTCTCTGATATTATCATCCAACTTGCTAAAATTCCATTTGGCTAACTCCAATCCGGCACAAGATAAGATTCCAGTAACTTGATCAATCTTCAATTTTAAATCCTCAATGCAGTCAGCTCCTGTAAGGAGGTCATCGACATACATCTCTTTAGATATAATTTCAGATCCTCCACCTCCACCAAATCAACTGAAACTTGCAGTCATGGGGATCTACAATGAATTGCCAATACATTTTTATACCCGTTACTCGTAGAGTAAAAGGGTATACTAGATTCGTCGGAAAGTATGTAACAGGCAAAAGGAAGCGTTTCCGACCCCATAAAGTATATATATTCTTGATCAGTATCCTTAGCTGAGTCGATCTAGCCATGTCCGTCTGTCCGTCTGTCCGTCTGTCCGTCTGTCCGTCTGTCCGGATGAACGCTGAGATCTTGGAAACTATGAGAGCTAGGCTATTGAGATTTGGCGTGCAGATTCCTGAGCTTCTTACGCAGCGCAAGTTTGTTTCAGTAGAGTGCCACGCCCACTTTTACGCCCACAAACCGCCCAAAACTGTGGCTCCTGCAGTTTTGATGCTAGAATAAAAATTTTAACTGAAATGTATTGTTCTTATCAATACCTATCGATTGACCCAAAAAAAATTTTGCCACGCCCACTTTTACGCCCACAAGCCGCCCCCAAACTTCAAAAAATCGTAAATATGAACGTGGTTATCTCGGAAACTATTAAAGATAGAGAATCGGGATCTCAGACGTAGATTCCGTAGCTTTGTACGCAGCGCAATTTTGTCACGCGAATATGCCACGCCCACTATAGCGCCTACAAACCGCCCAAGCCTGTGGCGTCCACAATTTTCATGCTAGATAAAAATTTTTAACTGAAATGTATTGGTCTCGTCAATACCTATCGATTGATCAAAAAAAAAAATTTGCCACGCCTACCCTAACGCCCACAACGCTTAAATCTGCCTTCCGCCGGTAGGTGGCGCATTTAAATCTCGCTTTGCTGCTTGCATATCTCCATTTCCCTTTGGTCTCTTAAGCTGAGTAACGGGTATCTGATAGTCGAGGTACTCGACTATAGCGTTCTCCCTTGTTATACCCGTTACTCGTAGAGTAAAAGGGTATACTAGATTCGTCGGAAAGTATGTAACAGGCAGAAGGAAGCGTTTCCGACCCCATAAAGTATATATATTCTTGATCAGGATCACTAGCCGAGTCGATCTAGCCATGTCCGTCTGTCCGTCTGTCCGTCTGTCCGTCTGTCTGTCCGTCCGGATGAACGCTGAGATCTTGGAAACTATAAGAGCTAGGCTATTGAGATTAGGCGTGCAGATTCCTGATCTTCTTACGCAGCGCAAGTTTGTTTCAGCAGAGTGCCACGCCCACTCTAACGCCCACAAACCGCCCAAAACTGAGGCTCCTACAGTTTTCATGCTAGAATAAAAATTTTAACTGAAATGTATTGTTCTCATCAATACCTATCGATTGACCCAAAAAAAAGTTTGCCACGCCCACTTGAACGCCCACAAACCGCCCACAAACTTCAAAAAATCGTAAATATGAACGCAGATATCTCGGAAAATATCAAAGATAGAGAAATGGAAATTCAGATTTAGATTCCGTAGGCTTGAGCGCAGCGCAGGTTTGTCACGCGAATATGCCACGCCCACTCTAACGCCCACAAACCGCCCAAGCCTGTGGCGCCCACAATATTCATGCTAGATACAAAATTTTAACTGAAATGTATTGGTCTTGTCAATACCTATCTATTGATCCAAAAAGAACTTTGCCACGCCCACTCTAACGCCCACAACGCTTAAATCTGTCTACCGCCGGTAGGTGGCGCATTTCAACCTCGCATTGCTGCATATCTCCATTTTCCTTTGGTCCTTTTAGCTGAGTAACGGGTATCTGATAGTCGAGGTACTCGACTATAGCGTTCTTCCTTGTTTTTATATCAGCTGTTACAGCATGCCTATACAACCTTAATAAAAGCAGGGTTAAGATAAGGTCTTTCTAAACTGTCAGTCCAACCATTAAAATGTTATTTAATGATACTCCTGTCGACGACTTCGCAGATGCGTCAAAAACTACACGCAACTTTGTTGTTAAGCTGTCTGGACGCAGTACAGCGTGATGCGGGATTACATAGTGAAGTTGGTTTGGGTCAAAACTATCTACAGGTTGCATGTGTCCCAGATCAATATATTCTTGCATGAAATCAGAATACATTTTTTTTTGATCGGGTAAACGTTGTAAACGACGCTCTATTTGCCAAAATCGTTGCTTGGCAATATCCACTGAAATTCCCAATTGTTGGGTAGATTTCGAAAAGGGAAGCCGAACTTGAACTCGCCCATTCTCGAGAAAAGCAGAGTTTTTGCAGAAGTGGCGATCACATTCTTCCTCTTCAGTTGTGTACTGGTTTTGAGATGATTCTGGAAATGATTCGATTTCCCAAAACCTTTTTAGATTGTCATTCAGCTGTCCGGACTGCGAGATTTTGCACATAAGAACATTAGCCTTTGCCCTAGATTGCGGATTGTCAACAACTTGTCCACAAATAATCCATCCGAGTGTAGTGTTAAGTAGGCATGGCAGCCCAGGCCCCAGTGATAATTTTCCGCCAGTGAGCAATTCGAAGAATTCCTGGATGCTTAGTAAAATGTCAATTTTTTGTGGTTTAAAAAACAATGGGTCAGCCAAATCTATTCCGTCAGGGATTGACCACGTTGATGATTCTATTCGAGTGGCGGCTTGAGTCAATGCTATTGTCTTGGTAACAGCAAATTGCAATGACCATTCGTCAGCAGACAAACGTGAGCGTATGGTCCTCGAGACTGAGAACCGAAGTTTGGCTCTAAAATCTCCTATACCAGAAACTTCAAAATGTTGACGCTTTCGCTGAAGTTGTAATTTGTTGGCCAAACTATCTGTGATAAAGTTAATTTCCGAGCCAGAATCAAGCAAGGCCCTTGCCGGGTGGAACATTCCGTACTTATCCTGGATAAGAACTATAGCGGTTGGAATAAGAGCTCGATTTGATTTACGAGAAAGACATGCGACTACCTGTGTGGAGCAACGAGGTTGCTCGTTTGTCTGTTCTACATTTGATTGAGAAGTTTCTTGTGTTTCACTCCTGCGATGTAACGAAGAATATTGCAACCCGCGACAAGTCCGACAGCGAAATTTTGAAGGACAGTCAGCTGCGATGTGGCCCTTATAAAGACAGTTTAAACATAGCGCAGCCTGTTTGACCCAAGCATGTCGCTTCTCATGTGGAAGTGCAACGAACGAAGGGCACGATCCTAGATTGTGATCTGTAGAATCGCATTTTATACAACTGCCTCTAGCCGTTAGGAATGCCCTTTTGTGGGGGGATTTAGTTTTTCTGAACGCTTATCATACTGCTTGAACTCCTGGCCTGGCTTTGCGCTGCATTCTAGAAACTGACAATGCATACCTAATATGTTGTAGAAATTGTCCCAAGTTGGAAACTGCTCATAGTTCTGACCTCGATCATAAGCATGTTTTGAATCTGAATCAACCTTTTGCAAAACGAGCTGAATCAAAATGGCTTCAAAAGCATTTTGTTCGGTGCCAAGAGAGAGTAGTGAACCACGCAAAGCTGCCACTCTGTCTAAAATTTCTCGAAGGGATGAAGAATCAGATTTTCTCATTTGAGAAATGGCAAAAAGGCTAGATACATGTTCGAGTAAGATCAACACTTTTTTATCGTATCGTTCCTTAAGGCGCTCCAATGCCTTTTTGTAATTTTCTTCTGATACTTGAAATGCAGCCACTACACTCAATGCAGGACCAGAAAGACATCCGAGTAGATACGTAATCTTGTCAATATCAGAAAGTAAGACATCATCATGAACCATATGATTGAAGGCTGCAATAAAACGGTTGTACTCCCCATATTTTCCGTCAAATTTTGGTAGTTTTAGAAAAGGTAATCGAATATGGGAACTGGCCCCTAAGCATGTGGAATTTATCAAGACGGAGTCCTCAGGGCCATTGCGCTTGCAAACATTTGCACGTTTTAAAAGCGTAGATTTTGTTGCTATAAAATCTGCCTCAAACTGATCGCGAGAATCTTCTTCGAAGTCTATTTCTTCAATTTGCTGTTGAACTTGATACAATTGCCTAAAGTGCGATTCCAAAAGGGCCAAGTGACACTCTGCCGATGCAGCATCCATTGCTGTGTCTGCAACCGCTCGATTTGAAGTTCGTTGCATGTTTCGTTGCAGCAGAGTTCTTTTGCGCCTAAGTGCAGCTAGCTGTTCTTCTACAGATGGTTTGGTCATGTTTGCAAAGAGATGAACGATCAGCCAAACTGTAAGGAAAATGCGTTTGAGAAGCTTTGACAAGTTTTGAAACCCTACAACAGTTTTAAAGTAACTGCGAAACCTTTTGATGTAAATCTGGGGTACAGCAAGCCTGCGTGTTCTGAGAAGCTTTTACGACATAGGTTAAATAAATCACACCTATATATATAGATAAACCCAGACTTTTCCTTTTCTTTTATTTGTATTATTTGCGTCCGAAAGATCAAATCACAAGTGAGCTGGGTTAAATCTGCCGATTTAAAAGCTTACGTGCTCCAGTATGTGTCTCAGGTGTACTGGTGACGTAATGGTGTGATGCCGTAAAGTCCAAGTTGAGATAACTTTCCAACTGATCCGCTTGAATTGTAGCTGCTACTGAATCCCTTGTGATCCCTCACAGCCGAGTTGTTAAGGTTTAGGACAGTTGTCCTGTCACGGTCGCCAATGTTTAATCCGCTGCCTAATGGGAAGCAGCCAAAAGTGAAATTTGCCCTCGTGCAAATGCCAGTGGTTGTTGTTATTGCACCGCCTCTGCCCCTGTGCAGATGGCGGAGCTTGATCCAAAAATTAAAACGACGGAGTCAATGATATTTACTTCACGAAGTACTGTGTGAGACTGTATTCTGCTTTTGGTTATACATTTGGTTGGGCTGTGCATAACAAGAAAGCTTATGATTTTTCATTGTGGATCATAATGCTTTACAATAGATGGTAATCTTGTAGCATACAATTTCAACTAAAATAAAGAGGCAAGCGTGAACAGTTATCTTTGGCATTTAAAAAAAATCACAGATGTGTTTTAAAAATTAAACTAAACTAAAGAAATTCTGAAATTTTTGTTTTCGGTCACTTGATTTTTTTATTTTTTATGTAAAAAATTATAAAGAACAATATACCACACGTTATTTATTTATCTTTGTATTGTTTCCCTTCAGTTCCATAAAAAAAGTGAAAAACTTGTGAATCACGTGGGACATGTCCTCTTGCTCAATTGAAGAACAACCCCTTCAGTTCTGCAGTAGGGACGCGGTGACATGGCTCAAGGCAAAAAGCTTTTTTTGTTTTTTTTTGTGCCTAAAACGCTGTGCCGCTGTTGACGTCAGCAGAGCAGTCGGCGCAGCGTAGAAGACTGCCCACGAAAACGATCGTGCAACATAGAGAGGCAGATATTCGGATATTTCCCTCTCTTTCTTGTCTTATAATCTGCCTGCACTCCGCGCTCGTAGATACAAATTTCGGCCGGTCCGTTATTTTTTTTGCGTCTCTCCGTTATGTTCGGCTATCGACTAATATTTCGGCGGAAAAATTTTCGTGGAGCAGCGACATGTGAATGCCCTAATATTTTAGGAGCATTATTGTGTATCGAAAATATACAACTTATATTATTTTATAAAAGTAAATTATTTGATTATAGTAAAATTAAGTAATTTGGATTTACTTATAATGTTATGTTTACTTATTATACATTTTTATTACAATATATTTTTTTAGTGTAATTATAAAAAATTAGTCCGTTAAAATTGATTTCAATATTTAAAACATTAGTAGTATTAGTATTAACATTTTTAAAAAATTCGTATTGTATTTTTTACTTAAGAAGTACAAATTATGTAGTCGGATATTGTTCGCCTTAGAAAGGGTATAAGTGCAGAGGCATGCGCCAACAGCGAAGAGAAAACAAAAGAAATCAAGTAAAGGGGTGAGAAGACTTGGTGCATTCTGTTTGAGTGATTGAAAGGGAAGCATCCATTTTAATTGTGCGCAGCAGAGTTACTTTAGTCGTCTCTTTAACTTAATATAATAAAGTCAGGTAAATGTTACGTTAAGTTTAAGATGTTGTGAATTGATCTTAGTTTAAAGTACGTATACTTTGAAGGTATTCAATGGGTTCCGTTAGCCGAAAGTGGATGGCGAAATGTTTTGTGCCAGAAAAAATCCCGCAAAGGGTTTATACACAGCTCTAAAAGGTAAATATACAAATAAACTAGTAAAACGAATTTTTTAATCATATCCCCATACATTTTGTACGAGCGTTGGCCAAGGATTCGGTGGACCCGGACAAAGGTTTAAGGAAAGCGATGACCAATGTAAAAAGCCAATAACGTAACATAAAACTAGGCTTACTATAATAATTGTCCTTTAACAAATAACCTAAATAACACTATTTAATTAAAATGAAATTAAAAGTAAATAAAAATGTGTGTATTTTAAATTCAATATTTTCATAAGTGAAAACTCATGGAAAAATTGGGACGTGTCACTTGCAAGTGATTTCACAAGTGAAAACTCATGGAAAAATTCTGATTTTCACAAGTGATTCTCTTGGGACGTGTCACCGGCACGTGACAGGCCATACGAAAAATGAGTATAAGGAACAAGTGAAATCCCGTAGGACTTCGAAAAATTGTCATTTGAATTTTCACTTGTGAAAATGCGGACATCCCATACATTTTTCTATATGGAGCGTCACTTGTTCTTCACTTGTGCAAGAGGACATGTCCCACGTGATTCCCAAGGTGATTCACAAGTGAAACTTTTTTTTTGGAACTGAAGGGAACCCTTAGTTCTTCATTAGGGACGCGGTGACATCGCTCATGGCAAAAAGCTTTTTTGTTTTTTTTTGTGCCTAAAACGCTGTGCCGCTGTTGACGTCAGCAGAGCAGTCGGCGCAGCGTAGAAGACTGCCTACGAAAACGATCGAGCAACAAAGAGAGGCAGATATTCGGAGATTTCCCTCTCGCCTTCGTCATCGCCTTTCTCAAACATTTGTCCGGGTCTTCGGAGTCCTTGGCCAACGCTCCTGAAAAAATGTATGGGCATATGATTAAAAAATGCGTCTTACTTGCTTATTTGTATATTTACCTTTTAGAGCTGTGTTAAACCCTTTGCGGGATTTTTTTTTTTGCACAAAACATTTCATCATTCACTTTCGGCTAACGGAACCCATTGAATACCTGCAAAACTTATGTACTTTAAACTAAGATCAATGCACAACATCTTAAACTTAATGTAGCACTTACCTGACTTTATTATATTAACTATACGATTAAAGTAACTCTGCTACGCACAATTAAAATGGATGCTTTCCTTTCAATCACTCAAACAGAATGCTCCAGAGTAACTATTAAAAGCGGTTGCGGAGGTTTTTTAGGCGGTTTTAAATGTATTTTGTATGAGTTGTTTTTAATTGCAAGCGTATACTCATCCCATAATCAGTGTGTTTGGTATTCCACGGAACCCTCCCGTTTTATTGCATTTGAAATATTGTGACCCCTCGTTATCTTCTGAGAATGAGCAGGAGAAAGTGAACGTGCGTACCCACGAACCCTAATCTCACCCCCTAACCACGAGTCCTTGCTCATGACTGCTTGTGCGCGAAGGTGTGAAATATGAATTTTGTGAGTTTTGTTCAAAATGTGCAGTTTTTATTTTAGAACAGAGAAAATTATACCATTGGAAAAGGCTTGACAAATTCTTTCCAATGACACCAAACTTTTTTTTTTTTTTTTTAGTGAGGGCGTATACTAATTACGGTATCGGCGGTCATCGTCGTTTTTTGCCTTTTTCAGTCGAGTAGTGGGAATATACGGGAGCGGCGGTTTTCGCAGCGGCGGCTTGGACGCTGCCGAGACTGCCGCTGCGATGACCGCCGCTGCGGTCTTATTCTCTAGTTTTTCTTATATGTTATACGATTCTTTTTGAGGAGTGTGTCTAGGAAAAATGAGCTGAAGAATCACTTTAATGTTCAAGTTGTATAAGACTTATAGGATCACTTTTCAGGGCTGAAGATATACAAAATTGTTTGTGTCTACGATAAAGTTAGACGGGTGTGTATAGAAAAATAAGGTAGTGGGATCACTTTAAGGTTAATGTTTTAAATTTCCTATTGGGAACACTTTTCAGGGTTTATATCTAGAGGCCACCCAATAATATTTATGAATAGGATAAAAAGTTTAGTTTTAAGAATTTCTTAAAACGAAGCACTGTAGCGGAAAATTGTAACGAATTTCAAATTCTGCCTCCTCCCGTATATTCCCACTACTCGACTGAAAAAGGCAAAAAACGACGATGACCGCCGATACCGTAATTAGTATACCCCCTCACTTTTTCAAGCCCTTTCCAATGGTATAATTTTCTCTGTTCTAAAATAAAAACTGCACATTTTGAACAAAACTCACAAAATTCAAATTTCACACCTTCGCGCACAAGCAGTCATGAGCAAGGACTCGAGGGTAGGGGGTGAGATTCGGGTTCGTGGGTACGCACGTTCACTTTCTCCTGCTCATTCTCAGAAGATAACGAGGGGTCACAATATTTGAAATGCAATAAAACGGGAGGGTTCCGTGGAATACCAAGCACACTGATTATGGGATGAGTATACGCTTGTAATTAAAAACAACTCATACAAAATACATTTAAAGCCGCCTAAAAAAACCTCCGCAACCGCTTTTAATAGCTACTCTTCGCTTAAGTCTTAGGAAATTCGAATGGTTGCATCGCGATATCTTATGCCTTAACTGCCTCTTAACTGACCATTTATTCATATCTGGCTTACACAGAGATTGCCTTTCCTTAACCTATGTCAAAGTTGTACACCTTCGATATTTACCTACATCCTAACCACTCCTACACCACGTTCACCCCCGGTAACTTGTTATCAATACTTGTGTTCGTTTTCCTTCTAATAACCATTCTACTGGGGTATTGGGCTGCTCCTTATATTCGAGAACCAATCGGATTGGTTCTAGGAGTACAACATGCCTGTATGCACTCCCTGTAGATGTCAACCTGTTAAGTGAACATTCTAGACTATAAAAATGACACCACTCAAATTTCTCAGGATCAGTTCTTCAAATGCCTCAGTACTGTATTCTAATAAATTAATTAGATCCACATCGGTCCTTGTAATCGCGCCTAACAATTCGAATCGTGCTTTTTACCTTTTTAACGAGTGCACAATGGGCGATTTGTCGATTTTGGCGGCATAAAGTCTAAAAATAAAGCTAGAGACATATTTTTTTTTTTACACCTTCGATTGTACACCTTCGATATTTACCTACATCCTAACCACTCCTACACCACGTTCACCCCCGGTAACTTGTTATCAATACTTGTGTTCGTTTTCCTTCTAATAACCATTCTACTGGGGTATTGGGCTGCTCCTTATATTCGAGAACCAATCGGATTGGTTCTAGGAGTACAACATGCCTGTATGCACTCCCTGTAGATGTCAACCTGTTAAGTGAACATTCTAGACTATAAAAATGACACCACTCAAATTTCTCAGGATCAGTTCTTCAAATGCCTCAGTACTGTATTCTAATAAATTAATTAGATCCACATCGGTCCTTGTAATCGCGCCTAACAATTCGAATCGTGCTTTTTACCTTTTTAACGAGTGCACAATGGGCGATTTGTCGATTTTGGCGGCATAAAGTCTAAAAATAAAGCTAGAGACATATTTTTTTTTTTAAATGTTCGTTATATTTAACTGTAATTTCGGATTTTTTTTTTCGACAATTGGGTCACTCCTTTTTTTCCGCCAATAATAAGTGCATTTATTTAAGAAAAAATTAAAAATGTTCAACTAAAATTGAAAGAAAATAAAAAGCTTTATTTTATTATACTTAGACATAATATTAAATAAAAAAGATTACAAATTTTTATTCATATATGTAGTTATATTATTAAAATCTTTACAAATAAGCAGTTAAAAATCTTCCTCATCTAAAACGAACGAATATTCATTGATGTTATCATAATCTTCTTCGTCATCTGTTTCACTATCCATGTTATTATTATTATTAAAATTAAAATTTTCATTATTATTTTCTTCAGATATATAGCATGAACTTATATTTAAGGTTGGAGTTTCCAAAAACGCAATAACTTCTGCAGGAAGTGATTTTTTTTAAGCAGTTTTGGAGTATTATGTATATTCAAGCTTGAAATTAGAGGGTCGGATGAGTCAATAGATCTATAAAAAACGTCAGTTATATTATTTAGCCTGCAATTTTTTCTAGCATGGGAACGTCGGTCCATTTTATAGAGTTTGTTGCGTGCCTCTGATGCATTTTCGCCCAGGCACCCAACAGGAACTACAAACTGATCCATAATATCTGATCCGTGAACTATAATCTTGTGAACTGTTGGGGACATTGGGTACCATGGATACGCCTGCATATACAATAAAAATGTATCGTTGCAAAAACTTCGAAATTTGTCTGTGTTTATGGCAAATTCACACGAAATTGCTATTAATAAATGGTGGAATTTATTTAATAGGACCTCGTCAAACAATGTGATTTCTGCAAAAAGTTTGGTATTTGCAAAGATTCGCCTCGCCGTATTCCCATCGTTGCTGTTACCAGATCCATTCTGTTTTGGTATGCTAATATGTAATCCCATTTCCTTCCATATTCTTTGTTGGATTTCCTTCTTCCGCGATATCATTTTGTTTTTATTCTCTCCTTTTACGTGCCAAGTTTTAATATCGATTCGATATGATATGTTTAAAACGAATTCCATAAACCTGATCCAGGCGTGTAACGGACTAACGCCGTATTTCAAAGAGTCAGGTTTAGGTTTAAAAATTTTAGAACTGAAATCATTAATGTGCATAAGCGCTTTTGGATTTATAGCACATATAGGACAACATTGCGTAGATTTCGTATTTGTTAAAACATTAAGTACCTTGCCGTCAATCAATGTCATATATGTTTTAAAATTAACCGAAATGTTTGCGCTATGTGATTTAAAATTGTGCAAGTTTGCTACTTGCATATCTAAATTATGCTTTTCTTCTTGGATTTTTGCAATGCTTTCTTTAGCGTATTCAATTTTAATCGGCCTGCAGAAGCGTACAGACTGGGGGCTTTTGTTTACCCAAATTAAACGATTTAAAGAATCCACTAATCTTATTGGAATCATAGTTGCCACGAATAGAGAACTGTCGGAAGAATCGGGTTCATCAAAATCGAATTTCTGTTTATAGGAACTTTGACCGGTCGACCCATCAAATCCATAACATGCAATAAGTGTGCACTCTGTAACATTTTCCATTTGTTCCAAAACTTCCTTTTGTAAAACTAAAATTCGTTCAGCCGTATGGCTTAGCAAATCCTGCAAAGAAACCTTTGCAACAGATTCTGTAATTTGTACTCCTGTTGGTCTGCACTGCATCTTCGTTTGTTTTATTGCATCATAACCAGGATATATGTCGTTCCCGTACGCCTTATTTAGTTTCTTAGTATTAATATATTGTTGTTTTGTTAGCCCATTTTCCAATATATAGGCTAAGGCTACATTATTTGACATTTTTAAAGGCTCTTTGTTTGACACATTCTTAATTTTTTTTTCTATATTGACTTCCTGCTGCACGCCGACTGCTTCATTATTTTTTCTTTTTCGCGCAGATGTTGAGGCTGCATGCAGAAGTAAAGGAGTTGACATGTCATTTTCTATGGCAACTTCTAGAGCCATTTTCCTTCTAAGCCTTGACCCGGCCTCTGTATACCCTAATTTTGGGCGTCCTATTTTGGAAGGTGATGAATTTTTGGTATCCTCCATATCGATTCGTATTTCAAAACTTTTTGAAAACCATTCTGAGTAAATCGACTTAATTTTATCCAGATCTGCGTGATGTTTGCGTAAATACCGTTTAATATGTTTTACAAAAATTGATACTTTGGCTTCTATTGCATTCATGTGCGATATGCTCAAATCATCTTTATTTATTTTTGTTAAAATAAACGACGTTACAGCGCTTGCGTTACGATTGTTGCCGTTCCAAATATCGGCAAGCTCGCTGTTGGTAATCGCAACAACAACTACAAGTGCATTTTTTGTATAAACGGGGGAAAACGGGGAAATGAGATTTTTACCAAATGAAAATATACATTTAAGTTAGTAACTTGCCATTATTAGTTGCCTGCTCTGGCTTGCTCTTGATATAGAAATACTTCACGGAACACGATTACAATTGTTAAAATTTTAGTTCAAATACAACCAACAACAACACTGGACAAAAACAACAACACAAATATTTATGTACTTTTGCCATAACATACAGATTATATTTACCTTGATCTTTGTTTTCCATACTAAATATATATATTAAACTGCATAAAAACATACGCACACTGATCAATTGCAGAAGTAAAATTTTCGCGGTAAAGCCTAGTACTCACATCGACGAAAACCGCGAGCTAACCATAGGAGTGAGCGAGAGGCAAACAGGCGGCTAAAGGTTTTCGTCGGGTCTGTTTTTCAGCGCGGTACTCAGATGAGCTAAGGAAATACCAGAAAAAATACCAGATTTCGCGAGTGAATTTTCGATGAACGCCGTTAGCCGCGGCCCAAAGAATAAGAAATTTAATCTTTGGCGGTGTTCGTGCAGAAGCGGTGGGGAATTTAAAAATTAAAAATGGAAGAAAAACACCCAAAACGGCTAAAGGTCAGTGCAGATGAAAAAGGACGGCTAATTCAAGGTGTTGTCCATTGTTGTGGGACTTGACCGACAGGAAGCAATACCACAACGGGGCAAATCCGCTGAATAGTTGAAGCGCTGGAGGGGATCCACTAGAGAATCCCAGTGGGAAGGAACATGGAACATCGCTCGATCTCCGACGAGCTCTCCATTGAGGACTCCTCCTTCACCAGCTACTTGGCAGCTGGTGATGGAGCGGAGATAGAGGATGCGCCGGCTTCTATAGGGAGGAGGAAATAAGGTCGCCCGCAAAGGGACAGCTGGAGGAGCCATTACCAGCCATTATTGGCCAGCTCGGAGCTGGACTACAGATGGCGCAGGAAAGATGGCGAAGCATCCGTGTATGTATGTATGTAACAAATTGATATTTTTATTTATTGTTTAGCGTAGCGCACTTATTAAACTAACAAAAAATAACAAAAAAATTTTAAAAAATTAGCTTCATTGCTGTTTTTTTCTTTGGAAATCATTAGGACTACAAAATATCGTCTCACAAAAGTATTCGTTTTTTTGTTTCGACATTAAATATTTGTTTTTTTTTTTAAATTTACTATTTTGTGTGCAAGCCATTGTTTTCCTTAATAGCTTTTAAGCGTCTCGGCATTGACTCGACTAGTTTTCGGCACCTCACTTCGGGTATATTCGACCATTCCTTCAGCAATATCTCCTTTAGCTCATTCTTGGAGGAAATCTTATGTTCCTGGACTTTTAGCTTAAGATGGGCCCAAAGGTTTTCAATAGGGTTGACGTCTGGGCTCTGTGGAGGAGTGTGGATCTGCTTGGTATTGTACAACAGCCACGACTTGACTTTCCAAGCCGTATGTTTGGGGTCATTGTGCTGTTGGAAAATGAACTTGTCGCGTTCTAGACCCATTTTGGTGGCACTGGAGTGTAAATTTTCCTTTAATATTTTCAGCATTCATAATTCCGTCTATAAAAACCAACTTTCCAACTCCTCGAGCGGACATGCAGCCCCAAACTAGTACGGAACCACCGCCATGTTTCACCGTTGGTTTGACATTTTTCAATTTAAGCTCTTCACAGGGCTTTCGCCACACTTTTCCTTCTCCATCAGACCCGAATATATTGAATTTGCTTTCATCACTAAATATTACTTGCTCCCAGTACTCCAAATTCCGGTCTAAATACGTTTGAGCAAAAGAAAGCCGCTTTGATATATTGATGGATGAGAGCAAGGGTTTCTTTCTAGGGCATCTCCCATGCAAATCTTGGCTTCTGAGCACTCTTCGGACGGTTTCAGTGGATACGTTTGTTCCCAGGGATGTGGATATGACGGTATTAATTTTCGGAGCCGAAAGGTGCGGGTTTTTCCTGTTTTCTTCGAGGATTTTCCTCTCTTCTCTGTTAGTTAATGATTTCGGACGGCCAGAACGGGGTTGATTTTCCAGGGAATTTCTGGATTTCAGTCGAGAAATAACACTTCTTATGGTTGAAGGACTTCTATCGAACATCGCACAAATATATTGAATCGATCGACCCTCATTATGTAGGTGTAAAATAATTTTTTTTTGCGAAACGTTTAACTCCGTTCCCTTCGGCATTTTGTTAGAGATTTACACCAAGAATGACACCAAAATTATTGGGTTTTTCCCCGAATTCAGTCCTTAAAATACAAACGCAACCAAAATGCCAAAAAAAAATAATGCGCTAGCCCCAAAAAATACTAAAAAATAAAAAATTTGTATGTGCAACGAATACTTTTGTGAGCATACAAAACGGTTCATATATATATTTTTGTCGATAACTTTTTATGGAACACGTTTTCTGTTTGGTTTTTTTCGTCATATACTTCACAAAATATGTATCTTTGCAAAAATAAACCATTTTTTAACACTTTTAAATAGTTACTTATTTAAAATTGGCCTTTTTCTCTTAACCCTCTTTGCAACGAATACTTTTGTGACTCACTGTAAATTAAAACATTCGTTGACAATTTCATTTATTTTTATTTTAATTTCTTTGTGCACCAGCAGACTCTTCTTTTTTAAATTGCTCCAATTGATTTGTTTTCCGTTTGTCAACAAACCCAGCTGCTTGACAGTAAGACCATGCCACATGTATGGCGGGTGAACTTTGAAAACTTCGGTCACACTAAAAAGAATAAGATTTTTCGACTAGTGAAACCCTTAGCCGATCTGAGTACTAGGCTTAACTTTTACAATCGAAAGCTGCTTGCCATCAGCTGACTTTAAGAGGCTGCCACATAAAGAGAGTTGCCACCCAGCAAAAAACAAAAAATTTTTTAAGCTTCCTGAAGTGTTTACTATTAATAAATAACAAGGTTTTTTTAATATTCTATCATACATTTTTTGACTTTATGCCACTTTTTTGGGAAAATCGCCCAATGTGGAGTGGTTGAAAATTGTTAACAACATAACAACGTATAACAATATATTTTTTGAATAAAAAAATTTAAATTAAGAACCTAAAAATGGAGTCATTCATTGCTGGTGATTTGTGCACCAAAAATGTGAAGATGAGTGAGTTTGAAGCTCATTATGCTCAGTGCTCAAAGCCTCGGAATGCCTTCGAAGTTTTAATTCGAAAATCTAAAATAAGGTGTGACTTATGCTCTACCTTAGTTCATAATTATGCATTTGACGAGCACTATCAAAATTGTAATGGACCAAAAAATGCATTCAATATTTTAATGAATGTTGAAAAACGGTATCCCCAAAACAAAAGGCAAAATCATCTGGACGATCATCCCACAACATCATCAAATGCTCTCAAACGGATGAGAATGGATGAGGGTAAGGAAGTACTCAATCAAGAAAAAAAAAGCTAAGATTAGCGAAAATAAAAAGGATTTAAAATTAGAACTTGTATGCCCTACTTGTGGTGACAAATATCTTGCATCAAGGGAACGTCAACACATATTGACCGATAAGCATAAAAATGCATCAGCCAGAGAAGTAAAAAATAATGAAAATATAATTCTTCTTAACTCACAAACTGTGTTTCCTGTAAAATCATATCGAATCAATAGTACAGTCCAAAACACTATTGATTTAAAAGATTTTTATCAGCATTGCCAAAAAAATATAATTGAAATTATAAAGCATTGCATGATAGAATATAGAGCCATTAAATTCAACCTAAGAGTTTATGGTACCTATATTAAACAAACAGACGAAGGAGTTACTGTTGAAACAACAAAACATTTTGGGACTGCATATAAATCTGTATACCAAAATGAAAATATTATCGATGAACTAAATATGGCAGTAGATAGCTTATTAGCATTGAGCAGTGAGTTTCAAGAAAAAGACTCTGGTTGGGCAATACAAAATTTCAATTATTTTGAAATTACTATAATCAAGCTAGAAAACATTCCTGCTAGCGGATACATACAGGCCCCGAAGGATATAAGAGCCCGAAATGCACTTATAAACGTACAGAATACTGACGTATTTTGTTTCAAATAGTGCATACTGGCATTCATAGCTAATAAAACTCATGAGAGTGCTACCTTTACAACAGCAAAGCAAAAAAAGTATTCACGAGAGAAAATGACAAAGACCACAACTTACCACATTAATATTAATAATGAAATAATTGTATATGACGGTATAAGATTAAATTTTTCAGGAATCGAGTTTCCAATCACGAATAAAGGAATTATTCATTTCGAGAACAATAATAAAGATTTTAGTATAAATATTTATGAGATCGATGCTGATGGTGACAAAATTATCGGTCCAACGTTTAGAACTAAATGTATTCGAAGTAACCACATAAATATATTGGGAATAAATAACGTTAACCAAGAAAGTATGCATTACGCTTATATTACAAGTGTAAAAAGATTATGCTACTCACAGCATTCCAAGGCCAAATCAGGAGGATATTTTTGTGATAACTGTCTACAGTTTTTCACGGTTAATAATACTACCCACAACAAATTTGAATGCGGAAAAGTGGCCTCGTTTTACCCTGAACCAAATACTACAACTTCATTCAAGGGCTTTCACAAAAAAGTATCTCCTCCGGTGGTGATATATGCCGATATTGAGGCTGTTCTTGAAAACTATAGAACATGCCTAAATTCGTCTTCAACTTCGTCAACAACAAAAGTGCAGAAGCATACTGCATGTGCCGTATCATTTTATGTAGCACATAAATATAATCCTGATCTTAACGAATTGTGGACATATGAATATATGTAAGAAACATCAAAAAATTAATTTATTACTATTTTAAAAACTAATTCAAATTTTGTATAATTTTATAGGCGCTGACTGCATACAAAAATTCTGCAAATCACTAAAGGAAAAAACTACTAGCTTGTTTTACATGTACTGGTCGACCCCTATAAACCCGATTGCTAGCACAATCCATGAACAGGAAGTCAACTGCTGTGCCTGTGAAAAGGAAATCAACGCTGACGACCTGGACAAATATTTTGATCAATTTTCTGGAAAATACATGGGTCCCATTCATAAAAATTGTAAGCCAAAGTACAAATTAAGTGATCCCTTCTTTCCTGTAGTATTTCATAACTTATCTAGATATGACATACATTTATTCATTACTGAATTAGAAGGAGACTTAAGCCCCATACCATGTAATAAAGAGCTTTATATAGCGCTAACGCAGACAATTAAAATAAATGCCTCAAATAGATTCAAAATAAGATACATCGATTCGATTAGATTTTTAAATTCGAGCTTAGAAAAACTATCGAGCTACATGGAGGACAAAGATTTTAAAATTCTAAGTACTAAATTTCAGGGAGAAAAATTTAAGCAAATGCGTAGGAAGGGTGTTTTCCCTTACGACTATTTAGATAGTTTTGAAAAATTTGAGGATACCCAGCTTCCTGACATTGATAGTTTTTACAATTCTCTCAGCGAAGAAAATTGTAGTATAGATGATTACAATTTTGCTCAAAAGGTTTGGAAAACTTTCAATTGTAATACTATAAAAGATTATATAAAACTTTATTTAGAAAGTGATGTTTTAATTTTGACTGATGTTTTCGAAAATTTTAGAAAAATTTGTCAGAAAATTTATAAGCTAGACCCTATTAACTATGTTACAGCACCGTCAATATCTTGGGATGCTATGCTCAAGTATACTAATGTAAATTTAGAACTTATTAGCGACGGAGACATCTACAATTTTTTAAAAAGAGCGATAAGGGGTGGGTTAACTCAATGTACCCAAAGAATTTCTATAGCTAATAATAAATATATAACTAACTTTGATTCAAGTAAACCAAATAACTATCTGAGCTATATTTATGCAAATAATTTATATGGTTGGGCAATGAGTCAACCCTTACCGCTTTCAGGATTTAAATTTTTAAGTAATGATCAATTAGAATCGTTCGATTATAAAAATATTTCTGTTGAGGGGAATGTAGGATATATATTAGAAGTTGATTTAGAATATCCTACTGATCGGCATGACTCACATAACTACTTGCCTTTCTGTCCAGAAAACAAAGTTCCTCCAGGAAGTAAGCAGAAAAAACTTATAGCTGATTTAACGAATAACGAATTGTATACAGCATGGTTTAATTGTAAAAAAAATACATAGGGTTTTGTCTTTTACGCAATCATGCTGGTTAAAGCCTTATATTGATTTAAACACTGATCAAAGAAAACTAGCCGAAAATGATTTTGAAAAAAATTTTTTTAAGTTAATGAAAACAATGGAAAATGTCGCCAAGCGAAGAAATATAGTATTAGTAAAACATTATAAATCAAGGCAAAATTCGCCAGGCTTCAGGCAACGCATAGCTACCCTTCAGTTCCAAAAAAAAAAGTTTCACTTGTGAATCACCTTGGGAATCACCTGGGACATGTCCTCGTGCACAAGTGAAGAACAAGTGACGCTCCATATAGAAAATTGTATGGGATGTCCGCATTTTCACAAGTGAAAATTCAAATGAAAATTTTTCGAAGTCCTACGGGATTTCACTTGTTCCTTATACTCATTTTTCGTATGGCCTGTCACGTGCCGGTGACTCGTCCCAAGTGAATCACTTAAGAAAATCAGAATTTTTCCTTGAGTTTTCACTTGTGAAATCACTTGCAAGGGACACGTCCCAAGTGAAACACTTGGGAAAATCAGAATTTTTCCTTGAGTTTTCACTTGTGAAATCACTTGCAAGGGACACGTCCCAAGTGAATCACTTGTGAAAATCAGAATTTTTCCTTGAGTTTTCAATTAAAAAAATATAGAATTTAATTCATTTCATTTTAATTCATTTTAATTATATGGTACTATTTAGATTTTCAAAAATTGTACAATTATTGTTTCTGTTTTTTTGCTTCGTAAGCTTATTTTTAACGTTAGACATCGCCGTTCTTAAACCTTTGTCCGGGTCCTCTGAATCCTTGGCCAACGCTCCTGAAAAAACATATGTATGTTTAAAAAATGCGTTTTATTTGTTTAATTGTATATTTACCTTTTATAGCTTGTTGCAGAATTTTTATTGGCACAAAACATTTCGTCATCCACTTTCGGCTAACGGAACCCATTGAATACCTTCAAAATTTACGTACTTTAAACTAAGATCAATGCACAACATCTTAAACTTAATGTAGCACTTACCTGACTTTATTATATTAACTAAACGATTAAAGTAACTCTGCTGCGCACCATTAAAATGGATGCTTCCCTTTCAATCACTCAAACAGAATGCACCAAGTCTTCCCACCCCTTTACTAGATTTCTTTTGTTTTTTCTTCGCTGTTGGCGCGTGACACTGCACCTATACCCTTTCTAAAGTGAAATATATCCGACTATATAGTTTTTACTTCTTGAGTAAAAAATACAATACGATTTTTTTTTAAATGTTAATACTTAAATGTTTTAAATACTTAAATCAATTTTAACGGACTAAATTTCTATAACTTAACTAAAAAATTATATTGCAATAAAAATGTATAATAAGTAAATATAACATTATAAGTAAATTCAATTTACTAAATTTTACTATAATCAAATAGTTTACTTTTATAAAACAATATTAGTTGGTTTTTTCGATACACAATAATGCTCCTAAAATATTAGGGCATTCACATGTCGCTTCTCTACGAAAATTTTTCCGCCGAAATATTAGTCGCTAGCCGAACATAACGGAGAGACGCAAAAAAAAATAACGGACCAGCCGAAATTTGTCTCTGCAAGCGCGGAGTCCAGGCAGATTATAAGACAAGAAAGAGAGGGAAATATCCGAATATCTGCCTCTCTTTGTTGCACGATCGTTTTCGTGGGCAGTCTTCTACGCTGCGCCGACTGCTCTGCTGACGTCAACAGCGGCACAGCGTTTTAGGCACAAAAAAAAAACAAAAAAAGCTTTTTGCCTTGAGCCATGTCACCGCGTCCCTACTGCAGAACTGAAGGGTAGACATAATTTCCATAGCGTTGAGATATTCCGGGACAGATCTTGCAGCGATTGAAGCAACACCATCAAAAATTATGTATGATAAACCAAAATACATAGGAGTTGCTGTTTTAGAATTATCTAAATGGTTAATGTATGAATTTTATTATAATTTTCTATTACTTAAAAGTCCTTCTTCGAAAATAATTTATATGGATACAGATTCATTTATTTTATCTTCAGAGGAAGACTTTTACGAAACTATAAAAGAAAATCCCGAACGATTCGATACCTCAAATTATAAACTAGACAACCAATTTAATATAGTTCAAGCTAATAATAGGGAACCTGGAAAAATGAAGGATGAACATGCAGGTAGGGTTATGACTTCTTTTGCTGGACTTAAGGCTGAGGCATACTCTTGTTTAGTTGATAAGGAAGGAAACGAAAACGAATGTATTAAAATATTAAAGGAGTTAAGAAATCAGTTATTAAAAACTGAATAATGAAGATTATATAGAATGTATAAAATATAAAAAAACATTTTATGGATCCCAGCGAGTTATTCGAAGTAGGTCGCACATCCTCTATACTGAAATTATGAACAAAATAAGTCTTAATTATAAGGATGATAAGAGATATATTTTACCAGATAATTGTAATACATTGGCTCATGGTCATTATAATATTGATCATATATTAAGTAGTGTTCAAAATTAAACCCATTATTAAATAAATGTTTATATATTTATATTATAAGAATAACAATTTGTAAATAAATAGATAAAAAATTAAACTTGTTATTGTTGCGTTTTATTACTTTAGCAGGTCATTAACGGATATCCATGAGTTGTGGCTGGAATCGAAACTGCTCCATTTTACAAGCACTTTTAATTTTTTTTCCTTTTTAGTATTTTATCTACTAAGAAAGCATTTTTGTCTTTCACTTTTTGAAGTTCCTCTTCATAAAATGACCCATTCATAGGGGTACCCATGTAATCTTGTATTTCATATGTTACGGGGTATGTAGACTTGACTTTTAAAACTTTAAAAACTTCTGTGGTCCAATTTGGTTCGTACCCCTTTATAATTGCTCCCTTGTATTTACTTATTCTAACAAAATCATCTACTAAAAATTTATGTTTTGGAAATATTTTTGGTATATTATATACTGATTTTAAAATAAACTCTTCATTTTTCGTGCAGACATCTATAGGCTTTATTTTAATTGTTCGGTGATAAGAATTATTATATTGATTTTCGAGATAATTGATGTTATGAATCCACTTATATTTACCCTGCATACTAAACATTTTCCACATACGATTTTTTAATGTTCGATTAAAGCGTTCACATATAGAAGCCTTGAGATGCGTATAAGTATGATAATGATTTATATCAAATTAATCCATTAATTTCCTAACAGTGGAATTAAAAAATTCTTTCCCTTGATCTGACTGAATATTCTCGGGTGTACTTTTACTCTTTTTAAAAACAGATTTCATTGCCTCTGCTACATCCAGGGCAGACTATGTCTTAACTGCCTCGGCGTATGCATACTTTGAGAACGTGTCAATAACGGTTAACAAATATTTAAAACCCTTATTTTCTTTCCAAAACGGTATATTTCAACTAAATCAATTTGCCATGTATCATTTATCCCTTTTTGAACGAACTTTCGCCGTATAAAGTTTTTTCGCGCTGCCCTATGAATTTCATCGACAACTTGTTGTTTGCTCATCTGAAGGTGTTGATTTATTAGTTTTATTTTTTATTTGATGACGATGGTTGCTTAGTCAATAATGCTTGCTTATATACAAGAACATCTCTTTTTATTTCTGTACGCATCTTTTTGGAAATTTCAAAACATAATCGGGGTAAATCTATTTGCACATTTTTATCATAGGTACCTTCTAAATCAGATAGTTGAATATCGAATTTTTGTAAAGATATACACTTAGGAATAATATGATTATTGTAAAGATATATTACTTGCTGTCGTAATATGGAGTTCCAACATAAAAATGTAGTAAAAAATATCCCTAATCTTAGTAATGATCTCCAGGACTCTGAGTCAAACTCAATTTTGTTACCATACTGATTAATCACAAAAACGTACTGATTATCTGATTTCCTAAATCTAAAGTTACATTTTATGGAATGCAAGCACGGATGATCAATAATTGTATCAGGCATCAAGAAGTCATACTGGTCCAGTTTCAACTGAATAAATTCCTTATACGTAAGGAGTTGCATCCATTCGTCTTTGTCAAATCCGATGAAATTATTTTTACTTTGCTGCATCCAAACCATTGGCAAAAATTTTCGAGTAGTTGAAAGACCACATATCAATTTTAAGTTATGAACAACATAACACTCGAATCCAAAAATGACTTCGTGATCCTGTTTCTTTCGAGAAGTTTTATTTCTTTTAGTTACACACATGTCCATCAGGTAAGACTACTTTAAATAAACTGTAAATATGTTCTAGTCTTACCGGTATATAAAGGAGAAAGCCCTAGCAGGCACACCCTCAGTTGATTAAAAAATCTCAACCAATGATGAACACAGTCGATCGTAATTCAAGCATTATAGTAGATTTTCAATATGTACTTGGTAACAACAAACAAGTTTTCGTTAAAGAGCTGGCGTTTATGCCTGCTGGAACTGTTATACCTAATTTTTTCCATTTTAAACCGCCATATAACATACAAGAATTGGATAATGGAGCTCTTAAGCAGCAGCACCTTAACCAGCAGAACGTAAACGGATTGGATTAGTCAGCTGGAGATATTCCATACACAAGTCTTAAAGAAATACTAACACCACTCAATAAGTATCACACAGTTCTTGTTCGTGGTGAAATTAAAAAGAATTTTTTAATCAAGTATTTATCAACAAACATTATCGATATAGATATTGGAAGAAGTTTAACTCAACTACCCAATTTTTTTACAAATTGTAGAATACATAAGAAAAAACTTCCACTTCGATGTTCATTAAATAATTTATTTAAGCTGTTTGTTTTCTTAGAAAACACCAATTATGAAACATATAGCAATGGTGACACATGTGTTTAAAATTTAGTAAAAAGAAATTCATGGTCCTATCAGGTTGTCTCTTATTATGGATTCTTTTAAGAGATTTTTTGGAAATGATCCCCGTAAAAATGGATACACGCAACTTATTTATTGTAATTATTGCGGATCTGATACTCATTTCGAGAAGAACTGCTCCAAGAAACGCGATCAAGAGAGTATTCATAAAACCTAGTGTAACTTTAAAACAATATATAAGCAACTAGTAATAATTTAATATATTAAAATTCATTCCGAAGAAAATAAATTTTTTTAATACAAAAATGTTTACACAATTTATACATCCTTTTACAATGTTTATTTGTGGACCCTCAGGATCGGGAAAAACAACCTTTTTAGAAAATCTAATCACCAAAAAAAATGATCTTTTTAATATTTCAATAGATCGAATTATTTGGTGTTATGCAGAGGAGAGTGCCAAGCCCAATTTCGAAAAAATGGAATATTTTAAAGGAGTCCCTGAAACAGTTGAAAATGAAACCAATGAACCAATTCTTTTAATATTGGATGACTTGATGATGGGAGCCTTTAATAAAAATGTGTGTGAGCTGTTTACAAAAGGATCACACCATAGGAATTTATCAGTAATAGTGGTAACTCAGCACATATTTCATAAATCTTCGCACACCAGAGATATTTCACTTAATACCAAATACATTGTTGCTTTCAAAAATCCTCGTGATAAGCTTCAATTTCAATGTTTAGCAAGACAAATATACCCAGAAAACCCAACGGAGCTATTTAGAATATATAAAGAAATAACGGAACAACCTCACGGATATTTACTTATCGATCTCACTCAGGGCATTAACGATCTCTTAAGATTTAGATCTGACATTTTTAATTCAGAATATTCTGTGTGCTATTCAAATGAAAATGGTTTACAAAAAGAGCCTAAATCGCTTGAAAGCGAACAAACATTTATTGTATGTGCTCAAAAAGGCCGACAATAGACTACGTAAGGCAATTATAAGCAATAGTAATAGTGACCTGGTAAAAACAATAGTAGAGATTGTATTGAACACATTACAGGGAAACCATAAAGTTACTAAGTCCCATCTTAATGCTCTAAAAAAGTATAAAAATGCATTGCGCTACCTTTCGTGCCCTAAGCGTACATTTAACTCTAAGAGAAAAGTCCTTATTCAAAAAGGGGGATTTCTACCGATTCTAATAACTTCATTGCTTTCTGGAATTTTTGGAAAACTTTTAAAAAATGATTAAAAATAAACATAATTTAAGCAAAGTAATTTTAATGCATCCTAACAGCTATCAGAAATTGTTAAACAATGATAGAGGAAATGAATTAATAAATATAACATTTTTACCAATTTTGAATAATAAAAAAATAAGTTATTTCGATAAATGGCTCAAAATTCGTCAAGAATTAAGTTACTATCAAAATAAAAAACGTAATAAATCATGGAATCTTCAAAATGAACAAAAAGCGTATCCTATTACAACCAGAACAAGTGAATCTCAAACCACTGATTGGATTGATATAAAACCCAGCACATCAAAATCAACATCAAAGCACGAACACTCACGTCAGCAAAAATTTGAGTTCCCCGATTTACCGCCTGAAAGTGAGGATGAGGATCTTAGTTCAAATAAAAAAGAAAATGTAGTATCAGATAAACGAAAAGTTAGTGATACCTCTTTTTTAGATAGTCAAACAGATAAAAAGAAAATAGGATTAGAGAAACCAGTGCTCAAAGTGAAGCTTAATGAACGACAACGTAAATTAAAAGCAAAACTACAAAAATTAAAAACGGAAACTTTAGATTATAAAAATTTTAAATATGTAACAGGACGTGAAAGGTTAATGCGATCGGTTAGAACAAAAAACCCAGTACAAACCGGTAAAAATAAATTTAATTGGATTTCGTATCATTAACTTTCATAAAAAATCAAATATGGGTTATTTAAATGAGATTTTTATCACATTGTTAAGTAATGACTCAATGAATGTTTTTCCTGACAACATAAAGTGTGCATTTACAAACATTATAAACTTTCCAGAAGACATGAACGATGATTGGGAAGTCGGTATTACAGATATATATTTGAATAATTACATTAAATATACACCTAACCAAGAAAAAAATGTCGTTGAAGAAACCGAATTTGTTAGTCTTGTAAATGCTGAAACATTTAGATATAAAAATGTATCCATTCAAACGAATATTCCTGAAAATGGATTGATTTTTATTTACACTGACATAATAAAACCAAGGTCAGTAGGTAGTAAAAGACCGCGATGCCTTCGTGTATTGCATTATAATGGAAAGGAACAAAATATTCAATTTAATAATATTAAATTTTATTTTTTGGACATATGGTCACCAAATGAAATCTCAATACTAATTACTGATTCCAATGGATATAAGGTACCATTTGAAACTTCAGCTGTTCCGATTTTCGTTACTCTTCACTTTAGAAGAAGGAGAAGGTCAGGACTATAAATAATGCATACCCAAATATTATTTATTTAGAACTAAAATAGTCATCATGGTGAAATCTTATCGGGATTATTATGTAAATCAGTGTGGTGGGGGCTTAAGCAACATCGGAAGTCTTTACATATCTCCGCACTTAGTGCAACAAGGACGAGGAATCGAAAATTTTTTTAGCGGTCTTTTTAATTACATAAAACCTCTTTTTCTTATGGGCATAACTGCTATAAAAAATCAGTCTGCCGAGACTGGTAGGGCTACAATACATGAATTTGGGAGAAAGCCTTTAAGAAATATAATTCAAGAGCAAAGTAAAATTGCTTTAACAAATCTATCAAATAAAGCAATTGATAAAATTACCCGTTTTCAAAGTGGAAGTGGAAAAAGAAATAAAAGGCTAGGTAATAGGAAAAAACGACTTCATTATACATCTAAACGACAACGTAAACATACCCAAACGCAATATAAAAAAAAAAATCAACAAGAAAATTAAATATTAAAGATATTTTTTCTAAAGCAAAATGAGTACGCATATCGAATGTATGAAAAGTGAATTGGCACACCCCACGCAAAGTTCTATCCTAAGAACTGAAGAAATCTCATACAATCCAATTGCTTCTTTGGACGGCTCCTCTTCAATCGAATTTGTTTGCTTGGGAAATGGTGAAACGTATCGAGATTTATCAAGTGTTTATTTACGACTTGTTGTGAAACTTAAAAAAAATGATAACAACAGCATTGAAGGAAATGCTGTTGGTGTTGTAAACAATATTCTACATTCAATATTTTGAAGTTCATCAGTTTATTTAAATAATATACTGGTATCCCAAAGTGATAATAATTATCACTATAGAGCGTATTTGCAAACAATTTTAAACTATGGGAGAGACGCCTCTGAAAGTCACTTGGCCTCCCAAGGTTATTTGTAAAATTTTGGGAGAATAACAGCAGGAAAATGTGTTTATCCAGACTCGAATGAGACCCTTAAAAATATGTTTCAAAATAGTAACAAGGTTGAGTTATTCGGAAAAGTTGATTTAAGAATTAATTTCAATATTGAAAAAACAGCGTTTTATTTAATGGAAACTGGTACTGAATCAAATTTAAAGATACTAGAAGCACAACTTTTCATGAACCATATAACAGTTAACCCAAGCATTTTATTGGCTCATCATCATGTTTTACAAACAAAAAATGCTCTGTACCCATTCAGCAAGGTTGAAGTCAAATCATTTACAATATATCCAGGAAACAATACACTGTCGATAGACAACGCAGTTATTGGTCAAATACCAAATTTTCTGGCCTTTTGTATGGTTAAAAACCGCTCATACTCAGGAAACCGAGCCTTAGGCCCATATCAATTTGAACATTTTAAAATTCAACGCTTTAACCTATTGGTTAATGGAGTTCAAGTTCCTTTCCAGGCTCTGGAGTTCGATTACTCGAACGCTGAAAAGGTTCAAAGCTCAAGAGGTTATAATATGCTTTTTAGATCATGTGGAATTAAACATTACGATCGTGGACTGAAAATTACCAAGGAAATGTTTGATTCAAACAGTTTTATATTAGGCTTTGACTTAACTGCTGATCAATCAAATTCAACTATATGTTCAAATTTAATCTCTCAAGGTACTATAAGAATCGAAGGAAGATTTTCGGAACCACTTGCTGAAGCAGTTACTTGCTTGGTATACTGTGAATACTATTCAATGATTGATATTGATAAGCATAAAAATATTCGTACGCTCTTTTAAAATGAATACTTTACAAATTGAACATTTCCTTTCTAAGCATCCAAAGACAAAATCTATTTTTAAAGGAGTTTTTCCTTCGGATAGGTTACCAAAAACTATTTTAAAGTATCCCGCACTAATAATTGCGAATACCAACACTTCAGATCAACCTGGAACTCATTGGATTGCATTTTATTTTGATAGTCGTAGGTCAGCAGAACTTTTCGATTCATACGGTCAATATCCCCAGAAAAAAGAATTTTTAAAATTTTTAAAATCTAACGCTTATAAATTTTTTTTTAATAAGCAACAACTTCAGGGATACTTTTTTAACACTTGCGGACATTATTGTATGCTGTACGGTCTTTTTAAAAGTAAAAAGAAAACACTAGATTTTTTTTTAAAGAAAATTCAAGAAAACGACTATTTATTTAATGATAAATTAATAATAAAAATGTTTAAGAACCATTTTAAAAAATAAAAAACATATATATTTAAGTAAAATTAATTCGTTTTATTCATGGTTTTGGAGCAGTACGTTTGTTTAACTTATAATATTTAATCATTAGACTAAGGGCTTCCTCTTTCAGTGCAGGCAGCATGTGACACTGACATGTGTCTGGTCCAGATGAGGCATCATCGTCGCTCCAGGGACAAAGCTTATAATGGAATCCAAACTTCGAATGGATCAACTCTTTTTCCTCTAAATCCTCCAAAGTGGCTTTTAGGAACTCCATCCTTTGTAGGTGTTGCTCGAAAAGCATGCCTTCAAATTGCAACAAGAATAGTTCAATCTGTTGAGCGTACATTTTTAAGGAAAACTATTTCTTTTTCAGACTGATTTAAGACTGTTGTTGGATTTAAAAACTCAGCTCTTTATATTGAAGAATTTTATTTACTTTACTTATTTACTAATAAAAATTCAATTTGAGCACAACTATATCTGTTCGGATCTTTTCCTTTATATACCATATGAGTTCTTCCATTCTCATTTAATTTCCTAAATGGTGTCTTTGTAGAAAATTTGTTCACATAACTTTTAGGTAGAAATATCCAAACATCTTTGTCGTCCTTGTCAGTTAAATACAGAGCTATTTTAGTTCCATATGGTGTCTTTTTCAGCTTACACCCAGTGATCTTATACTCAAATCCAATACATAGATTTTCAATTTTTGTGTAGCCAATCACATGCTTCACATCATTTAAGGTCTCTAAGAAGTCCTATCAAATTCAACAGAATTAGTTGATAATGTATTTACTTTTAATTTATATGCATATTATTTTTGATCCTCGTAAGATTGGATTCGTTGTGCACTAGTACCTAACTGTTGTATACTAATTCTTTAACCCGAAATTACATGGTCTTTTATACTTTTCAAAAACTATATATTTCTATCAATTCATGTGGAGTAAATGAGATAACAATATGTCTTCATTATTCATATCAAAATACTTATTCAAACTATGTAATACTTGAGAATAAAGTCAGAAATACATATTAGTATGTCTATCTCTTTTTATATTTATATAAATCTTTCAATAGCGTTGTCTCTCAGATGCTATATAAGATACATTTTTTATAGAAAAGTCAGTTTATTTTTAAAAACATCGAAATGGTGATTTATCATTGCGAGTTGTGCACAGAAACAAAATCCTTTACTACTCGCAGCGGCCTAAAAGCGCATACCTTAAAGATACACAACTTCGCCTATCAGAAATCTAAATCTTCCTTTTATTATTGTTATTTCTGTCATAAAGTACGGAAAATTTGGTTGCGATACGACTTTAATATGCATCGTCTGTTGGTTCACAACGCAGAGCTAAAAAGTATTTTTAAACCAAAGAAAAATTGTCCAATAAATAAAAAACAATTATAAGATCTCAATTTAAAAAATAGTTTTTACTTTTTTTTCCTTTATGTAATGTATATTTATAATTAAAAAGTTAAGAATCTAGATCAAATAAAACATCTAGTAATGCGTTGTCATCTCCATCATCCAGCAAAGTTAAATAATGGTTAGTCGGTGGCGCTTGAGGTCCCATAAGTTCTTCAAAGATGTGGTCGTCGTTAGGGAAAACATCTTCTGGCCTGGATAGGTTGTCGTCCAATTGAAATTCCTGTGCACACTGATATTCACCTTCGCTTTCATCGTGTGTGATAAGGGATTCCAAAAAAGCCTGCGTTGTAGTCCCTAATGGAAACTGGCTCCATTCAAGAGACTCCAATCCTCGGTCCCTATTTTGGGTCGATGATGCAGCCGGTTGAAATAAGCTTTGTAGAAGGCGATCAACCGAATCTTCTGATTCGGAAACCTGCACAAGGTCCAGATCCGAGTTTTCAATTATTTCAAGATCAGAATCTTGCGTGGGTAATTCCAGGTTGTCAATCTCAACCTCGTTTTCCGAATCGACAAATTCTACGGTTAGATCCATAGGTATGCAGTACTGAGGCATTTGAAGAACTGATCCTGAGCAATTTGAGTGGTGTCATTTTTATAGTCTAGAATGTTCATTTAACAGGTTGACATCTACAGGGAGTGCATACAGGCATGTTGTACTCCTAGAACCAATCCGATTGGTTCTCGAATATAAGGAGCATCCCAATACCCCAGTAGAATGGTTATTAGAAGGAAAACGAACACAAGTATTGATAACAAGTTACCGGGGGTGAACGTGGTGTAGGAGGGGTTAGGATGTAGGTAAATATCGAAGGTGTACAACTTTGACATAGGTTAAGGAAAGGCAATCTCTGTGTAAGCAAGATATGAATAAATGGTCAGTTAAGGTCCGGCCAGCATTGGCATAAGATATCGCGATGCAACCATTCGAATTTCCTAAGCCTTAAGCTAAGAGTAGCTATTAAAAGCGGTTGCGGAGGTTTTTTAGGCGGTTTTAAATGTTGCTTTTAATTGCAAGCGTATACTCATCCCATAATCAGTGTGTTTGGTATTCCACGGAACCCTCCCGTTATATTGCATTTTAAATATTGTGACCCCTCGTTATCTTCTGAGATTGAGCAGGAGAAAGTGAACGTGCGTACCCACGAACCCGAATCTCACCCCCTACCCTCGAGTCCTTGCTCATGACTGCTTGTGCGCGAAGGTGTGAAATTTGAATTTTGTGAGTTTTGTTCAAAATGTGCAGTTTTAATTTTAGAACAGAGAAAATTATACCATTGGAAAGGGCTTGAAAAATGCTTTCCAATGACACAAATTTTTTTTTTTGTGAGTGGGTATACTAATTACGGTATCGGCGGTCATCGTCGTTTTTTGCCCTTTTCAGTCGAGTAGTGGGAATACACAAGCAGTCATGAGCAAGGACTCGAGGGTAGGGGGTGAGATTCGGGTTCGTGGGTACGCACGTTCACTTTCTCCTGCTCATTCTCAGAAGATAACGAGGGGTCACAATATTTGAAATGCAATAAAACGGGAGGGTTCCGTGGAATACCAAACACACTGATTATGGGATGAGTATACGCTTGCAATTAAAAACAACTCATACAAAATACATTTAAAACCGCCTAAAAAACCTCCGCAACCGCTTTTAATAGCTACTCTCCAGGTCTTCTTTTCACCCCTTTACTTGATTTCTTTTGTTTTCTCTTCGCTGTTAGCGCGTGCCACTGCACCTATAACCTTTCTAAAGCGAAAAATGTCCGACTATATAATTTTTACTTCTTGGGTAAAAAATACAATACGAATTTTTTAAAAATTTTAATACTAAAATGTTTTAAATATTTAAATCAATTTTTTTCCTATAACTTAACTAAAAAATTATGTTGTAATAAAAACGTATAATAAGTAAACATAACATTATAAGTTAATTCAATTTACTAAATTTTACTATAATCAAATTGTTTACTTTTATAAAACTATATTAGTTGTCTTTTTCGATATACAATAAGGCTTCTAATATATTAGGGCATTCACATGTCGCTGCTCCACGACAATTTTTCCGCCGAAATATTAGTCGCTAGCCGAACATAACGGAGAGACGCAAAAAAATAATGTACCGGCTGAAATTTGTCTCTGCGAGCGCGGAGTGCAGGCTGATTATGAGACAAACGAAGAGAGGGATCCTCCGACTATATGCCTCTCTTTGTTGCACGACCGTTTTCGTAGGAAGTTTTCTACGCTGCGTCGACTTCCCTGCTGACGTCATCAGCGGCACAACGTTTTAGGCACAAAAAATAAACAAAAAACTTATTGCCTTGACCCATGTCACCGCGTCCCTACTGCAGAACTGAAGGGTTATTAAAATTTTTTATTTTGCATTTGCGCGAAAAATAACTGCTTTCCAGGGACTACAAATTGAGACTTTTGCTTAAATAGCCATGTTTGTTTACGTACACATAAGTAAAAACTGTGGTTTTATGTTATTAATATTCATTTTTAACGAATTTTAACCACAAACATAAGATATAAAAACAAACATCTCTTATTTTTGTTCTCTAGGAACTTTGCACTCAATAAGATTTTTAAATTCTTTCACAAATGCATTCATTTGTTTATTTATATGCATCATTTATTGCTTTTCACGTCAAAAATTAATATTTTTCACAGATATTTTTTTTCTGCCACATGTTTTTTTTGGGAATCTTGTATTTTCCTTTTTTTTAATACACATTAACTTGTTTTTGCACTCACTGTTTAAATAAATATTGGTCTGCGACAGACTTAAACCTAGTACTCAGATCGGCTAAGAGTTTCACTAGTCGAAAAATCTTATTCTTTGTAGTGAGACCGAAGTTTTCAAAGTTCACCCGCAATGCATGTAGCATGGTCTTACTGTCAAGCGGCTGGGCTTGTTGCCAAACGGAAAACAAATCAATTGTAGAAATTGAAAAGGGAGGAGTCTGCTGATACCAAAGAAATTAAAACAAAAATAAATGGAATGTTCAACGAATGTTTTTATTTATGTAAAGTTGTAGTTTAAAGCTTCCTTAACGTCCCAGGAATGTCTCGCCATCTTTCCCGCGCCACCGCAGTCCAGGTCCGAGTCCCAATGGGCATATTGGACCTTGAGGAAGTGGGAGCCGGATTGGGAACAGGGTTGATCCACTGATGCTGCAGGAAGTCGCCCAGCATCCTGGCAGTGGCTGGCTATAGTTTCTTCAACTGTTCCTTAGCGGGCGCCCTATTTTCCTCCTCCCTATAGAAGTCAGCGGGTCCTCCAGCTTCGCTTAAGCTGCCAAGTAGCTGGTGGTGGTGGTGGTGTACGGAGTCCTAATGGAGAGGACTTCGGAGATCATATTACTGGTGGTTCTGCTAAATAGATCCTTCTATTAGTGCAACGCAACCAAAATATGTTTGTCAGATCTTACTTTCTTTGCGAGAAAACGCTCGGCAGGATGTCCATGTAGAGAGCGAAGTCCCACTCAGCATGTTCCTTCCCACTGGGATTCTCTAACGGCGTTCATCGAAAATTCACTCCCGAAATCTGGTATTTTTTCTGGTATTTCCTTAGCTCATCTGAGTACCGCGGTGAAGAACAGATCCGACGAAAAGCTTTAGCCGCCTGTTTGCCTCTCGCTCACTCCTATGGTTAGCTCGCGGCTATCGTCGATGTGAGTACTAGGCTTTACGTGGGAATCGTATAGGTATCACTTTTAAACCACTGACTTATTTTATTTAATTCTAACTCCTTCACATAAGTAACCGCAAGTGAAAAAGACGAAAAAAAGCGCGTGCCTTCCAGAAAAACAACTGTTTTTTTGGCATGTCCCGTTTGGTCTATGCACCTTGCAGGGTATTAATATACATATCTGACTATGCGAATCGTTATATAAAAAAAAATATTTTTTAAACTTCACATATTAATAAATTTTTTTAATATTTATATACATTTTTTTAAGAAATACAAATATTTTAAAACTCAGTCCTCTAATTTTAATTGGTTGGTTTAAGAATTACGAAAAAATTTCGCGTTATTTAAAAGACAAGGGTGCACAAAAGTCTATATATTTTTATTGCTGAGCCTCCCTGCCTTCACCCGCATTTTTCCAGCTGAGACATGACGAGAGAGGGAGAGCCCAAAAGTACTTTTTGTGCGTTCTCTTTGCGGACCCCGATTGAGAGCGCGTCTCTTTGTTGCAGTTGCGCTCAGCTCTGCCGGCGTCGCTGGCTGCTCTGCTGACGTCGCAGTCGACTTCATGGTGATTGGGCGCTTATACTCAATTGTGGAACTGCAGGGATAATTGCGAAGTGCAAATTAAAATAAACATACATATGTATGTACATTGTACATTTATTTGTGCAATCACATTCACTTTTCACTCAATTGGGTTAATTTTGCATTACACTAACTACACTTGACTTACCTGTTAAAATTATAATAAAATCTTGGCAACTGTTACGAACTGCTTATTTTCGGTGGCAGTGCCGCTAGCTCAGTCTTATCTCAGGGGCAGGGTACCCCTAATGCCACAGCTCGCAGCATAAATATCGATAACTCCGCGGTCTCACATTACTAAACTATCGGTCATCACTAAGAACAAAAACGTAAACAAAGGTAAATACAAGGTGAGTTCCAAAGTAAACAGGACTTTTTGAATCTAGCGCCCTCTAGTGGCGCCATCTATATGTCAACTGGTGCGTTAGAATCTGCTATCGTTTATCGACTTCCAGTAAAAATATCATGACATTTCATCTATTGGAAGTGAGGTTATTGCGTTTTAAGTGTCAGTATGTTTTTGTCATCGGTGCTTCGAACAAAGAGCCAACATTAAATTTGGTGTTAAGATTGGTAAAACTTTTACCGAAACGTTTCAATTGATGAAACAAGTTTATGGCGATGATTGCCTATCCCGTAGCAGAGTGCACGAGTGGTTTCAACTTTTTCAAAGTGGTCGTGAGGACATAAATGACGGACGAGCCGAAACCCAAAAAATCGCGCCTGGAGAAGTCAAAAGTGAAGACAATGCCGATTTGTTTTTATGATTCCAAGGGTATTGTCCACAAAGAATTTGTTCCACCCGGCCAAAACGTTAATGCGGTATTTTACCTTGGAGTTTTGAAGCGTTTGGTGCGCCGTATTCGACGTGTTCGGCCCGAATATCGCGAAGATGGAAGTTGGCGTTTGTTGCACGATAATGCGCCGTCTCATCGATCGACGCTTGTGTCCGACTATTTGACCAAAAATCACATTTTAACCATCAACCACTCCCAGTATTCACCTGATATGGCACCGTGCGACTTCTACCTTTTCGGAAAAATACATTTGCCGATGAAAGGAAAGCGTTATGCAGACGTAGAGGCCATTCAAAAGGCTTGCACCGGCATACTGGCGGCCATACCGGGCAACGAGCTAAAACACTCGTTCGACATGCTTTTGGACCGTGCAAAACGCTGTATTAAAGCAGAAGGAGACTATTTTGAATAAAATAAATTGATTTTGCCCAAAGAACTATTTGTTCTGTCTTTTTTTTTAAAGTCCTGTTTACTTTGGAACTCACGTTGTATATACTTTATGGGGTCGGAAACGTCTCTTTCACTGCGTTGCCAACTTCTGACTGAAATCAATATACCCTCTGCTAGGGTATAACAAGGAAGAACGCTATAGTCGAGTACCTCGACTATCAGATACCCGTTACTCAGCTAAAGGGACAAAAGGGAAATGGAGATATGCAAGCAGCAAAGCGAGACTGACATGCGCCACTTACCCCTGATATCAATATATGGTTATGTGGGCGGTAGACAGATTTAAGCGTTATGGGCGTTAGAGTGGGCGTGGCAAACTTTTTTTGGGTCAATCGATAGGTATTGACGAGACTAATACATTTCAGTTAAAATTTTTTTTCTAGCATAAAAATTGTGGGCGCCACAGGCTTGGGCGGTTTGTGGGCGTGGCATATTCGCGTAACAAACTTGCGCTGCGCTCAAAGCTACGGAATTTAAATCTGAAGTCCCAATTCTCTGCCTTTGATAGTTTCCGAGATATCCGCGATCATATTTACGATTTTTTGAAGTTTGTGGGTGTGGCAAACTGTTTTTTGGGTCAATCGATGGGTATTGATGAGAACAATACATTTCAATTTTTATTTTAGCATCAAACTGTATGAGCCACAGTTTTGGGCGGCTTGTGGGTGTTAGAGTGGGCGCGGCACGCTGCTGAAACAAACTTGCGCTGCGTAAGAAGCTCAGGAATCTGCATGCCAATCTCAATAGCTTAGCTTTTAGTTCCCGAGATCTCAGCGTTCATCCGGACGGACAGACAGACGAACATGGCTAGATGCCTGTTACATACTTTCCGATTACATATTTTGTGATAATTTCTGTTTTAAAGCTTGTATTTTGTTAATTATTTATTCAAAATGTTTTTTGTTAGGATGTTGGGTTCCTGTGTTTTTCTCCCCGTCCTGGATTTCTAATTTTATGTCGGTTGTATACTTAATTGTGTAATCGTGATCCGTGGCAGCCTCACGCGCTGCACGGTTATCTCGATTTAAAATAGAAAAAGAGGACGGGAAAGAAAAGCCCACAGGAGCCAAACCAGCCGATGTCCTTAACTGGCTCGTCAGTTGACGAACGGCTAGGCGGTGACGGGAAAATAGGAGTTTTGGTGAAAGCGCAAGACAAGTTAGGTCGGAAGCCCACCGGCGAGGGTCAGTTCAATCTCCCCAGGTCCAGAGCAGTAAGAAGAAAAAAAAAATATGAGAATTCGAAAGGTGTTTAAAAGTGAGGAAGATTTGATTTTTGTTATTTATTTTTGCTATTAGTTATTATCGTATTTATTTATTTTTTTTTGTTGTTTATTATATTATTTATTATTGAATTTATTTATTATCCTATTTATTTATTTATTTATCATATTATTAGTTATTAAGTATTTATTTAAAAGTTCTTGAAAGTCATGTCCGAGGGTAAGAAGTATTTATTTAAAAGTTCTTGAAAGTCATGTCCGAGGGTTAGGAGTCGGGGATAGGCACGGCCACCAGCTCAGGTCGATGGGTCCTCCTGGCGACGACAAGGACGATGTCTGGTTCACGGATGTAGAGGGTGCTGCTGTGTTGGGGGGGGGGGGCTTACCCAGAACGCCGGTAGGCGGTGGATCGGATTAGGGATCAACCGGCGGACCTGGTGCAGCATCGGTCGGCCAGGGTCCTTGGTTTCAAGGCAATCGAGGAGGCGCAGGATCAACTTCTGGTTCCGGATCAGAAGAGTCCGCAAGAACTGAACCTGGAACGGGATACAGCGGCGGAGTCGGCGATGAACGCAGCTCTGGCACAGGCGGCCCAAACCTATCGCGCATCGCAGGAGTTGGGAGTTAGCCAGGCGTTGCGTGAGGAAATCAAGAACGGATTCATAGACATGATGAAGTTGTTGAACGAAGTCCTTAGGTCAGGCGAAAGCAAACCGCAGCCGCTCCAGGAGGGCGCGAGTCGCCAAGCATCGGTGGTGCCCACTCCGTCGTGTCCAGAAGGCGGCGTAAATGGCCCAGCGGAAATTCAGCAGCGGCAGGAGAGAGGAGTAGGCTACCGAAGGCCGCCGGAATTGCCACCCAGGCAGCGACCTCGACCGCAGATGAACGAATCTCCAGGGATCGACAGCAGCCTGAGCCAGGAACCGGAATATCATCCGGCAGGCAGGAGTGATCGCCACGCACGGCCGTGGCGCATTAAGGACCGAAGGACAGCGGATTTTCGCGACGAGCCGCGGTTGTACGCCAACGCAGGAGCCGGCAACGGGAACCGCTACATCCGAGTGGACCGCTGGAACCTCTCCTTCGGCGGCGAGGACAACGGCCATTCCGTGGACGACTTCGTGTTCCGTCTCGAGTCTCTGCAGCGGCAGCATCAGTGTCCGTGGAGTGAAGTTCTGCGCAACTTCCACGTACTCCTATCAGGCAGAGCGAAGGAGTGGTACTGGGTACACGTACGCCAGTCCAGAGTGGACACTTGGGCCCAGCTGCGCAGGGCTCTGATGGATCGGTTCCGTGGTTACCAGACGGAACACGAAGCATGAGCTTCTGCAACGTGAGCAACAGCCGGGAGAGAGCGCGGATGACTACATCCATTCGATGCAGCAACTCCCCTCACGCCTGAAAAAACCAATGCCAGAGCGGCAGTTGGTGAAGGTGGTGAAAAAGGGCTTGAGGGACGGCATCGCTAGGTATGTTTACGCGATGGACGTACTCACGGTAGACGAACTTCGGGAGGAGTGCATCGAAGTAGAGAGGAGCTTCGGTCGTCGAGTGCGTGCTGCTTACTTGCAGCAGAGCAAGTTACGGGTCAGCGAGGCGCACGTACAGGACGAAGTCGACGAGCCGCGAAACCTGGAAGTGGACGAGCTACGTGGGCGAGTACGAAATCCGTTCAGGCCAGGTTGCTGGAATTGCGGGGCTGCGAAGCACGGATTCCAGGATTGCGAGGCCACGGAGTGGAGGAGATTCTGTTTCCGGTGCGGCAGACCGAGCGTGATCAAGAACGGATTCATGGACATGATGAAGTTGTTGAACGATGTCCTTAGGCCAGCCGAAAGCAAACCGCAGCCGCTCCAGGAGGGCGCGAGTCGCCAAGCATCGATGGTGCCCACTCCGTCGTGTCCAGAAGGCGGCGCTAATGGCCCAGCGGAAATTCTGCAGCGGCAGGCGACAGGAGGATGCTACCGAAGGCCGCCGGAATCGCCTCCCAGGCAGCGACCTCTACCGCCGGTAAATGACTCTCCGGGGATAGACAGTAGCCTGAGCCAGGAACCGGAGTACCATCCGGCAGGCAGGAGTGATCGCCACGCACGGCCGTGGCGCATTGGGGACCGCAGGACGGCAGATTTCCGGGACGAGCAGCGGTTGTACGCCAACGCGGGAACCGGCAACGGAAACCGCTACATCCGAGTGGACCGCTGGAACCTCTCCTTCAGCAGCGAGGACGATGGCCATTACGTAGACGATTTCGTGTTCCGTCTAGAGTTCCTGCAGCGACAGAATCAGTGTCCGTGGAATGAAGTTCTACGGAACTTCCACGTCCTCCTATCGGGCAGAGCAAAGGAGTGGTATTGGGAACACGTACGCCAATCCAGAGTGGACACTTGGGCCCAGCTGCGCAGGGCTCTGATGGATCGGTTCCGTGGTCATCAGACGGAGCACGAAAGGATGCACCAGCTACGTCAGCGTAAACAACAGCCGGGAGAGAGCGCGGATGAATACATCCATTCAATGCAGCAACTCGCCTCACGCCTAAAAAAACCAATGCCAGAGCGGCAGTTGGTGAAGGTGGTGAAAAAGGGCTTGAGGAACCGCATCGCTAGGTACGTTTAGGCGATGGACATACTCACGGTGGACGAACTTCGGGAGGAGTGCGTCGAAGGAGAGAAGAGTTTCGGTCGTCGAGGGCGTGCTGCTTACTTGCAGCAAAGCAAGGTACGGGTCATCGAGGCGCTCATACCGGACGAAGTCGATGAGCAGCAACACCTCGAAGTGGATGAGCTCCGTGGACGCGTCCGAAAGCCATTTAGGCTAGGTTGCTGGAATTGCGGGGCTGCGGAGCACGGATTCCAGGACTGCGAGGCTACGGAGTGGAGGAGATTCTGTTTCTGGTGCGGCACACTGGGCGTGATTTCACCGAAATGACCCGATTGCGCGGAAAACGGTCGGCTGGCAGGGCGGGTCGGACTCGCCCAGGTTGAAATCCCGCGAAGTAGTTCCGAAGGAAGAAGATAAAAACAAGAATGTATATAGTCCATCTAATAGACATAAGTATTTGTTAAGATACCTTCCGGAGGATGAAAGGCTTCGCCGTTATATGGAGGCGCGAAACAGGATCTTTGCGGAACATCAGCTGAGCGGCATGCTGGGAGTTACCGTCCAACCGTATTTTTCGGTAGTCCGGACAGCTTCTGGTGAGGATTGATCCATCATCGGACGCTTGGCGTAAGTAAACCGGTCACGTTCTACCTTTGCCCGTACCTGACGCAATACATCTCCAGCGTAAACCAGAAGTTTGCGTTTTGGCAGATTGAACTGGATGAGAGAAGCAAGGAGTATACTGCGTTCACGGTTCCAGGCAGGCCGTTGTACCAGTTTCGAATGATGCTGTGCAACGCGGCACAACGCTTGGTGCGGCTCATGGATCGGGTGATACCAGCGGAGCTCAGATCCAACGTCTTCGTCTACGTGGACGACCTGCTAGTCCTCGCTCCAGATTTTCAGAATGATTGACCATAGGGTTAAAGATGTCGAAGTTGTGCTTCAAATCGTTGACTTACCTAGGGTTTATTCTGCGGATGGATCTTGGACGTGTTTCGGCATCCCAGAAGATGCCTTACTCGAAATCCATGAAGGAAGTACGAGCCTTCCTCGGCACAGCGGGATGGTATCGACGGTTCGTCAAGAACTTCGCTACGCTAGCCGCACCACTCTCCGAGTCCTTGAAGAAGGCTGGAAAAACAAAGTTTTCTTTAAGTCCCAGCGCCACGCAGGCAGTGGATGACCTGTAGTTGGCCTTGACGAGCGCGCCGGTCCTGGTTCATGCGGAATTCAAGAAGCATTTCTACATCCAGTGCGACGCATCCCATGTTGGCGTCGGCGCGGTATTATTTCAGCGGAACCAGAACGGAGACGAGCAGCGTTCTTCTCGGCCAAGATGAACAAACACCATGTTAATTACTCGCCATCCTAGCCATTCAGAAGTTCAGACCGTATGTGGAAGGGATGCCCTTCACATGCATTACTGATCACGCCAGCCTACAGTGGTTGATGACGATGAAGGATCTGTCCGGACGACTAGCAAGGTGGTCTCTCCAGCTGCAGGGCTACGATTTCAGCATTGAACATCGCAATGGCAGCGAGAACGTAGTCGCCGACACTCTATCCCGCATCATCGAGGAAGTCCGGATAGATCCAACGGAGTCGAGACGACCGAATTTGCTGCGGAGGACTACAAGGATTTAGTGCAAGACGTGGGAGAACTTACCGGACCTCAAGGTGGACGGCGGACTCATCTTCAAGCGCAGGTGTAATACGAAGATGGACAAGGAATTGGAAGGATCCGAATGGAAGCTGTGGATTCCCCAAAACCTGACGCGCAGCTTGATAGAGCGTGCTCATTCGGACCCCAAGGCTGGCCATGGTGGGATTACGAAGACCTTGGAGATCCTGCGACGCCAGTTCTATTGGCCAGGCATGACTATCCAGGGGCGGGAATACGTTCGGGGTTGCGAGGTATGCAAGGAGTCCAAAGCGCCAAACTTCAGGATGCAGGTCGGAATCGGAAGAAGGGTAGAGACGGAGAGGCCATTTCAGAAACTCTACATTAATTTCCTGGGCAAGTATCCGAGGTCCAAGAGTGGACATGCCTGGATATTCATCGTAGTGGACCACTACTCCAAGTACACCTTCTTAAAGGCGATGAAGGAGGCGACAGCGTCAAACGTAGTAAATTTCCTGGTAAACGAGGTATTTTACAAGTTCGGGGTGCCTGAGACGATACATTCGGACAACGGTAAACAGACCGAGGTGAAGAGGAGTACCAGGATGCAGAGCGTCGACAAGTGGCAGGCAGCCTGGGACAACTCCATTAAGGGACGCTGGACGCACCAGCTCATCCCCAGCATAGAGCCTTGGGTAAACAGGAAGCATGGCCAGGTAGATTTTTACCTCACGCAGGCGCTGAGTGGACACGGTTGCTTCCGAAGCTTCCTTAAGCGCTTCGGACACGACACGGAGGACGGTTGCCCAGAGTGCGGGAGTGGGATTGTTGAGGACGCTCAGCATGTCCTCTTTGAATGTCGCCGCTTTGGCTACGACCGCCAAACACTGATGGAGACCACCGGGGCAAGAGTTCGGCTAGAAACTTTTGTGCCCCTTATGCTGCTGATTGAGGTGAATTGGGTAGCGACGGCAGCCTACGTAGCGAGTGTACTGCGAACGCTGCGTCGTACCGATAACGAGTGGAGAGGAACTACAGCCTAGGCGGCTACCATTGCGCGAAGCAATACCTTGCGGTGATACCGCGCAACCACGGCCCCCTGTTGCCTGTACTTATCTTTATCCAGTATATAGGTAATAAATGAATATACAAAAAAAACAGTTCGTATCCAAGGCGTTTGAGGAGATGATCGATGGCTTCGGTATACAACACATGAGGACTCCCGTATACTCACCACAGAGCAATGCCGCGGAGGGTAATACGGAATGTCTTGGCCGCAATTCGCAGCTTCTTGGACGAAGATCACCGGGAATGGGATGCACATCTGCCTGAGATTGAGGTGGCCATCCGAAACACTGTCCACTCAGCCACAGGGGAAGCGCCGTTCTTCACCGTATTCGGCCATCACATGTTCCTCAACGGTTCCAGCTGCAAGCTAGCCAGACGACTCAAGTCCCTGGTCGACCATGAAATGGCCGGAATGCAGACCAAGGACAAGCTTCGGGTAATCCACGCCAAGGTGCAGAAGCAACTGGAGGGTGCATACCAGACGAGCCGGCACCGCTACGATAAGCGAGCCCGTACGCTGCTCGCCAAGTCAGGCCAAGAAGTCTTCCGCGACGACTTCGTGCTGAGTGATTTCAGCAAATCCTTTAACGCCAAGTTTGCTCGCAAGTTCCTTAAAGCCAGGGTGGTCAAATCCGTCGGCAGCAATGCATACTTGCTGGAGGACCTCCAAGGCCGTAGTCTGGGAGTGTATCATGCCAAAGACATCCGGTTGTGATATGAAAGAAGGACAAAACAAAGTATACGAGCATCGCCGATCGAACTGCAGGAGGGTATCAGTGCCGTGTTGAATCCCATCGTATCTCCAAAGCTACCAATTATTTCATCGTTCTGCTGAAACTCCGGGCAGCGCCTCTCGAAATCTTTGGTTGGTGTTGCAATTGGAGTCGATAATGGGAGGAGCTTTATCGATAGGTCGATAGGGCGATAGTTGCAGCAGCGGGATGAATCTGGCGGGCGATCTGGCCATTTTAAGATTAATCCCGGTTCGCTCTGGGATTACCTTAAACGGACCCATGTATTCAATGACCCAATTTTGAGGCGTTGAGAAGTACCGCCATTTTGTCGGGCGGCCGAACCTCGGACTGCCCTTGCACAACTCACCGTAGTGCACCAGATTTTTTTCTTGGAGACCCGTATCGCTGCTGACGTCCGGCGAGAAGTCTTCAGCCCGGGCTATGATCGCCTCCAGGCCCGGCCCAATAGTGGCTGAAATTTAGGAAAAATTAAATACACGTGTACCTTGTTTATATAAATTGATATTTACTTCCCTGTTCAATTGTGAATTTATCTGGAGTTAGACCCGAGAGCCTTATTTGTCCTCGTTGTTTGCCTAGAATCAAAAAGGTCGCGAGTATTAGTTACATGGTACAGTTTACAGTGCAGTTACGTACCTTTTTGGCCTGCACATTCTTTTCCCCTGGAGCTCCTCTGGATTACGTGACCATACACACGCGCATCGCGTATGTTCCTTTTGAGGGCCGTGTTTCCATGCGAGCTCTACCAACAAGTGACTCGTAGAGCATAACTTTCCGCGGCGCCTGTACCATTTTCCAGCAAAACAAATCCTCTGCTTTAACCGCATAAATATTGTAGCCGGCGGCCAGGTTTCGGTCTTAAAGGCTGAGGAAGGGTAGATCAGTTAAGAGGAGCATGAATATAAATGATTGTACTTACCATATTCATTAAACATTTGTAAAACCCATAATGTGTGAGTAAGCTTTCCCAGTGGGGGAGATGGAACCGTCGTAGTCGCGAGGAGGGGGTTCCTGCCGACAAAGAATGGGTGGTGCCCTGCAGCATCTTGGGGGCACCCATGGTTGAGTGGGAGCGCTTGGCTAGGTCATCGATAGCCACCAAAATTAATCCATTTTTCCGTCAATGTTTGTAGATACAAGGTGAGTTGCAAAATAGTTTTTTCGGCAAAATCAATTTATTTTATTCAAAATAGTCTCCTTCTGCTTTAATACAGCGTTTTGCACGGTCCAAAAGCATGTCGAACGAGTGTTTTAGCTCGTTGCCCGGTATGGCCGCCAGTATGCCGGTGCAAGCCTTTTGAATGGCCTATACGTCTGCATAACGCTTTCCTTTCATCGGCAAATGCATTTTTCCGAAAAGGTAGAAGTCGCACGGTGCCATATCAGGTGAATACTGGGAGTGGTTGATGGTTAAAATGTGATTTTTGGTCAAATAGTCGGACACAAGCGTCGATCGATGAGACGGCGCATTATCGTGCAACAAACGCCAACTTCCATCTTCGCGATATTCGAGACGAACACGTCGAATACGGCGCACCAAACGCTTCAAAACTCCAAGGTAGAATACCGCATTAACGTTTTGGCCGGGTGGAACAAATTCTTTGTGGACAATACCCTTGGTATCATAAAAACAAATCAGCATTGTCTTCACTTTTGACTCCTCCAGGCGCAATTTTTTGGGTTTCGGCTCGTCCGTCATTTATGTCCTCACGACCACTTTGAACGTCGTGCACTCTGCTACGGGATTAGGCAATCATCGCCATAAACTTGTTTCATCAATTGAAACGTTTCGGTAAAAGTTTTACCAATTTTAAAACAAAATTTAAAGTTGGCTCTTTGTTCGAAACTCATTTTCGCACCGATGACAAGAACATACTGACACTTAAAACGCACTTCCAATAGATGAAATGTCATGAAATTTTTACTGGAAGTCGATAAACGATAGCAGATTCTAACGCACCAGTTGACATATAGATGGCGCCACTAGAGGGCGCTAGATTCAAAAGTCCTGTTTACTTTGGAACTCACCTTGTATATTCTTGATCAGCATTACTAGACGAGTCGATCTAGCCATGTGCGTTTGTCCGTCTGACAGTCTGTCCGTCTCTCTCAGTCTCTCAGTTTTAGTCTCTCAGTTTTAAAGCTATCGGGCTGAAACTTTCCCAAAAGTTTTATTTCTTTTGCAGGTAGTATATAAGTCGGAACCAGCCGGATCGGAGAACTATATCTTATAGCTCCCATAGGAATAAGCGGGAAAAAAATGTTAAAAAATTATATCTTTGGTGTTTTTTAACGTATAACCTCCTAAGCGTGGAAATAACATTTTTTAATTAGTTTTGAATTTCGAATTAAATTTTTTCGAAACCGGACGGCTATATCATATAGCTGCCATAGGAACGATCGGAAAATTGATGGAAAAATAACATGAAACAAATTATAGCTTCGGTGTTTTTCAACATATTACCTCCTACGCTTGGAAATAACATTTTTTAATTAGTTCTGAGTTTTGAATTTAATTTTATCAAAATCGGACGACTATACCATATAGCTGCCATAGGAACGATCGGAAAATTGGTGGGAAAATAATATGAAACAAATTATAGCTTCTGTGTTTTTTGACATATTATCTTATACTATTGGGAATATCATTTTTTGTATTTTAAAATTTAATAATTATAGCTGCAAGGGTATACAAACTTCGGCTTGCCGAAGTTAACTTCCTTTCTTGTTGTTTTTACATTCCCAGCAAAATAATCCTAAACGCATCATATTTAAGCAAATCTAGTATGCACATTTGCCTTTAAAAATTATTATGCCGTTTTGTGTTTAAAAAAAATTCGCCCTAGAACAATTTTTTTCGGAATGCGTTTCCAAATTTCTGTTTGGGCATGCATCTGGATGCACTTTATTGAAACATAGCCAGACGGCCCCGCAATGGGCTGCACCTAGCAAGTGCGACCTAGAAATATTTTTTTTTGGAATGCGTTCCCGATCTTACGACTGGGTATATGATTTTGCAGATGACGAGAGAAATGAGATTCGTTTATATACAAATTCTTATAAAATTTTGGTGGAAAACTAGATATGTGTGCAAGTGTGTGTATATATGTATGAATTTGTGTATGCATAAACATATAATATATGCTTTTGCAGCTGATGGTGCAAATGAGATTCGTTGAAATGCAAATTCTTTATAATACCCACTAATATTTTTTTGTAAATAAAAACATTTAATTTGCAAATCTTAAACACCTTTAACACATTTTCGTCTGGGGCTAAAATAATTTTAAATTACAAATTAATTTTATTCTCAAATTGAAATTGCATTCCAATGTTTAGACAAACACACATAAATGTTTAAAAGAATATATTCCCGGCTTTCCCTCACACCTTTTCGCTACATTATTATAACCTTGCAGAGGGTATACTGATAAGAAATAAAAAATAATTACACAAATTTAAAGATAATGGTCCATTTCAATTTACTACCGTGTATGTTTACCAAAAACGAAACATAACGGTCTATGCATTATTTTGACATTATCTACCCGATCGTTCCTATAGCAGCTATATGATCCGATTTGGTTTAAATTCGAAATTCTATAATATGAAAAGAATTATATTTCCAAAAGTATATAGTTTATATGTCAAAAAACAATGAAAGTGTTACTTTTTTTTAGTATTTTTAAAATATTTTTTTGATCATATCTATGGAAGCTATGGTATATAGTTTGTCCGATCAGGGTTGTTCAGACATATTACTCCATGCAATAGAATTAATGCTATTGGGAAGTTTTCATCCCGTAATCTTTAAAACTAAGAGACTAGCTTGCGTAAAAAGGGGCAGACGGGTTGCTTTGCAAACTTCTGACTGAAATCATTATATCCTCTGCAAGGGAATCCAAATACTTATTTTTGACGTATTAACTTCATCTTTTGCGAATATCATTCTTTAAGTATTTAAGAATTTCAAATAAAATTTCAGAAAAACGGATGACTATCATATATCTGACATAGGAACGATCGGATAATTATTGCGAAAGGACCTTTATATCTAGTTTTCGGTAAACATATACGGTAGTAAATTGAAATGGAACACTATCCTTATATTTTTGTAATTCGTTTTTAGTTTTCCAAAATCGGATAGCTCTGTACATACGATGCTACCACGGAAACGACCTGCAAGGGTATAGAAACTTCGGCTTGCCGAAATAAGCTTCCTTCCTTGTTATACCCTTGCAGAGGGTATAATGATTTCAGTCAGAAGTTTGCAACGCAGTGAAGAAGACGTTTCCGACCCCATAAAGTATATATATTCTTGATCAGCATTACTAGACGAGTCGATCTAGCCATGTCCGTTTGTCCGTCTGACAGTCTGTCCGTCCGTTCTACGCAAACTAGTCTCTCAGTTTTAAAGCTATCGGGCTGTAACTTTCCCAAAAGTGTTATTTCTTTTGCAGGAAGTATATAAGTCGGAACCAGCCGGATCGGACAACTATATCTTATAGCTCCCATAGGAATAATCGGGAAAAAAATGTTTAAAAATTATATCTTTGGTGTTTTTTAACGTATAACCCCCTAAGCTTGGAAATAACATTTTTTAATTAGTTTTGAATTTCGAATGAAATTTTATCGAAATCGGACGACTATATCATATAGCTGCCATATAATAATATGAAACAAAATATAGCTTCGGTGTTTTTCAACATATAACCTCCCACGCTTGGAAATAACATTTTTTAATTAGTTATGAGTTTCGAATTTAATTTTATCAAAATCGGACGACTATAGCATAGAGCTGCCATAGGAACGATCGGAAAATTGGTGGGAAAATAATATGAAACAAATTACAGCTTCGGTGTTTTTTTAACATATAACCTCCTTCCTTTCCTGTTTTTACATTATTCCTATGGGAGCTATAGGATATAGTTGTCGGATCCGGCTCGATCCGACTTATATACTACCTGCAATAGAAATATGACTTTTGGGATAGCTTTTAAGCTGAGAGACAACTTTGCGTAGAAACGGACAGGCGGACAACAGACGGATAGATCTACTCGTCTAGTGATGCTTCTCAAGAATATATGTACACTAAGAGGTTGGAAACGTTTCCTTCACTGCGTCGCAAGCTTCTGACTGATATCATTATATCCTCAGCAAGGGTATAAAAAATGTCCTTCGTGTATTTTTTAACATTTTTCTTATTGGAACATATTGCAGTATAAATAGATGCGTCCTCAGTTAGGCCGCCAACAGTTTTGGTTGGATCGCGGACGCGTGAAGTCGAACGCGAATCAAGGTAGCAAGTTATTAAATTTACCGCTGAGCAACTGAGTGAGTGTGAGCCAGGAAAAAAAGGCCTGGACACATTCATTGCTACGCTAGAATAAAACCATGAAAAGATTATATTGTATTGCCGCTGATTATTCGAGGTTTTGTAGTCGTACGTGACGCCCATGAGAAATGTACATTATAACATAAGTACATACGCTTGTAGAATTTGAATTTAGGACAGAAAGTCTTTCCCTTCGTTAAAAAAAAAAAACCCAAAAAATTGGGGAAACAGTGCACAAGTTCAGTTGCGACATCGTAACAGCATGAGGATAAGAAAACCATTCAGAATTCTTGAAGTACAATGAACTCCCACAAAGAGCCAAAACCCGATTTAGATCTCTGCCAGTGCTTCACCAAAGTTTCTTGTCTCAAAACTTGTCGAACATCTTTTTTACACTTCAGCCTTCCCGTAGGTTACTTATCTTTGATATTGGCAATGTTACGTATCGTGTCTGTGTCGTATGTTGACTGGAGTTTCAAAGATAATTTTTTTTACCAATAGAGAAACCGGTTCTACTGCTAGTTAGGAGTAAGAAATTCTTAGACGGATTTTGTATCGATTTAAATATTTGGTAAAAGTCTCGAACAGAATTCAAGACCCAAATCTTGGGGGAACGCAATTGTCGAGCGCCTAGACAGGGGGATAGGGAAGATAGAGATATGCAAGGAGCTAAGCTATGTATATTTTCCCGGATACAGGGCGCAAACTAGAGGCGATTATATTATTTGGCCATAACCGCTTATTGAATGGTCCGACTTGAACAACTTTTAGATAAGTTGATAAAAAAACAAAATCCCATTTCAACTTTTCTTAAATCTGTTTCAATTGGTACTGTAGCATTGGCGCCACAGTCTTGTGCTCTTTGTGGGCGTTAGAGTGGGAGGGGCACACTCGGATAACAAACTTGCGCGATCAAGAGAGAAATATATAAATATGAAATCTCAATCATCTCGGTTTTATTGTTTTCGAGAAGACAGAGTACAAACGGATCGGGCTGAGCAAGAATAAATTGCACGACCTTTTACAAACAGAACTCCTTTATTGAGTAACATTTTTGATTTGCTTAAAACTTTTTTAAACCCGTTACTCGTAGAGTAAAAGGGTATACCAGATTCGTTGGAAAGTATGTAACAGGCAAAAGGAAGCATTTCCGACCCCATAAAGTATATATATTCTTGATAAGTATCACTAGCCGAGTCGCCCTAGCCATGTCCGTCTGTCCGTCCGTTTCTACGCAAACTAGTCTCTCAGTTTTAAAGATATCGGGCTGAAACTTTCCCAAAAGTCTAATTTTCTTTGAAGGTAGTATATAAGTCGGAACCAGCCGGATCGGATAACTATATCTTATATCTCCCATAGGAATAATCGGAAAAAAAGAACTAAAAACAAGAAAGGAAGTTAGCTTCGGCAAGCCGAAGCTTATATACCCTTGCAGCTATAATTATTAAATTTAAAAACACAAAAAATGATATTCCCAATAGTATAAGATAATATGTCAAAAAACACCGAAGCTATAATTTGTTTCATATTATTTTCCTACCAATTTTCCGATCGTTCCTATGGCAGCTATATGATATAGTCGTCCGATTTTGATAAAATTAAATTCGAAACTCAGAACTAATTAAAAAATGTTATTTCCAAGCGTAGGAGGTTATATGTTAAAAAACACCGAAGCTATAATTTGTTTCATATTATTTTCCTACCAATTTTCCAATCGTTCCTATGGCAGCTATATGACATAGTCGTCCGATTTTGATAAAATTAAATTCGAAATTCAGAACTAATTAAAAAATGTTATTTCCAAGCGTTGGAGGTTATATGTTGAAAAACACCGAAGCTATAATTTTTTTCATATTATTTTTCCACAAATTTTCCGATCGTTCCTATGGCAGCTATATGATATAGTCGTCCGATTTCGATAAAATTTAATTCAAAATTCAAAATTATTTAAAAATTGTTATTTCCAAGCTTAGGAGTTTATATGCTAAAAAACACCAAAGATATAACTTTTTTTCATTTTTTTGTCCGATTATTCCTATGGGAGCTATAAGATATAGTTGTCCGATCCGGCTGGTTCCAACTTATATACTACCTGCAACAGATATAAGACTTTTGGGAAAGTTTCAGTCCGATAGCTTTAAAACTGAGAGACTAGTTTGCGTAGAAACGGACGGACAGACGGACAGACGGACATGACTAGATCGACTCGTCTAGTCATGCTGATCAAGAATATATATACTTTATGGGGTCGGAAACGTCTCCTTCTCTGCGTTGCAAACTTCTGACTGAAATCAATATACCCTCTGCAAGGGTATAAATATATATCTTTGGTGTTTTTAACATATAACCTCTTGTGCTCGGAAATAACATTTTATAATCAGTTCTGAATTTCGAATTTAATTTTATCAAAATCGGCTGACTATATCATATAGCTGCCATAGGAACGATCGGAAAATTGGTGGGAAAATAATATGATACAAATTATAGCTTCGGTGTTTTTTGACATATAATCCTTTACTATTGGGAATATCATTTTTTGTATTTTTAAGAATTTCGAATTAAATTTAATAATTATAACTGCAAGGGTATACAAACTTCGGCAGGCCGAAGCTAACTTCCTTTCTTGTTTTTGGACGTCCCCGACCACGGCTTAGACCCCTTGATATAATATTACTACATCCTGGGTCATCGCATTTGGCACAAAATTTCGATTCAGAAAAAATTACATTAAAGCGGCCAATGTCCAATAAAGTGTCTCGAACAGAATGAAAATTTTGTATCAAAACTGACATTTACAAAAACTAATTAATAGCTTCTTCATCTTCATTAGTGTTCTAAAGTATCTTCGTTAAAAAAAAAAAACATTTTAAAAGAGCCCCTAGGGCCGCAAACTATCCTTCTATTTTTGTATTTAATCCTCTGAAAGCTCTACTTTTAAAATACATTTTTTTAAAAACAAATTTAAATTTTTTAAAAATGATTAGGATTTGCCCCCACAAGCAAATGGGTTCTTTAATTTGATTATATGTGCCAGTTTGTCATCTTCAATCGGTTTTTTATAAGTTGGAACCATTTTTCGTTGTTAAGATATTGAATTGTTTCTAAAAAGACCTCTGATTTCTCCTACGTACGCACGATGCAGCAAGTACATTTTTGTTCCGGAAAACTTATAAACAAATGGGGTACAATGCAACAACACTTTTCAGCACAGCAGTCGAACCAAAGGTGTGCGGTTGAATCATGTCGTTTTCATAATCCAGAGGATTGGTATAAGGACTTCAATTATACAATGTAAAAAATTACAAATTATTCCATCGGACAACTACTGATTTTCGAATTACATCAGCATAATTTTCATAGTCAAACAAAACGTAAGACAGGGCCCAGAATAAGGAAGCCATCACCTGGTATAGGATCAACAAAGTGGGGAATCAAAGCACCATTAACACATAATTGCCCTACTTCCATTGTAAGAAGTTGATTTTTAAAAAATAATATTTATTATTTATTTAATGCTTTTAAAATATAAATTAAATAGTTATCTATTTAATATTTTTTTTAATATATAAGTTTTCAGTACTTAGACTGTACCTGTTGTGCTTCTTTTCGCACGTAATATTAAAATGTACACTTTACAATAAAGCTTTGCAGATTTATAATTTAGTTCGTAAAGGTTATAAAGTGACATGCGTATCAAATGTTAATAAAATAAATTATAAGCAAGCTATATGTAATATTATAATTTTAAATTGTTTCAAAATAATTTCAAATATTAAAGTATTCTGCCGGTTACAGAACATGTTTATTTAGGAAATAGTATTTTGACCTTTATAGCTATAGACACAGCTAAAGAGTTGGATTCTGAACTCAAAGCCAACTCGGTTTAACGTAACTTATTGTTGCATAGCTTTAATAAAAGGTTTCATAGGAGTCATCCAAATTATTTTGACTGAACAGAGTATTGTTAATTATACCCTTTTACTCTACTAGACTCGTCGGAAAGTATGTAACAGGCAGAAGGAAGCGTTTCCGACCAGGATCACTAGCCGAGTCAATCTAGCCATGTCCGTCTGTCCGTCCGTTCGGATGAACGCTGAGATCTCGAAAACTATACGAGCTAGGCTATTGAGATTTGGCATGCAGATTCCTGAGCTTCTTTCAGCAGCGTGCCACGCGCACTTTAACGTCCACAAACCGCCCAAAACTGTGACTCCTACAGTTTTCATGCTAGAGTAAAAATGTTAACTGAAATTAATTTTTCTTATCAATACCTATCGATTGACCCATAAAAAAGTTGGCCACGCCCACTTTAATGCCCACAAACTTCAAGAAATCGTAAATATGAACGCGGATATCTCGGAAAATATCAAAGATAGAGAATTGAGATTTCAGATTTAGAGTCCGTAACCTTGTACGCAGCGCAAATTTGTTACGCGAATATGCCACGCCCACTCTAACGCTCACGCCTGTGGCGCCCACAATTTTCATGATACATAAAAAATTTTAACTGAAATTTATTGGTTATACCTATCGATTGATCAAAACGCCCATAACGCTTAAATCTGACTACCGTCGGTAGGTGGCCCATTTTAATCTTGCTTTGCTGCTTGCATATCTCCATTTCCCTTTGGTCCCTTTAGCTGAGTAACGGGTATCTGATAGTCGAGCTACTCGACTATTGCGTTCTTCCTTGTTAAAATTAAAATTGTGTTCCTTTGTTAGTGGTAATTTATGAATCACTATTCGGTTTTAAGGTCTTATGGACTTTATTGGTGTACTAAGAAGATCGAGATAGAAAAGGCAATAAGGAATAGTATTACGGATACGGGCGAACCTTGGGGAATTCCATTGAATAAGGATAATGAGTTCGATGTATGCGGACCGACGCGGACGATTATTTTTCTGTTAGCCATGAAGCTTTTAATATAGTTGATTATTTTTTGGCCTATTTTCCATTCCTGCAGTTGGTCGATTGTGGAGTGTACACCTACTCGATCAATGGCTCTTGAGAAATCAAAAGTTACGAGGGAGGTGTGCATTTTTGACTTCGTTATGAGATATTCTACATAAAGTAGTCAGTCAGAAGTTTTTTAAATCCGAATTGGTTTTCGTTCAGTAGGTTATTATGTGTCACGAACCACCAGAGTCTTTTGGCTATAATTTTATCTAGTGTTTTTGCTATACAGCAGTTCAGCGAAATGGGTCGGTAGGAGGTGGTTTAAGTTTTATCTGTGTTCGGCTTGGAATGATTAGACTTGTTTTGTAAGATTGTGGTATGTGATTGTTAAATATTTCATTGAACAGTTTTGTTATTCTATTTTTTTTTGTAGTGGAGCTATTTTTAATCATTTGATATGATATTCTGTTTAGTCCTGGGGCAGATCCTTTCAATGTTTGTAGGGCTGAGGTAAGTTCTAAGTATGTTATTTTTTTTCTATGGCTTGGGCTATTGCAGAGGGGGTATAGTTTTGAAAGTTGCTTTTGTATTTGTGGTTTCGGAACTCCTCTGAAAAGTTCCAGTCGCCGGAGAGGTCTGAGAAGTGTCGTGCAAATATGTTAGCTATTTCGTTGCTAGCTAATGTTATCTCATTGTTTTGTGGGTTTGTGATGGCATGAATTTGCTTTACTGGGTTAAGTCCGCAGAAGCGTCTTATATTAGACCAAATTTTAGATGTGGGGGTAGCGGGTTGGATGGTAGAGGTGAAAGAATTGGAAGCTTCTTTTTTACTTTTGTTAAGTTCGAACCTAAATTTGGCATTTTTGCGCCTATAGTCTATAACATTTTCTACTGTAATTATTTGGTTTAATTTTTTCCAGGCAAGTTGTTTTTGTTTTCGTAGTTGGTCGAGGTGTTTGTTCCACCATGGAACTCTGTATGGATGAGTATTTGCTAAAGTTTGTGGGATGGAAAGGTTTGCGCTATATAGAATAATTCTGTTAATTTGAGCTGCTTCTTTGTTTACGTTTTGGGAAGTTGGGTATTTTTCGTTTGTTTGTTGGGTAAGTAGGTTGTACTGTTCCCAGTTGGCCTCTTTTAGTTTAAAAAAGCGTCTGTTGAATTTTTGTTTATGTTGTTGGAAATAGGGTCGTGATAATAAGAAAATGGTCACTACCATGATGGTCGTTCAGTATTTCCCACTTAGCGTGAGGGGCCAAGATTGGAGATGTGTGTGTAAGTATTGTGTGTTGAAAAATGTGTGATTTGTCGTTCAGTAGAATAAGGTTCGCATTGTCAATAAATCTTTGAGTTATTTTTCCTTGTGTGTTCGTTGTTGGTGAGCCCCAGGACGGGTGCCATCCATTGAAATCTCCTTAATTAGTGAGGGTGCTTGTTGTGTATTAAATGTGTTTTAAAGTGTCTGGTTAGTAATGTTTTTGGTGGGAGATATGTATATTGAAAATATGTTTATTTTTAGTTTAGATTGTATATTTATGGCTATTGCTTCTAGATCGTTTGTGATGTTAGGGATAGTGTATTGAATTGAGTTATGAACTAATAGTTCTACGCCGCCAAATCTGTTGGTGGCTTTGTATGTTAATAGTTTGTAGTTTATTGGGGTTGGTATGTTATTAATATGTTGTATGTGGGTTTCTTGGAGGGAAATTATCTGCGGTGTTTATTTTTTGATTAGAATAAGGAGTTGGCTATAGTTATTTACATATCCTTTTATGTTCCATTGAATTACAGTTAACGACATTTTAGAGAAAATTAAAGCATCCCTTCAGTTCTGCAGTAGGGACGCGGTGACATGGCTCAAGGCAAAAAGCTTTTTTTGTTTTTTTTGTGCCTAAAACGCTGTGCCGCTGTTGACGTCAGCAGAGCAGTCGGCGTAGCGTAGAAGACTGCCTACGAAAATGATCGTGCAACAAAGAGAGGCAGATATTCGGATATTTCCCTCTCTTTCTTGTCTTATAATCTGCCTGCACTCCGCGCTCGCAGAGACAAATTTCGGCCGGTCCGTTATTTTTTTTTGCGTCTCTCCGTTATGTTCGGCTAGCGACTAAAATTTCGGCCCAAAAATTTTCGTGGAGCAGCGACATGTGAATGCTAAATATTTTAGGAGCATTATTGTGTATCGAAAATATACAACTTATATTGTTTTATAAAAGTAAATTATTTGATTATAGTAAAATTAAATAATTTTGATTTACTTATAATGTTATGTTTACTTATTATACATTTTTATTACAATATATTTTTTTTTGTGTAATTATAGAAAATTAGTCCGTTAAAATTGATTTCAATATTTAAAACATTAGTAGTATTAGTATTAACATACTAAAAAAAATTTGTATTGTATTTTTTACAAGTACATTTAGAAAATTGTATGGGATGTCCGCATTTTCACAAGTGAAAATTCAAATGAAAATTTTTCGAAGTCCTACGGGATTTCACTTGTTCCTTATACTCATTTTTCGTATGGCCTGTCACGTACTTGAATCACTTGTGAAAATCAGAATTTTTCCATGAGTTTTCACTTGTGAAATCACTTGCAAGTGACACGTCCCAAGTGAAATCACTTCTGAAAATCAGAATTTTTCCATTAGTTTTCACTTGTGAAATCACTTGCAAGTGACACGTCCCAAGTGAAATCACTTTTGAAAATCAAAATTTTTCCATGAGTTTTCACTTATGAAAATATAGAATTTAAAATACATACATATTTAATTACCTTTAAATTAATTTTAATTAGATCGTATTATTCAGATTTTCAATAAGGGGACAATTATTGTTAGTATTTCTGTTTTTTGTTTTGTTAGTTTATTTTTCACGTTCGTCATCGCCTTTCTCAAACATTTGTCCGGGTCTTCAGAGTCCTTGGCCAACGCTCCTGAAAAAATGTATGGGCATATGACTAAAAAATGCGTTATACTTTTTAATTTGTATATTTGCCTTATATAGTTGTTTATAATACTGACTTTATTATATGAACTTAAAGAAACGATTAAAGTAACTCTGCTGCGCACAATTAAAATGGATGCTTCGCTTTCAATCACTCAAACAGAATGCACCAAGTCTTTTTCTCACCCCTTTACTTGATTCCTTTATTTCTCTTCGCTGTTGGCGCGTGCCACTGCACCTATACCCTTTCTTAAGCAAAAATATCCGACTATTTAGTTTTTACTTCTTGAGTTAAAAATACAATACGATTTTTTTTTAAATGTTAATACTAAAATGTTTTAAATATTTAAATCAATTTTAACAGACTAAATTTCTATAACTAAACTACAAAATTATATTGTAATAAAAATGTATAATAAGTAAACATAACATAATAAGTAAATTCAATATACGTAATTTTACTATAATCAAATAATTTACTTTTATAAAACAATAAAGTTGTTTATTTTCGATATACAATAATGCTCCTAAATATTAGGGCATTCATATGTCGCTGCTCTGCGAAAATTTTTTCGCCGAAATATTAGTCGCTAGCCGAACATAACGGAGAGACGCAAAAAAAATAACGGATCGGCCGAACTTTGTCTCTGCGATCGCGGAGTGCAGGCTGATTATAAGACAAAGAAAGAGAGGGAACCACCGAATATCTGCCTCTCTTTGTTGCACGATCGTTTTCGTAGGCAGTCTTCTACGCTGCGCCGACTTCTCTGCTGACGTCAACAGCGGCACAGCGTTTTAGGCACAAAAAAAACAAAAAAGCTTTTTGCCTTGAGCCATATCACGGCGTCCCTAATCCAGAACTGAAGGGTATCCATGTGTTCTAGTTTGTCGTAATCGTGGTGGTGATGGTGTTGAAGAGTTTGGCTTGACGGTAAAGTTGTTTTGGCTGGTCCGGTGGCTGTTGCCTTCGATGAAGTGATATGTGTTCCTGATGTGGGTGTGGTGTGCGAATTTTTATGTTGTGGTTGGGTTATGTCTGTATGTGTATTTATATTCCCTTCATTTCCAAAAAAAAAGTTTTACTTGTGAATCACCTTGTGAATTTCGTGGGACATGTCCTCTTGCACAAGTGAAGAACAATTGACGCTCCATATAGAAAATTGTATGGGATGTCCGCATTTTCACAAGTGAAAATTCAAATGAAAATTTTTCGAAGTCCTACGGGATTTCACTTGTTCTTTATACTCATTTTCGTATGGCCTGTCACGTGCCGGTGACACGTCCCAAGTGAAATCACTTGTAAAAATCAGAATTTTTCCATGAGTTTTCACTTATTAAATCACTTGCAAGTGACTCGTCCCAAGTGAAATCACTTGTGAAAATCAGAATTTTTCCATTAGTTTTCACTTATGAAAATATAGAATTTAAAATACATACATTTTTATTTACTTTTAAATTCATTTTAATTAAATAGTGTTATTTAGGTTATCTGTTAAGGGACAATTATTATAGTCAGCCTAGTTTTATGTTACGTTATCGGATTTTTACATTGGTCATCGCTTTCCTTAAACCTTTGTCCGGGTCCTCCAAATCCTTGGCCAACGCTCCTAAAAAAATTTATGGGCATATGATTAAAGAGTGCGTTTTACTTGTTATTTGTATATTTACCTTTCAGAGCTGTTTATAAACCCTTTGCGGGATTTTTTTTGCCACAAATCATTTCGTCACCCACTTTCGGCTAACGGAACCCATTGAATACCTTAAAAATTTACGTACTTTAAACTAAGATCAATCAAACAAAAACACCTCTTAACGAGGTAAAAAGTAGTGTCGAACGCGCCTTTAACAAAAATTTCTGATATCAACAATTTTGACGAAAAATGATATTACATTCGATAAAATAAATAAACTATATTAAGTTTATGATTTCGGCCCGCAACAGTAAATATTTATTTACCTACACGTAAATTTTCTGTTGTAGCGTGCCGAATACGTAAATTTAATATAGTTCATTTATTTAATCGAATGTAATATCATTTTTCGTCACAATTGTTGATATCAGAAATTTTTGTTAAAGGCGCGTTCGTCACTACGTTTTACCTCGTTAAGAGGTGTTTTTGTTTGATATCAGAAGTTATTTGTGCTCAAGAGTTTAAGTACCCCAATACCATGACTAGGAGTCGTCCCCATATGGCTTGGCTATTGAAAAACCAAACACACAGATTCGACCCCTAATCATAGCTGAACGCTATCTTAAATTAGGCACAACAAGTTTTATCGCTTCAATTACCTATTTTAATAGCAGAAGTTTGGAATCTCAAGGGCTGTATAGTTTCAGGTTCCAAGACAAATCTGTCGTTTCTTACATTTCCCGCCGAACTATCAGGTTTTTCCAAAGTGGTAGAACAAATAGATCATAGATCATAGATTTCCTATTTCGATTAGCTTTAAGCAAATAAAGGACCCTAAAACCATAAAAGATTTTCCGTTTGAAAAAATCTAATAAGAATATTTTTCATCGAATTGGTTTTTTTCTTGTTTATTCCGAAAGGTTTGAAATATTTCGTATACGGAGCTGAAACGAGTTGCACTTTTTATCGCTTAATATCTTCCAAACGGTAAGTTTTAGGGCAAAAAGTGTTATAGTTCAAAAGATGAGGAATCTCAAGGGCTATATGATTTGAAATTTAAAAAGAAATCGTTCGACTCAATTTTGAGAAAATAGTCAAAAAGTGGTTTTAAAAAATAACTTTTTGTCATAACCTTAAATCTATTATAGTCAGACAATTTAATTATATAAAAAGTATTTAGCAAATTAAATTATCTTTTCAGAGATATAGATAACCTAAAACTAAGATGGGATGCATACAAACCTACAAACAAATGGACAAACATTTTCATTTTGGGAAGAAGAAGAAAATCTTGTTTTTTGAATTACTTTTGAATGGGACATTGGATTTCAACAAATGAGGTGTCTTTCGAAGCGTATTCTCAGTTAAAATAAAACTAGCTAAACAGCCGGAAGCTTTTCTCGCCACCGTATCCAGCAGCTCCAATTTTCTAAATTTTTACTTTTGCATTTTCACCGCCTTTTCTCCTAAACAAATCTATATTTCGAAAGTCTTGGTATGCAATCCTCTTAGTTTTTGCGATACCTTTCGATTGGTGTATCATAATGGCAGATTTTCAATTCTGTTTTCGCACGCTCTCTTGCGCGCTTCGCCACTAAGTGTACTGCCGTCCACAGTGATGCACAACATCTTAAACTTAACGTAGCACTTACCTGACTTTATTATATTAACTTAAAGAAACGATTAAAATAACTCTGCTGCGCACAATTAAAATGGATGCTTCGCTTTCAATCACTCAAACAGAATTCGCCAAGTCTTTTTCTCACCCCTTTACTTGATTTCTTTTGTTTTCTCTTCGCTGTTGGCGCGTGAGTTTTCACTTATGAAAATATAGAATTTAAAATACATACATATTTAATTACCTTTAAATTAATTTTAATTAGATCGTATTATTCAGATTTTCAATAAGGGGACAATTATTGTTAGTATTTCTGTTTTTTGTTTTGTTAGTTTGTTTTTCACGTTCGTCATCGCCTTTCTCAAACATTTGTCCGGGTCTTCAGAGTCCTTGGCCAACGCTCCTGAAAAAATGTATGGGCATATGACTAAAAAATGCGTTATACTTTTTAATTTGTACATTTACCTTATATAGTTGTGTATAATACTGACTTTATTATATGAACTTAAAGAAACGATTAAAGTAACTCTGCTGCGCACAATTAAAATGGATGCTTCGCTTTGAATCACTCAAACAGAATGCACCAAGTCTTCTTCTCACCCCTTTACTTGATTTCTTTTGTTTTCTCTTCGCTGTTGGCGCGTGCCACTGCACCTATACCCTTTCTTAAGCAAAAATATCCGACTATTTAGTTTTTACTTCTTGAGTTAAAAATACAATACGATTTTTTTTAAAATGTTAATACTAAAATGTTTTAAATATTTAAATCAATTTTAACAGACTAAATTTCTATAACTAAACTACAAAATTATATTGTAATAAAAGTGTATAATAAGTAAACATAACATAATAAGTAAATTCTATATACTTAATTTTACTATAATCAAATAATTTACTTTTATAAAACAATAAAGTTGTTTATTTTCGATATACAATAATGCTCCTAAAATATTAGGGCATTCATATGTCGCTGCTCTGCGAAAATTCTCAAGGGCTATATGATTTGAAATTTAAAAAGAAATCGTTCGACTCTATTTTGAGAAAATAGTCAAAAAGTGGTTTTAAAAAATAACTTTTTGTCATAACTGTAAATCTATTATATTCAGACAATTTTATTATATAAAAAGTATTTAGCAAATTAAATTATCTTTTCAGAGATATATAGCACGTTTCTCTAGCATTAGTTGCTTAGATACTATAACCATTTTAAATCTGGCGATTTTTTTATTTTCCGCTAAACTAGCGGGTTTTTCCAAAAGTCGTAGAACAAACGTTTTCTATTCCAAGCTACTTTATACACCCATAGGGTTTCCAAAACCCTAAACTAAGATGGGATGCATACAAACCCACAAACAAAGGGAAAAACATTTTCATTTTGGGAAGAAGAAGAAAATCTTGTTTTTTTAATTACTTTTGAACGGGACATCGGATTTCAACAAATGAGGTGTCTTTCGAAGCGTATTCTCAGTAAGAATAAAACTAGCTAAACAGCCGGAGGCTTTTCTCGCCACCGTATCCAGCAGATCCAATTTTTTAAATTTTTACTTGTGCATTTTCACCGCCTTTTCTCCCAAACAAATCTATATTTCGAAAGTCTTGGTATGCAATCCTCTTAGTTCTTGCGATACCTTTCGATTGGTGTATCATAATGGCAGATTTTCAATTCTGCGGCTATATATAGTAGTTGTTTTCGCACGCTCTCTTGCGCGATTCGCCACCTACCGGCGGTAGACAGATTTAAGCGTTATGGGCGTTAGGGTGGGCGTGGCAAATTTTTTTGGTCAATCGATAGGTATTGACGAGACCAATACAGTTCAGTTAAAATTTTGTATCTAGCATGAAAATTGTGGGCGCCACAGGCTTGGGCGGTTTGTGGGCGTTAGAGTGATCCTGATCAAGAATATATATACTTTATGGGGTCGGAAACGCTTCCTTCTGCCTGTTACATACTTTCCGACGAATCTTGTATACCCTTTTACTCTACGAGTAACGGATATAAATACAATACGAATTTTTTAAAAATGTTAATACTAATACTAGTAATGTTTTAAATATTGAAATCAATTTTAACGGACTAATTTTCTATAATTACACTAAAAAAATATATTGTAATAAAAATGTAGAATAAGTAAACATAACATTATAAGTAAATCCAAATTACTTAATTTTACTATAATCAAATAATTTACTTTTATAAAACAATATAAGTTGTTTATTTTCGATACACAATAATGCTCCTAAAATATTAGGGCATTCACATGTCGCTGCTCCACGAAAATTTTTCGGCCGAAATATTAGTCGCTAGCCGAACATAACGGAGAGACGCAAAAAAAAAATAACGGACCGGCCGAAATTTGTCTCTGCGAGCGCGGAGTGCAGGCAGAATATAAGACAAGAAAGAGAGGGAAATATCCGAATATCTGGCTCTCTATGTTGCACGATCGTTTTCGTGGGCAGTCTTCTACGCTGCGCCGACTGCTCTGTTGACGTTAACAGCAGCACAGCGTTTTGGGCACAAAAAAAAACAAAAAAAGCTTTTTGCCTGGAGCCATGTCACCGCGTCCCTAATGCAGAACTGAGGGGTTAGTATTCGGTGATTGACGGTTTGTTGTCATCTGGGTTTGGCGTTTGTAAGTGTTTTGGCATAGGTGTTCCTCATTTGAAATCCGTGTCGTTCGAAATATATACGTTGGGCGGTCTTATGATCAACTTTTTGTGTGGTTTTAATGGCTGTTAGTTCTTGGATTTTAATGAAAGTTGGGCATTTGCGGTGGATTGGGCTGAGCTGATGGTCAAGTTCTGGGTTGTTTTTGCAGTTTAAGCATTTTTTTTCGTTTTTGCATGTTTCTGCGTCCCTTTTGTGTTTTATTTCTAAACACCCTCCAGTTCCAAAAAAAAAGTTTCACTTGTAAATCACCTTGGGAATCACGTGGGACATGTCCTCTTGCACAAGTGAAGAACAAGTGACTCTCCATATAGAAAATTGTATAGGATGTCCGCATTTTCACAAGTGAAAATTCAAATGAAAATTTTTCGAAGTCCTGCGGGATTTCACTTGTTCCTTATACTCATTTTTCGTATGGCCTGTCACGTGCCGGTGACACGTCCCAAGTGAATCACTTGTGAAAATCAGAATTTTTCCATGAGTTTTCACTTGTTAAATCACTTGCAAGTGACACGTCCCAAGTAAAATCACTTGTGAAAATTAGAATTTTTCCTATGAGATTTTAATTATGAAAATATAGAATTTAAAATACATACATATTTAATTTCATTTTAATTAATTTTAATTGGATGGTATTATATAAAATTTTCAAAAATTGGACAATTTTTCGTTTGTTTGTTTTCGTCTGTTTTTTTTGTTTCGTAAGCTTATTTTTAACGTTGGTCATCGCCGTTCTTAAACCTTTGTCCGGGTCCTCTGAAGACTTGGCCAACGCTCCTAAAAAAAAACATATGTTTAAAAAATGCGTTTTTTTGTTTATTTGTATATTTACCTTTGATAGCTGTGTTTAACCCCTTGCAGGATTTTTATTGGCACAAAACATTTCGTCATCCACTTTCGGCTAAGGGAACCCATTGAATACCTTCAAAATTTACGTAAACTAAGATCAATGCACAACATCTTAAACTTAACGTACCACTTACCTAACTTTATTATATTAACTTAAAGAAACGATTAAAGTAACTCTGCTGCGCACAATTAAAATGGATGCTTCGCTTTCAATCACTCAAACAGAATGCACCAAGTCTTATTCTCACCCCTTTACTTGATTTCTTTCTTTTCTTTTCGTTGTTGGCGCGTGCCACTTCACCTATACTCTTTCTAAAGCGAAAAATATCCGACTACATAATTTTTATTTCTTGAGTAAAAAACACAATGTGAATTTTTTTTTAAATGTTAATTCTAAAATGTTTTAAATATTTAAATCAATTTTAACGGACTAAATTTCTATAACTAAACTAAAAAATTATATTGTAATAAAAATGTATAATAAGTAAACATAAAATTATAAGTAAATTCCATTTACTTAATTTTACTATAATCAATTAATTTAATTTTATAGAACAATATTAGTGGTTTTTTTTCGATATACAATAATGCTCTTAAAATATTAGGGCATTCATATGTCGCTGCTCCACGAAAATTTTTCCGCCGAAATATTAGTCGCTAGCCGAACATAACGGAGAGACGCAAAAAAAAAAACGGACTGGCCGAAATTTGTCTCTGCGAGCGCGGAGTGCAGGCAGATTATAAGACAAGAAAGAGAGGGAAATATCCGAATGTCTGCCTTTTTTTGTTCCACGATCGTTTTCGTGGGCAGTCTTCTACGCTGCGCCGACTGCTCTGCTGACGTCAACAGCGGCACAGCGTTTTAGGCACAAAAAAAACAAAAAAAGGTTTTTTCGTCGAGCCATGTCACCGCGTCCCTACTGCAGAACTGAAGGGCAATTAGTGCAAGTTTCGGAGCTTTTGCGTATTGGTGCTGGGTGACCAAAGCGGAGGCATTTTCTGCAACGGAGTGGAAGTGGGATATACTCACGTACACGAACTGTTTCTTAACCGATTTGTAATATTTCTGGGAGTTTGTGCGATTCAAATGTTATAATAATCAAGCCTGTTTCAATTAAAGTGGGGTTGTTGCTATCAGAGCTAGTGTTAGGGTTTTGTCGTTTCATTTTTTTTTCACATCGGTTACTTTTTGTGGTTTTAACTCTTGTAGAATTGTGTCTTCGTCGATAAATCTAAGGTCGATGCAATAAATAACTCCCTTAGAGAAGTTTAATGTTTTATGTTCATATGTTGTTACTTCGAATTCTGCGATTGTTGTAAGTTTAAGGAGCTTTCTGGCTTGCAATTCATTTTTAGTTTTTATTAATTATGTGCCGTCTCTTCTTTTTTTGCATCCGTCAACTTCTCCTCCACAGGCAAAGTCCACGGATTTTTTAGTGATGAATGGTGATAGTTTTTCAAATGAGCCGTTGTCCTTCCTTTTAATTATAATAGATTTTGGTTCGCCTAATTGGGAATGGTATGATTTTTGAGTTTTGTAAATGTCCGGTGGGTCTGTCATGATTGCTGGTAAAGGGTTTGAGCCCGGATTAGAAGTTTTCGTGTGCTTGGTGTTGTTGTGTTTTTTTATTTTCTCTTTGTATTTGATATTTGTTTGTGCAAAATTTTGCTGATACCGTTTTTGTCGAACATCTTTTTGTACACTTCAGCTCTTCCGTAGGTTACTTATCTTTGATATAGGCAATGTTGCGTATCGTGTCTGTGTCGTATGTTGACTGGAGTTTCAAAGATAATTTTTTTTACCAATAGAGAAACCGGTTCTTCTGCTAGTTAGGAGTAAGAAATTCTTAGACGGATTTTGTATCGATTTAAATATTTGGTAAAAGTATCAAACAGAATTCAAGACCCAAATCTTGGGGGAACGCAATTGTCGAGCGCCTAGACAGGGGGGTCGGGAAGATAGAGTTATGCAAGAAGCTAAGCTATGTATATTTTCCCGGATACAGGGCGCAAACTAGAGGCGATTATATTATTTGGCCATAACCGCTTACTGAACGGTCCGACTTGAACAACTTTTAGATAAGTTGATAAAAAAACAAAATCCCATTTCAACTTTTCTTAAATCTGTTTCAATTGGTACTGTAGCATTGGCGCCACAGTCTTGTGCTCTTTGTGGGCGTTAGAGTGGGAGGGGCACACTCGGATAACAAACTTGCGCGATCAAGAGAGAAATACATAAATATGAAATCTCAATCATCTCGGTTTTATTATTTTCGAGAAGACAGAGCTCAAACGGATCGGGCTGATCAAGAATAAATTGCACGACCTTTTACAAACAGAACTCCTTTATTGAGTAACATTTTTGATTTGCTTAAAACTTTTTTAAACCCGTTACTCGTAGAGTAAAAGGGTATACTAGATTCGTTAGAAAGGCAAAAGGAAGCATTTCCGACCCCATAAAGTATATATATTCTTGATCAGTATCACTAGCCGGGTCGATCTAGCCATGTCCTTCTGTCCGTCCGTTCGGATGAACGCTGATATCTCGGAAACTATAAGAGCTAGGCTATTGAGATTTGGCATTCCGATTCCTGAGCTTCTTACGCAGCGCAAGCGTGCCACGCCCACTTTAACGTCCACAAACCGCCCAAAACTGTGACTCCTACAGTTTTGATGCTAGAGTAAAAATTTTTACTGTAATTAATTGTTCTTATCAATACCTATCGATTGACCGCCCACAAACTTCAAGAAATCGCAAATATAAACCCTTGTACGCAGCGCAAGTTTGTTACGCGAATATGCCACATCCACTCTAACGCCCATGATGAGAACAATAAATTTCAGTTAAAATTTGTATTCTAGCATCAAAACTGAAGGATCCACAGTATTGGGCGGTTTGTGGGCGTTGCACTCTGCTGAAACAAAGCTGCACTGCGCAGGAATCTCAGAAATCTGCATGCCTAATCCCAGTATTGTAGCTCTTATAGTTTCCGAGATCTCAGCGTTCATACGGACAGACGGACAGACGGACATGGCTAGATCGACTCGTCTAGTGATCCTGATCAAGAATATATATATTTTATGGGGTCGGAAACGCTTCCTTTTGCCTGTTACATACTTTCCGACAAATCGAGTATACCCTTTTACTCTACGAGTAACGGGTATACAAATTTGTTGGTTCAAAGCTCTTTAGACGCGATTATCTCGTAAAAGTGTTTTCCCGAAAAATTTTTTCGATGGACAGGATTCTTCAAAAACTATAAGCTCAATGGCGTTCAACTGTCATTGCCGTGAGGATAACTGATTTACTAGTTGCATATCTCAATATTCCTCACACTACCCTTATCTGAGTAACGGGTCTTTTATAATTAAACAAGAAAGGAAGTGTTAGGTGGGCATATTAGTGCCCGAGTCCTGACAGGAACTTGGGCCGAGGGAGAGGCGTCCGATGTTCAGGCACCATTTGCCGGCATAAGCTACGTCGTATTCGGGTCGTGGGATCTTGGTAAGCCTCTCTCCTCTCCAACATAACGAGAATAAATATTTAAAGTGCCTGGAAAATGATATTAGTCATAAAGTTCGTCAGTCGTCAGTCCACACTGCCCCACAAGCTTAGCTGTCGCTTACTCGCAATACGATCGGGCTGTGTTTGGCCATATTACCTCCCCTTCACACATTCGTGTGCCAATGGATCGTCGCAGGCCGCGCAATACGATCCCCTATTGTCAAGATCTAAAATATTTATTGCTAAAAAAGAAAAAGCTTTCCGGCCTCGCACGAACATACATACATAGATACATACATATTTATACCTGTAAACAAAAGATATGGCTCATAATAAAATATATAATATAGCTTAAATGAAAAATAATATATATATATAAAAAAATGCAGAAGTGAGTAAAAGCTAAAAAGTTGAGAATAAAATTGCTGAGTGTGTCGTAACCACGGTTTTCGACCAGGGGCTACTCAGCTGAATTGTGAAAAGTGAAAAGTTTTCCCATTTCCCGAAGAAAAAATATTAAAAGTATACAATTTTTTATTTGTTTTGTTTTGTTTTTTTATTTATTTTTTTATTTACTTATTTAACATTTTATATTAATTACAATGATTTAATCTACTAAGCTATGCGGCTCTTTCATGATGGCTGCTATTTCTTGCCTCGCCTGGATACCAAGTTGAAGGTAAAGCCGTCGGACCGCGCGGTTCATGCGACTGCTCATTTTCCACGTTTCCCGTTGTATCCGGGCGATGCGTGCTTGGCTCCTTTGGAGTTGCTCCTGGACTCGGAGCAACTGGTTCTGATCCTCCTCTTGATCTCGGCTCCGGTGCCGGATCTCTCGCTCGAGTTCATCTGCGAGTTCTTCATTTCCTTCCTGGTATCTCTGTATCCAGCATTGCTGGATATGACCCTCGTTCAAGTGGATGCTATGGCAAAGCCCGTTTATCCACTCGACGAGGAGCGCCATATATGATGCCTGGTCCCCGTACCTAACCTGTAGCGTACGAAGCCGGCGGGCAGCTCGGATGGCTTGGTTGTACGTGTTGGAGGACTGCATCATGTCTGGTGACTGGTCGGTCCCTTGTTGTGGCTTTTATAGCAGAATCAGGGTAGTCTGATTACCTCATCATGTGATCGGGACCTTCTATCAACTCGTGCAATCCCACAGTTCTAAGTTTGTCGCCTTCTGGAGTCGTCGGATTACGTTCAGAGGTTCGGCCGACATACAGGTCCCTAGCATGGAATACCCCGACACTTTTCCCTATTGCATTGCCCAGCTCATATAGCGCGCGGCCCTTACGCTGGATTACAACACAGCGAATTCGATTCGGGCCAGTAGTTTTTCCTGTAGACAACTTGTCCTACGGAAAACTCCCCGAGCTTGCTACGGGTGTTATATGCCTTTCCCGCGCGTTCATGAGTTCGGTTTAATCCTTGGGTCACTTTTTGTCGGATACGTTCCACCTTGTCTGGGAGACTTATCTGTGAATCTCCTGCCTGTATTCCCCCTAGTTTCCGTAGAATCAGATAGGCTGTTCCATGGGTAACCATATGAAGTCCGAACATTGCGTAATCGTAAACCATGCCTATCGACTCGTGTGGGCCATTCCTAAGGGCACACTCTATTCGACTTAGTTGGGTATCCAATTTTCGCTGATCAGTGGCAATTGTTGATCGCAAAATTTGGAGTACTGATCGGTTTAACATCTCAGACGCGTTCGCTTGCGGGGAGTAAAGTCCAGTCTTTACGTGTCGAATACCGTAGCGGGTCATTAGCTCGCCAAAAATTTGAGACACTAATTGTTTGCCGTTGTCCGAGTGTACAAACTCGGGGACCCCAAATTGATGGAAAATTTTGGTCTCAAGGAATTTGATGACCCCTGCAGCTACTGCAAGTCTCATCGGCTGCAGCCAGACAAATTTGGAGTAATGGTCTAGGCATACAAAAATGACTGAATTCCCAGACTTGGTCCTCGGGTATGGTCCCATAAAGTCGATGAACAACCTTTGGTCAGCCCGCTCCGTAACCCGCTCTTCTCCCATGGGTGGTCGGTTATTTTTGTTGGCGGTCTTGGTGATCTTACAGACCTCGCACTCCTTCACTACTTTTTGGACATCTACAGCCATCCTTGGCCAATAGTAAAACTGTCTTAATTTGGCTAGTGATTTGTGCAACCCCCCATGCCCTGCGGTGATGGCATGATGTGCTCTAAAGACTAAATCAGGTCGCAGCTCGGCGGGAACCCAGAGCTTCCGTGCTCGGTTTTCATCCACGGCGTCGTTCAGGCAGAATCCCATCCGTTTATTGACATAGCCTTCCGATATTAGGAGGTCTGGACTTTTGACATAATCCGATGACTCCGAATCGAGGTTGATGTGTATGTCCAGTTCTTCCGCACCAGCCTTCTGTAGCTCGTCCATATGAACTCGTGAGAGAGCATCTGGGACTACATTTAGTGACCCTTTCCTGTGTTCTATGGTGAAGTCAAACGCTTGTAGCTTTAGACTCCATCGCGCAAGTCTGCCTGATAAGTCTCTATGACCCATCAGCCATTTCAGACTAGCGTGGTCAGTGATCACTTTGAAGGGCATCCCATCTACGTAGGCCCGGAATTTGGTAATGCTGAGGATAGCGGCATAGCATTCCAACTCGGTTATGCTGTAATTCCGCTGTGCTTTGTTCAATTTGGCTGACATATAGGCGATGGGATGTCTCCGCCCTCGTCATCGGCTTGGAACAAAACTCCCCCCACTCCAGTGGTAGAGGCATCACATTGGATGGTAAATTGTTTTTTAAAATCTGGGGTGACGAGTACCGGGGCTGTTGCCATGCTGGTTTTTAAAAGTTCAAACGCCTCTTCAGACATCTCAAATTTCTTTATGCGATCTTTCTTCAAACAATCGTGAAGAGGTGCCGCTTTCTGGGCTTAGTTTTGGATGAACCTTCTGTACCAGCCTGTCATCCCCAGGAACCTCCGCATCTGTTTGGCGGAGCTAGGCTGGGGAAATTCCTGGATCGATTGTATTTTCGCATCATCCGTTCGGATGCATCCTCCCCCAACTACATATCTTAAATATCTTGCCTGGCTGTAGCAAAACTTGCTCTTGTCTACATTTATTGTTAGCTCTGCACTGACCTGGCTCAACATAACCATGTGGGCTTCAAATGTAGGTGAACAGACCAGTAAGTCATCCAGATACACAAATACATTCTCGCGTAGCGCCGCTGGTATAACTTTATCCATTAGTCGGCACATTCGCTGCGCGGCATTGCACAAGCCGAACGGCATGACTGTAAACTGATACAGTGGCCTGCCGGGCACTGTAAACGCGGTTTTCTCTCTACTTTTGGACTCGAGAGGTATTTGCCAAAAGGCGTCCTTTAAGTCAATTGCGGAAATGTAATGCGTTTCCTGTAGTCGGCTTAACAGACCCTCAATATGTGGTAGTGGATACGCATTTTTGATCGTCCGGGAATTTACTTTACGCGCATCGAGGCAAAGGCGATTTTTCGGCCCTTTTTGCACCAGAGTTACCGGTGAACTCCAGCTACTATTGCTCTCTTCGATCTCGCCTAGACCTAACATGCGATCTAGCTCGGCGTACACCAGCTTCTGTTTAGCTGGGGATATCGGGTAATGTCGCTGCTTAATTGCTAGGTCCTCCTTGGTCACTTCAATTATATGTTGCTCTAAGCTCGTCCTTCCTAATCCCTTTTCTAGACAAGAGGGATATGTGTCTATCACTTGCTGCAGCTTAGATTGTTGTTCTGGAGTAAGCTGATGTGGGGTATACGCGGTCTCGGGCTTGAGCTTATTGTTCATGTCTAGGTCTCCAGTCATAAGGTCGAAATCTGGTGTTGTTTCAACGGCGGCAACCTCTTCTCTTCAACCTCCACCTTTACCGAGGAAGGTGAGGCCGAATGTATCCCAGAAATTAATTCCAAAATAAAATCGTTGCGTCAGACCTGGCACTATCAAAAACTCTAGGTCCTTGGTTTCTCCCTCCCATTCTACAGGTAACGTTATGACTCCGGTTACTTGGGTCTCACCACCGCTGGCTGTGCGTACACATTCTTCACTTAGCTTCCTTATCGGCCGCGTCCGGTTTTTTAAGAAAGCATTCGCTCCTCTGCCAATACAGTTCGCACTAGCGCCTGTGTCTAGTAATGCGAGTATTTCTTCTCCATCGACCTTCGTTTTGGCAAAGAAACGGTTGTCGTTTTGCACGCTCACCACCGTGTCCACCACCTTTTGCTTGAGCCGGCGATAGTCTGCTCGGGCATCATATAACCTTAGTATTTTCCGTGTTGTTCGTGTCTCGCTATCTGCATCTTCCGAGCCAGTGAAGATACGTTCGCGAGCGAGTTCGTACTCCCTCTCTCTTTGTTCTAGGCTCTTATAAGGGGAGATTTGGTTGGGCTTTGGTGTTTTTACCGGAAAGGGTTGGTCCTGGTCCGCCCGGCTATCCCGGTCCTGCCTGACGGACTCCGCGCAAAAGCCGCTGGGTTAGCATCTGCATCCGTCCCGACTTTCACGCAGAACCTGCAAGTGGTCTCGTGGAATTTGATCGGGCAGGATTTTTCCTTCGAATGATGCTTCCTGTAGAAGTCTGCTCCTTTGCCACACTTATAACACACCAGCGCGTGTAGTGGGCCTAGGCATCCTTGCCCATCCTCATAACGCCCTCGTGTATCTTTCCGCTGCCGGTTGAATTCTTCCACCGCGTCCGGCAAGTCCTCCAGTGTCTGGAATTCCTTTATTTCGTTGACCGCCGCTCGGCTGCGCATGTTTATTCCAGTGTTTCTCAACCAGCGATCCACTCGGAGACCCTTTCTTTTGCGCTCCGCTTATGAGGTTATTGGGGATGTTAACAGCCATCCCCCCATCTGGGAGTTCATATTGTCCTTTTAGAGCTCAACGAATTCATCTTCAGCGATTTTGTGCTTGAACTTGAAATGCAAGTTATGCAGCTACGTAAACGCTGAATAAGTCCACAATAAAGATGTTTATAAACTGGGGGTGCTTCTCTCTGCTTCTCAAGTTTCTCGTCGGTCAAGAACCGTCCTATATTTTAGTCCCAAAAATAAAACAAAACAAATATCCCTACCTAGGGTTGTTAGCCGCTTTTACACAACTGGGTTCCGCTAAGCTAACATGCCCTTACTTTCCCTTTTTCTAGACAGCTCAAATGTTCCAAACGGAAACTAGCTGTGTTTAGATAAGGACTCTGTCCAAAAACCCCCTCCCGCCTGTCGTCGGAAAACAGGTTGTTTGACCGATCATTCTCGGGCTCCACAACCGTCTCCTATTTCTCTGGACTCGAACCAAGCAAACGACCTGACCAACTAGCCTAATACGTAGTGGGGCGTCGGACAGAGAAACTAAAAATCGTCCACCGCCCAAATATGGTCAAGGGAAACCGCAAGGACTCGAACCAAGCAAACGACCGGACAAATGCCTAGTACGATTTCAACAAATGGTCGGTCAGCACTTAGTTGTAGGTATATTATTATAAGAAGGATAACTCATAGTTCTTCCATGAACAAAACAGGGAATTCTACGATTGTAAAAGACAAAAATTAAACTATCTAACAGTCAAGCCTCTATTCTGAGACAAAGTTCTGATTGAGAGGCCTCTCAACACTGACAGTCACAGAAGTTGGGGACTTTAAAGTTACTAGTTGAAAGACAAAAAAAGTATGCGCATATTTAAAATTATTTAAGTTCCCTGCTCTATAAAACAGTCAAATTACTCATGGCAAATAAAGATAAAAGCTTTGCTATCCCTAGGTACATCCACTCCGATACCGCAGGCATCGAGATGGTTGACCCTTATAATATTCCTTAAGGAATATGAAAAATCCTATCGTTGGGCGCCAATTCTGTTACGTGGGAATTTTAGTGCCCGAGTCCTGACAGGAACTTGGGCCGAGGGAAAGGTGTCCGATGTTCAGGCACCATTTGCCGGCATAAGCTACGTCTTATTCGGGTCGTGGGATCTTGGTAAGCCTCTCTCCTCTCCAACATAACGAGAATTAATATTTAAAGTGCCTGGAAAATAATATTAGTCATAAAGTTCGTCAGTCGTCAGTCCACACTGCCCCACAAGCTTAGCTGTCGCTTGATCGCAATACGATCGGGCTGTGTTTTGGCCATATTCCCTCCCCTTCACACATTCGTGTGCGTCAGCACATCCCCTCAATGAAGCTCTAGCACACTATGGTTTCGAATTCTTTTTCACATTATAAATTTATTTGGTAATATATATCGGCGTGTGCCGGGGTTGAGTAACATAATATTGGCTAATTCATATGGGGATTAAATATCGACTGTGAAGGTGCACACATCAGCAAAATTCGGACTATTCGCGACTACAAACGTCGCTCAGAGAGCTCTTGCAATTGTACATACAATTACAAGGCTGATACTCGCCGCTAAAAAATTAACATCTAATTGTTATGTATAAAAACTGTAAAAAATGTATAAAAAAAGAAAAGTATATCTAAATATTATATATGGATATTATTACTTGAATTCCTAACAGATTAATTCTTGGTCTTAACTAGGAAAGTATTAACATTGCCCAAAAATAAATTCTTATATACACGGGAGAGGACAATGACCGTTGGAACGGTAGAGATAATAATTGCATTTTCGGTCTTATTACAGTGGGCAAGTGGTGAAAAATCTAGACGGAAGGTCTCAATATATAAGTACTCCAATTCATTCACTGTTATTGGTAGGGTTGTTTTTGATAACAAGTGTAGGATTCTTACGTTAAATTGTGGAACGTTGTCTATAGTTTTTGCTAAAGCTTCTGAAGTAATCATGGTGCACGGATATACATATATATATGTATTTATAAGAAAGGAACCGTGTTCCGACGAACTTACCCTCCTTTTAATCCTGGGCGATGAGATCTCGACGCTCCGGATCCTGGGCTTTGGGAGATGTTTTAATTGGTTTATATATATATATATACGTGCAAGATTTGATGGCGGTTCACAACACAAAAATTACGTTACACAAAAAAATAACACTATCGCTGTATTTTTTTTTTTTTTTTTTTTTTTTTTTTTTAGTATTTATTTATTACCTACTACGTATGTATATACAGGGTAAATATAAGTACAGGCTACAGGGGGCTGTGGTTGCGCGGTATCACCGCAAGGTATTGCTTCGCGCAATGGTAGCCGCCTAGGCTGTAGCTCCTCTCCTCTCGTTATCGGTGCGACGCAGCGTTCGCAGTACGCTCGCTGCGTAGGCTGCCGTCGCTTCCCAATTCGCCTCCTTCAGCAACATGAGGGGCACAAAAGTTTCTGGCCGAACTCTTGCTCCGGTGGTCTCCATAAGTATTTGGCGGTCATAGCCAAAGCGGCGACATTCAAAAAGGACATGCAGAGCGTCCTCGACAATACCACTGCCGCACTCTGGGCAACCGTCCTCCGTGTCGTGTCCGAAGCGCTTAAGGTAACTTCGGAAGCAGCCATGTTCACTCAGCGCCTGCGTGAGGTAAAAATCTACCTGGCCGTCCTTCCTTTTTACCCATGGCTCTATGCTGGGGATGAGCTGGTGCGTCCAGCGACCCTTGCTGGAGTTGTCCCAGGCTGCCTGCCAGTTATCGACGCTCTGCATCCTGGCCCTCCTCTTCACCTCAGTCTTGGTACTGTGGTCCGCCTGTTCGCCTGCTAGAGCCGCGCGAATCTCCTCTGCCTCCCGCACTAGTTCACACAGGGGAACTTGGCCTGCGATGACAAGCGCTGCATCGTCCGAGATCGTCCTGAAGGCACTCGAAACTCTGACGGCACACAGGCGGTACGTCGAATTAACACCTCGCATGTAGCTGCTCACAGCAGTGGCATCAGCCCACACTGGAGCAGCGTACAGCAACTGCGACTTGACAACAGTCGCGAGGAGCCGACGTCTGTCCTGCTTCGGTCCCCTGGTATTCAGCAGGATCCTGCAGAGCGATCCTGTGGTCTCGCTTGCCTTCTTGTTTACGAACTCTAGGTGTTCGCGGTAGGAGAGGCGGGTGTCCAGCATGACTCCCAGGTACCTTATGGCACGCTGAGATGGTATCGTTGTCCCTCCGATTTGAATATGCGCCGACTCCACTGCTTTCCTGCTTAAAATCAGCACCGCTTCAGTTTTGTGTGAGGCCAGCTCTAGGCCCGCCACTGAGAGCCACTCCTCCACTGCTCGAATCGCGCAGTTTGCAGCTGCCTCCACGGCAGCAACTTCCTTGGCCACCACAACCAGCGCGACGTCATCTGCAAAGCCAACAATGTTGGTGCTGCTTGGCAGTGGGAGCTTCAGAACTCCGTCGTACATCGTGTTCCAAAGCAGAGGGCCCAGTACCGAGCCCTGAGGAACACCGGCTGTCACCTCGTAAGTCCTGGGGCCCACAGAGGTTTCTAGGACCAGCTCCCTTTTGCTGAGGTAGCTGTGCACTACATTCAGCAGGTATTCCGGGATGTTAAAGGACCGTAGTGCCTCCAGTGTCCTACCCCAATCGGCTGAGTTGAACGCGTTCCGTATGTCCAGCGTGACCACTAGACAATACTTCTTCGTCCCACCCTTCCATCTGGTACCAGCGATGGCTTTAGCGGCAATGTTGGTGACCCTCTCTATCGCGTCCAGTGTCGATTTCCCTTTCCGGAAACCGTATTGGTTGGAAGAAAGTCCACCGGCATCCTCAATAGCAGCGTTAAGCCTTGTTGCAATTACCCTTTCGAAGACCTTGCCTATGGTGTCGAGCAGGCAGATGGGCCTGTAGGAAGAGACTTCACCCGTCGGTTTCCCTGGCTTTGGCAGGAGCAGGAGTTTTTGGCGCTTCCACCTGTCGGGGAAGGTCCCTTCCAGCAGACACGTGTTGTAGAGCGTTGCTACCGCGTCCGGATGGAGGGATAGCAGGGTCTTCACTGCACTGTTCGGGATCAGACCCGGCCCAGGTGCCTTCCTGTTCTTCAAGATTCTTGCCACAGATAATATTTCCGTCTCCGTGACCGGAAAAATCGGGCTCCCAGTTTGTCGCGTCCATCGGGGGATGTAGTGGAGGCGGCCTTCTGGGAACAGCACCTTCCAATACCGCTGGGTCAGTAGGCGACCTAATGCCGGAACTCACACGCTTGACCACTGTCTTGTAGGCTCTTCCCCATGGGTCATTTTCCAGCTCGTCGCAGAGCTTGAGGTAGCTTTCCCTCTTGCTGTCCCGAATCGCCAGTTTGAGCGCCTTCTTTGCACTCCTAAAGCTCGAGTTGCAGGCTGGGAGGTTTGCGGTACCTCTCGTCCTTTGGACTAACCTCCTGGCTCTAAGGCAGGTCCTGCGCAAGCTAGCGATTTCCTCGCTCCACCAGTACACTGGCGCGTGGTGCTTCCGAAAGGTCTTCCGCTGCTGCATGCTTAGATCACAGGCTTCCTCAAGTCTAGTCGCCATCTTATTCGCGGCTTCGTCTGCCGAGTCCAACTCAGAGACAGCCAATCCTTCCAGTGCACTGGCAAAGGTCTGTGGCCTAAAGGTGTCTTGGCGGTAGGCTTTTCTTGACCCTGTCGTCGGCTGACTTTGGCACGGTGGACCGCCAACTGTCAGCAGGATGGCCTCATGGTCGCTGGCCGTGAACACCTCGCCTATCCTCCAGCGTGTGCTACGGGATAAGGAGCTGCTCGCGAACGATAGGTCTATGATTGACCCGGCCCCAGCTCTGTTGAAGGTGTGCTGGGAGCCCTCGTTCAACAGGACGATGTCCAGCGACGCAATGGCTTCGAGGATAGTGCGCCCCCTGGCGTTGGTATAGAGGGAGCCCCATTCCTCGGCCCAGGCGTTAAAGTCGCCTCCGATCACCACGTTGCTCCGTCCTCTCAGGTCGCTACTCAGCTCGTCCAGGATCCTGCTAAAGGACGTCAGTGATAGACTGGGGGCCAGGTAGCAGCTGTAGAGCCATGTGCCGCCTACGTTCGCTCGGACGAACCCATCTACTGCCCTCATGTCCCGCATTGGTGGAACACTCACTCCGCAGAGCCACAGTGCCGCTTTGCCTGTGCGATCCGTGACCCAATCGCTGCTGCTTTCCATTCTGTAGGGCTCACTGAGTATCGCCACCTCAGAACCCAGCTCGCGCACCGTCTGCTTCAGGAGGTCCTGCGCGGCCCTACAATGGTTTAGGTTTAGCTGAATCAATTGCATAACGGTCGAGGTCTCCCTGTCCCGCTGATTGTGGCTGAGCAGAGTCTGCTTCCTGCCTGGTGCCTGGTCTCCTTTCTTCCTGCCGCAGAGCAGATTAAGCATGAAGGCTCTTTGCTGCACTTGGCTGCCTTGTGCCCTTTTTCACCACATCTTATACAGCAATCGCTCCTGTCCACTAGGCTCTTGCAGTTAACTGCAATATGCCCGGACTCCAATCATTTGAAACATCTTGGGGGGCCTGTTCGTTCCCGGATCCTGCAGATGGTCCATTCAATCCGCACCTCGCCGCGATGGAGGACGGCCTTCCCCAGGGAGTAGGGCAAACTCATCACAGCTAACTGCGACTCCGCGTAGCCTCGACGCAGACTCCGAACTCTGATGCGCTCCGCGTCGATACCATATTGGCTCGCAGCGCAGATTTCCTGCTCCGTCGCGATGGAGTCGATGTCTCTTATCTCCTGAACGAGCAGTTTCGTCTCGTCCGACATGGCTCGCACTGACGCTGCGTCGCCTAACACCCTCGCAATGCTCTCCTTCATGGCTTCTGCACTTTCTGCGCTGCCTTTGGCCACCTCGAGCAGTAGGTTGCCGTTAATGGTGCGGCGTACCTTGGATACACAGCTTTCCAAGTCCGACAGCTGTTTATCTTCCCTTCGAGTCACCATGGCTAACACCTCGCTGTACGATTTCCCGCTTGCCTGGACAACGACGGCGTCGGGTCTGGTGCGACGCGTGGCCCTCGGCTGCTTCTTGACCACCTCCCACTCGGCGACCGGAATTGCGGGGCTCACAGTCATACTGGCGCCAGCGTGCGTCGCATCCCTTCCTTGAGGCCCTTTTGGCGGGTTCTATCGCTGTATAGATATGTACGTATGTATGCATCGTAAGAGAGTTCCACTGCGGCACACGTCAGTTCCAATGCTCGGGCTGGGGCTGGTCGGTGAAGCTCCAATTTCTTGTTCAACGTACGTATTTGGGGGTTCTGTTTACACTTGCATTCAGAAATGCATGTACTCGCAAATTGTTTGTAATTGTTTTTGGCGATTCACCTTTTGTTTGTAATTTTGGAATGCAATTTATTTGCCTTTTATTGTTTTTATTGTCTTTTTGCTGTTTCACTTCACTGCAACTGCTCTGCTTAGGCTCCAATGTGGGTCACAACTTCCTCCAAGGCATGATGTTGGTCACGGCGTCTCTGAACGGTCAAGACATCCTTCTGGACACCAGCCTTCTTCCAGTCGTGGTCTGTGTTGATGGGAGTTGTCTGACTTCTTTATTTGGCTGGGGTCTTTTATACCGGACTAGAGCTTTCGCTAGTCCCCCATATTGGATGAATTAACTAGGTGCTCCCACCTAGGGGTACTGTTTCTCCATTTCCCCTATTTTAGGAGTCAACGGGCGGCTGGTGCACTTTGCCACCTTACTGGAGTACGGTTACGAGCAGGTCGGTCGTGGTCGTTGTTTTGGCCACGCGACACCCATTGGTTGTCGAATTGTTTTGCTGTTTTGCCCTTATCATCGACTCGTCTAGTCATGCTGATCAAGAATATATATATATATATATATATATATATATAAATTGTATTTACTTCAATTTCAACAAATAGTCGGTCAGCACTTAGTTGTAGGTATAGTATTATAAAAAGGATAACTCATAGTTCTTGGTTTAAGGAAATTCCGGTAAATCTGTCCATGACCAAAACAGGGAATTCTACGATTGTAAAAGACAAAAGTTAAACTATCTTAAAGTCAAGCCTCTATTCTGAGACAAAGTTCTGATTGAGAGGCCTCTCAACACTGACAGTCACAGAAGTTGGGGACTTTAAAGTTACTAGTTGAAAGACAAAAAAAGTATGCGCATATTTAAAATTATTTAAGTCCCTGCTCTATAAAACAGTCAAATTACTCATGGCAAATAAAGATGAAAGCTTTGCCATCCCTATGTACATCCACTCCGATACCGCAGGCATCGAGATGGTTGACCCTAATAATATTCCTTAAGGAATATGAAAAGTCCTATCGTTGGGCGCCACTTCTGTTACGTGGGCATATTAGTGTCCGAGTCCTGACAGGAACTTGGGCCGAGGGAGAGGCGTCCGATGTTCAGGCACCATTTGCCGGCATAAGCTACGTCGTATTCGGGTCGTGGGATCTTGGAAACCTCTCTCCTCTCCAACATAACGAATAATGGAAAATAATATTAGTCACAAAGTTCGTCAGTCGTCAGTCCACACTGCCCCACAAGCTTAGCTGCCGCTTGATCGCAATACGATCGGGCTATGTTTTGGCCATATTCCCTCCCCTTCACACATTCGTGTGCCAATGGATCGTCGCAGGCCGCGCAATACGATCCCCTATTGTCAAGGTTGTCCGTCAAAAGTTATGTCATTGTTATTGACCTACTCCACTTCTCGCGTCAGCACACCCCCTCAATGAGTCAACGGCCGGCTGGCGCACTTTGCCACCTTACTGGAGTACGGTTACGAGCAGGGCGGTCGTGGTCGTTGTTCTGGCCACGCGACACCCATGGGTGTTCGAATTGTTTTGCTGTTTTGCCCTTATCAATCTGAGTGTGGTTAGTCATGGAACATGGAAACGTCTCCTTCGCTGCGTTGCAAACTTCTGACTGAACTCAATATTCCCTCTGTAAGGGTATAAAAGTGGTAAACAATTTCTTGAAACTAGAAAGCATTTCTAAAAAGGAGACGTTTCCGACCCTATAAAGTAAATATATTCTTGAGTACTGACTTTTGTCTTTTTTAATGTTTCGGCGCTTCAAAGCGATAAAGATTTTCCAGCAGCCATCAAAATAAATTTTTGATAGTACATAGTGTTATTGTATATTCGTTATTTTTAATCATATGAGGTTATTTCTAGCCATAAAAGGATCAATTGGCATTTCCCAAAAAAATTGTGAAATTTTGGGAACAGTCGCTTTGCTAATTGTATATCTGCATCTCCCTCGCCTTTCCCTTAGTTGAGTAACGGGTATGTGATAGTCGATGTCATGGACTCTTTTTTCCTTTTTTCCTCTGTGTATTAAACATTCTGACACGCCAAAAGGGTAGACGAAAAATAAATCAATTTTGAAAAACATATGGACACAGCTAACTTACATATACGTTTTTGGAGATTGAGAGGAGAGTCACTAACAAATTAAGTTAAATCGCGACAAGAAGAAGAATAATATTTTTACGAACAGCAACAAAACAGAAGAAGCGTTTATAAAGAAAACGGATGAAGAGTTCCCGCCGGACGCCAAAGCGCTTCTCGCAAAGCGTACAAAGATTAAAACACTGATAGAGAACAAGTAATCCAACCTTTTTAAAAATATCGGAGGCGAAAAATAATTTGTGCAAGCTTTTGCGGATAAAGAGCAACAAGAAGGAGCGCGCACTCATTTATCTGTTCTCATCAAGAACGACAATTAGGGAAAGACCAAAAGATCGTGAACAAAAAATTTTAAAGCAAAATAATAATAAATAAATTAGTTCAGACAAATAAAACAAGACTGTTGCTACGAAAAAGGACACTTTTAATCACAAGATGGATACCTTACTAGGAGATAGAAACACAATCAGGATTTTGCATAAGAATATAACATCCAGAATTTTAACTATAAACAAGAGGAAACGCAATAGTCAATGGTCTCGACTATTGAATACCCGTTACTCAGCTAAAAGCAGTGCGGGAGGGCTGAAGATATGCTTCCAGCAAACCTGCTTGTTTGACTAGCACACCTATAGTGCCACCTAGAACCACCGAACGCCACCAAGCCTATAGCACCAACTCGCGGCGCCCCTAGCGGCTAGAAAAACTCAAATACTCATACACCGACTCCGGTAAGGACACACCAAACTAACAAATGCTCACTACACCGATAGATCCCTCTCCAATACATTCGCGTTCTGTAACAACTCGACAATAGACCTAAATACTTGTATTATGTGGTAATCAGCTGCCCCTTGGGTTAGGTTAGGTAGGAGTGGTTGGAGATTAGATACTAATCCCCACACTTAGGCCACATTGGGCCCCTTCTGATACCACATGATTTTGGTTTAGAGCAAGGCAGCCGTGGAAGATGGCTGTCAGCCAGGGTAGGGAAATATCAAGTGTCCGTTGTAGCTGGGCCGGGAAGAACCCATCCGGACCGGGGGATTTGAAGGACTTAAAAGAGTTAACAGCCCACTGAATGCGGCCAGGGTTCGAGATGTTGTCTATACTCTGGTCGTCTAAGTTCTTCTCTTTGTAGAGGTTCTCCACTACTTGGGTGTTCTTAGGGAAGTGGGTATCTAACAGTAGTTCAAGGGTTTCCTGACTGTTTTCCGTCCAGCTGTCAGCATTGGTTTTTAGATAGCCAATGGTTGCTGGAGATTTTGCTAAAATTCTTCTAAGTCTGGATACTTCCGCAGTAGATTCTATGCTACTGCAGAAGTTAGCCCAAGCTCTTCGTTTTGATATTCTAATTTCCTTTTTGAACAGGCTTAGTTTTGTATGGTATAAATTCCAGGAAGGTTCGCTATTGTTGTATTTAGCTCTATTGAAGTGAGTTCTACACTCTCTTTAAAGGTTCGCCAGGGTTGTGTTCCACCATGGGGGTTTGTGCTTTGCTTTGACTGTTCTGCTTGGGCAAGCTCTTTTTATGGCCTCACCGCAGATGTCAGTAAAAGTGTTAACTAGGTTATCTAATTCTTGACCGTTGCGTACGTGCATCGGTGGAGCGTGGAGGTTCCTGTTGAGGAGATTTTTGTAGTGTCCCCAGTTGGTTAATCTTAGATTAGTAATGTTCTCGGCGGGAGGACAGTCTAGAGTTATTGTAAATTCAATGTATCGGTGGTCTGAGAATGAGTGCCCGATCCCCACCTTCCACGCTTCTAGCTGGTTAAGTAGGGGATGAGATATTAGTGTAATGTCTAAAACTTCCCTCCTATTTCTAGTGATGAAAGTTGGATAATTACCTTTGTTGCAGATGAATAGATTTGATTAAAGAAGATAGTCGTAGAGTAACTCACCCCTTTCGTTTGTGTTTGTACTTCTCCATTGCGTGTGGTGTGAGTTAGCGTCCCCACCCAGGATGATTCCTTAGATGAGTGTGTAAGTATGAGTTGCTGTGTTGTGGCGCTAGGTAATGGCCCTTCGTGGTCGTGAGCCAGATAGAATGATACTATGGTGTGATGAGTGTTTTCGTTTAGCTCCAGTCTGACCGTGGTGAGGTCGCCTTCGCTAAACTGTGGAATAAGAAATGCGTTTGTAAGAACGCAGGTTCTGGTTTTACCCTTATCCTTGTTGTAAAATAGTTTATATAGGGGGTTGATAAGCCACAGACGTTGTTACCAACAATCCATGGCTCTTGAACAAGGACTACGTCTATTTTGCCTGTTGCCAGGCGTATGGGAGGGCAGCGGAAGCTGCCTTGCTGTGGTGCAGGTTAATCTGCAGGAACTGCACCATCTTTAGAACCGTGGTCGGGCTGGGTACCCTCCGCTTCCTTCGCTATGTCCTGTAAAACAGTACGCCCTGGTCGGGTCGTGTCCTGAGTGCACAGCTGCTTCAGGCTTTCTGTCAGCTCCGAGTCGGTTGACACCTAGCCAGTAAAGGTGGCCTCCTCGTGCTACATTTCGTCGTCGCTCGGGGGTTCGTACGACGCACAGGCAGCCAGGTTGTCTGCCGCTAGTTTGTCCGTATCGTAGATGCGAAGTTGCACCTTATCGAACCCGTAGTTCACTAGGTTTTGTTGCGCTGCAAGGGGTTCCAAGAAGGCCTGGTTCAAGAGGAATACCACGTTCATAGTGACGCGCTCGGTTTTTTCCACCTTGACCACCTTTAAACCGTCTGTCGGAAGCTTCGGGTTGAACCTGGCCAGCAGGCTGAGAATAGCCCCTGGTTCCGAGGGTTCCGACGGCAGCCACACCCTCGCTCTCGGTCGAGACGGGATGTCTGCGGCCTCGCAAACTGCCAACTTGGCCCCGAGGTAAACCTCGCCGGCCTTGTTAATGGCAGCCTTGGCTGCCGATTTCTCTTCTTCACAGGCGATCAACTTAACGTTTCCCTGGTACCACCCTGCATCTGTGCAATCGGGTGGCGGACCTCGGTTCTCGTCCAGCACTTTTAAGGCCACTGACGCAAGGGGCCGTCTAACCAGACCCCGTTGGTTCCTTGGGATCATTCCGCCTTCATCGCTCTGGTCGATGACGCCGATGATCTTCCGATCCTTTACTACTTCAGCAAAGGATCTCGACCATGTGCCGCGGTTGGTTATTCTGCCCTTCTTGCTGATGGAGACAGCTCAACCAGCAGCTGTCTCCATCGACCTCTCTCGCTTGTTGCTGTTGCTGGTGGTCACAGCGATGTCGAAGTCTGGGATTACCGCCTTTGCCCAGGCTATGTCCTCTTAGATTTTTAGGTAATACAATTTTGATGTCTGATCCTCACGTATCGGGTTGGTGGCCAGCCGTTTGAGGATCCGGAAAGCCTTCTTATGTTCAAGATTTCCTGCCTGGTTAGGTGGTATCCTCTTGAAATCCCTTGCCATGGTACTCACCACGAGACCGGCTTTGACGCTCCCCTCAGGTTGGAGTAGCTGGTTAGCCACACCTACGCTGGTGGGAGGCTTGGGCTTGTCGCTATTGCGAGTTGGGCCTAGCCGGCTGCGTTGTTCGCTGGCCCTGGCATGGGTAGACGTCACTTGGACTAGGGTAATCGGAGCCGTGATCTTGATCTTCTTGTCGTCGTTGGTTACGACTTTTTTGGTGCTGTTTTTTTTTGTTGATAGTTATTGAGTTCTCCATTTTAAGTCTCACGAGCTGCGGAGAAGGGACTGGTCCACCCGGGCAGAGATCCGCTGTACCCGGGTAAGGCTGACTTAGAACAGGCGGTCGCCACTTGCCTGAGTTCACCGTTTGAGACTGAGTTTTTTGATGACTCGGGCTCCCAGCCAGATTGACTCTCGGCGTGGTACGAGTAACACCTTAGTCCAGCCCAGGGTGAGATGAGTTGTGTGGGTAGGGAAGAGGTAGGTTCAAAGAGTGTGGGAAGAGGGTATGTGTGAGTTATTTGGCGGAGGCGGCAGCATATACCCGCTGACTGTCCGGGGCTACTTATTTACGCTTAGTGTTGGGGGTTTGGCGGTAGCCGGGCCGTGTCAAACTTCCACGCTTATTAGTAGCTACCCTGGAGAACCAGGGCGCTCGCTATCCGCAACCTGCGACCCGTTCGGTAGCCTTCATCTCTGCCCCTTACTATCCCAAAACAGTACAGATACCTTTTACTTCGAAAACCCATCAACACCATAGCAAGCTCAACAAACATCACCATTAAAAAAATCATCTCCTTCCTTCGTAAAACTTATTTATCCCATACCATATTGCAGACTGACAGACTGACAGACTGACAGACTGACAGACTGACAGACTGACAGACTGACAGACTGACAGACTGACAGACTGACAGACTGACAGACTGACAGACTGACAGACTGACAGACTGACAGACTGACAGACTGACAGACTGACAGACTGACAGACTGACAGACTGACAGACTGACAGACTGACAGACTGACAGACTGACAGACTGACAGACTGACAGACTGACAGACTGACAGACTGACAGACTGACAGACTGACAGACTGACAGACTGACAGACTGACAGACTGACAGACTGACAGACTGACAGACTGACAGACTGACAGACTGACAGACTGACAGACTGACAGACTGACAGACTGACAGACTGACAGACTGACAGACTGACAGACTGACAGACTGACAGACTGACAGACTGACAGACTGACAGACTGACAGACTGACAGACTGACAGACTGACAGACTGACAGACTGACAGACTGACAGACTGACAGACTGACAGACTGACAGACTGACAGACTGACAGACTGACAGACTGACAGACTGACAGACTGACAGACTGACAGACTGACAGACTGACAGACTGACAGACTGACAGACTGACAGACTGACAGACTGACAGACTGACAGACTGACAGACTGACAGACTGACAGACTGACAGACTGACAGACTGACAGACTGACAGACTGACAGACTGACAGACTGACAGACTGACAGACTGACAGACTGACAGACTGACAGACTGACAGACTGACAGACTGACAGACTGACAGACTGACAGACTGACAGACTGACAGACTGACAGACTGACAGACTGACAGACTGACAGACTGACAGACTGACAGACTGACAGACTGACAGACTGACAGACTGACAGACTGACAGACTGACAGACTGACAGACTGACAGACTGACAGACTGACAGACTGACAGACTGACAGACTGACAGACTGACAGACTGACAGACTGACAGACTGACAGACTGACAGACTGACAGACTGACAGACTGACAGACTGACAGACTGACAGACTGACAGACTGACAGACTGACAGACTGACAGACTGACAGACTGACAGACTGACAGACTGACAGACTGACAGACTGACAGACTGACAGACTGACAGACTGACAGACTGACAGACTGCCAGACTGACAGACTGACAGACTGACAGACTGACAGACTGACAGACTGACAGACTGACAGACTGACAGACTGACAGACTGACAGACTGACAGACTGACAGACTGACAGACTGACAGACTGACAGACTGACAGACTGACAGACTGACAGACTGACAGACTGACAGACTGACAGACTGACAGACTGACAGACTGACAGACTGACAGACTGACAGACTGACAGACTGACAGACTGACAGACTGACAGACTGACAGACTGACAGACTGACAGACTGACAGACTGACAGACTGACAGACTGACAGACTGACAGACTGACAGACTGACAGACTGACAGACTGACAGACTGACAGACTGACAGACTGACAGACTGACAGACTGACAGACTGACAGACTGACAGACTGACAGACTGACAGACTGACAGACTGACAGACTGACAGACTGACAGACTGACAGACTGACAGACTGACAGACTGACAGACTGACAGACTGACAGACTGACAGACTGACAGACTGACAGACTGACAGACTGACAGACTGACAGACTGACAGACTGACAAACTGACAGACTGACAGACTGACAGACTGACAGACTGACAGACTGACAGACTGACAGACTGACAGACTGACAGACTGACAGACTGACAGACTGACAGACTGACAGACTGACAGACTGACAGACTGACAGACTGACAGACTGACAGACTGACAGACTGACAGACTGACAGACTGACAGACTGACAGACTGACAGACTGACAGACTGACAGACTGACAGACTGACAGACTGACAGACTGACAGACTGACAGACTGACAGACTGACAGACTGACAGACTGACAGACTGACAGACTGACAGACTGACAGACTGACAGACTGACAGACTGACAGACTGACAGACTGACAGACTGACAGACTGACAGACTGACAGACTGACAGACTGACAGACTGACAGACTGACAGACTGACAGACTGACAGACTGACAGACTGACAGACTGACAGACTGACAGACTGACAGACTGACAGACTGACAGACTGACAGACTGACAGACTGACAGACTGACAGACTGACAGACTGACAGACTGACAGACTGACAGACTGACAGACTGACAGACTGACAGACTGACAGACTGACAGACTGACAGACTGACAGACTGACAGACTGACAGACTGACAGACTGACAGACTGACAGACTGACAGACTGACAGACTGACAGACTGACAGACTGACAGACTGACAGACTGACAGACTGACAGACTGACAGACTGACAGACTGACAGACTGACAGACTGACAGACTGACAGACTGACAGACTGACAGACTGACAGACTGACAGACTGACAGACTGACAGACTGACAGACTGACAGACTGACAGACTGACAGACTGACAGACTGACAGACTGACAGACTGACAGACTGACAGACTGACAGACTGACAGACTGACAGACTGACAGACTGACAGACTGACAGACTGACAGACTGACAGACTGACAGACTGACAGACTGACAGACTGACAGACTGACAGACTGACAGACTGACAGACTGACAGACTGACAGACTGACAGACTGACAGACTGACAGACTGACAGACTGACAGACTGACAGACTGACAGACTGACAGACTGACAGACTGACAGACTGACAGACTGACAGACTGACAGACTGACAGACTGACAGACTGACAGACTGACAGACTGACAGACTGACAGACTGACAGACTGACAGACTGACAGACTGACAGACTGACAGACTGACAGACTGACAGACTGACAGACTGACAGACTGACAGACTGACAGACTGACAGACTGACAGACTGACAGACTGACAGACTGACAGACTGACAGACTGACAGACTGACAGACTGACAGACTGACAGACTGACAGACTGACAGACTGACAGACTGACAGACTGACAGACTGACAGACTGACAGACTGACAGACTGACAGACTGACAGACTGACAGACTGACAGACTGACAGACTGACAGACTGACAGACTGACAGACTGACAGACTGACAGACTGACAGACTGACAGACTGACAGACTGACAGACTGACAGACTGACAGACTGACAGACTGACAGACTGACAGACTGACAGACTGACAGACTGACAGACTGACAGACTGACAGACTGACAGACTGACAGACTGACAGACTGACAGACTGACAGACTGACAGACTGACAGACTGACAGACTGACAGACTGACAGACTGACAGACTGACAGACTGACAGACTGACAGACTGACAGACTGACAGACTGACAGACTGACAGACTGACAGACTGACAGACTGACAGACTGACAGACTGACAGACTGACAGACTGACAGACTGACAGACTGACAGACTGACAGACTGACAGACTGACAGACTGACAGACTGACAGACTGACAGACTGACAGACTGACAGACTGACAGACTGACAGACTGACAGACTGACAGACTGACAGACTGACAGACTGACAGACTGACAGACTGACAGACTGACAGACTGACAGACTGACAGACTGACAGACTGACAGACTGACAGACTGACAGACTGACAGACTGACAGACTGACAGACTGACAGACTGACAGACTGACAGACTGACAGACTGACAGACTGACAGACTGACAGACTGACAGACTGACAGACTGACAGACTGACAGACTGACAGACTGACAGACTGACAGACTGACAGACTGACAGACTGACAGACTGACAGACTGACAGACTGACAGACTGACAGACTGACAGACTGACAGACTGACAGACTGACAGACTGACAGACTGACAGACTGACAGACTGACAGACTGACAGACTGACAGACTGACAGACTGACAGACTGACAGACTGACAGACTGACAGACTGACAGACTGACAGACTGACAGACTGACAGACTGACAGACTGACAGACTGACAGACTGACAGACTGACAGACTGACAGACTGACAGACTGACAGACTGACAGACTGACAGACTGACAGACTGACAGACTGACAGACTGACAGACTGACAGACTGACAGACTGACAGACTGACAGACTGACAGACTGACAGACTGACAGACTGACAGACTGACAGACTGACAGACTGACAGACTGACAGACTGACAGACTGACAGACTGACAGACTGACAGACTGACAGACTGACAGACTGACAGACTGACAGACTGACAGACTGACAGACTGACAGACTGACAGACTGACAGACTGACAGACTGACAGACTGACAGACTGACAGACTGACAGACTGACAGACTGACAGACTGACAGACTGACAGACTGACAGACTGACAGACTGACAGACTGACAGACTGACAGACTGACAGACTGACAGACTGACAGACTGACAGACTGACAGACTGACAGACTGACAGACTGACAGACTGACAGACTGACAGACTGACAGACTGACAGACTGACAGACTGACAGACTGACAGACTGACAGACTGACAGACTGACAGACTGACAGACTGACAGACTGACAGACTGACAGACTGACAGACTGACAGACTGACAGACTGACAGACTGACAGACTGACAGACTGACAGACTGACAGACTGACAGACTGACAGACTGACAGACTGACAGACTGACAGACTGACAGACTGACAGACTGACAGACTGACAGACTGACAGACTGACAGACTGACAGACTGACAGACTGACAGACTGACAGACTGACAGACTGACAGACTGACAGACTGACAGACTGACAGACTGACAGACTGACAGACTGACAGACTGACAGACTGACAGACTGACAGACTGACAGACTGACAGACTGACAGACTGACAGACTGACAGACTGACAGACTGACAGACTGACAGACTGACAGACTGACAGACTGACAGACTGACAGACTGACAGACTGACAGACTGACAGACTGACAGACTGACAGACTGACAGACTGACAGACTGACAGACTGACAGACTGACAGACTGACAGACTGACAGACTGACAGACTGACAGACTGACAGACTGACAGACTGACAGACTGACAGACTGACAGACTGACAGACTGACAGACTGACAGACTGACAGACTGACAGACTGACAGACTGACAGACTGACAGACTGACAGACTGACAGACTGACAGACTGACAGACTGACCAGACTGACAGACTGACAGACTGACAGACTGACAGACTGACAGACTGACAGACTGACAGACTGACAGACTGACAGACTGACAGACTGACAGACTGACAGACTGACAGACTGACAGACTGACAGACTGACAGACTGACAGACTGACAGACTGACAGACTGACAGACTGACAGACTGACAGACTGACAGACTGACAGACTGACAGACTGACAGACTGACAGACTGACAGACTGACAGACTGAACAGACTGACAGACTGACAGACTGACAGACTGACAGACTGACAGACTGACAGACTGACAGACTGACAGACTGACAGACTGACAGACTGACAGACTGACAGACTGACAGACTGACAGACTGACAGACTGACAGGACTGACAGACTGACAGACTGACAGACTGACAGACTGACAGACTGACAGACTGACAGACTGACAGACTGACAGACTGACAGACTGACAGACTGACAGACTGACAGACTGACAGACTGACAGACTGACAGACTGACAGACTGACAGACTGACAGACTGACAGACTGACAGACTGACAGACTGACAGACTGACAGACTGACAGACTGACAGACTGACAGACTGACAGACTGACAGACTGACAGACTGACAGACTGACAGACTGACAGACTGACAGACTGACAGACTGACAGACTGACAGACTGACAGACTGACAGACTGACAGACTGACAGACTGACAGACTGACAGACTGACAGACTGACAGACTGACAGACTGACAGACTGACAGACTGACAGACTGACAGACTGACAGACTGACAGACTGACAGACTGACAGACTGACAGACTGACAGACTGACAGACTGACAGACTGACAGACTGACAGACTGACAGACTGACAGACTGACAGACTGACAGACTGACAGACTGACAGACTGACAGACTGACAGACTGACAGACTGACAGACTGACAGACTGACAGACTGACAGACTGACAGACTGACAGACTGACAGACTGACAGACTGACAGACTGACAGACTGACAGACTGACAGACTGACAGACTGACAGACTGACAGACTGACAGACTGACAGACTGACAGACTGACAGACTGACAGACTGACAGACTGACAGACTGACAGACTGACAGACTGACAGACTGACAGACTGACAGACTGACAGACTGACAGACTGACAGACTGACAGACTGACAGACTGACAGACTGACAGACTGACAGACTGACAGACTGACAGACTGACAGACTGACAGACTGACAGACTGACAGACTGACAGACTGACAGACTGACAGACTGACAGACTGACAGACTGACAGACTGACAGACTGACAGACTGACAGACTGACAGACTGACAGACTGACAGACTGACAGACTGACAGACTGACAGACTGACAGACTGACAGACTGACAGACTGACAGACTGACAGACTGACAGACTGACAGACTGACAGACTGACAGACTGACAGACTGACAGACTGACAGACTGACAGACTGACAGACTGACAGACTGACAGACTGACAGACTGACAGACTGACAGACTGACAGACTGACAGACTGACAGACTGACAGACTGACAGACTGACAGACTGACAGACTGACAGACTGACAGACTGACAGACTGACAGACTGACAGACTGACAGACTGACAGACTGACAGACTGACAGACTGACAGACTGACAGACTGACAGACTGACAGACTGACAGACTGACAGACTGACAGACTGACAGACTGACAGACTGACAGACTGACAGACTGACAGACTGACAGACTGACAGACTGACAGACTGACAGACTGACAGACTGACAGACTGACAGACTGACAGACTGACAGACTGACAGACTGACAGACTGACAGACTGACAGACTGACAGACTGACAGACTGACAGACTGACAGACTGACAGACTGACAGACTGACAGACTGACAGACTGACAGACTGACAGACTGACAGACTGACAGACTGACAGACTGACAGACTGACAGACTGACAGACTGACAGACTGACAGACTGACAGACTGACAGACTGACAGACTGACAGACTGACAGACTGACAGACTGACAGACTGACAGACTGACAGACTGACAGACTGACAGACTGACAGACTGACAGACTGACAGACTGACAGACTGACAGACTGACAGACTGACAGACTGACAGACTGACAGACTGACAGACTGACAGACTGACAGACTGACAGACTGACAGACTGACAGACTGACAGACTGACAGACTGACAGACTGACAGACTGACAGACTGACAGACTGACAGACTGACAGACTGACAGACTGACAGACTGACAGACTGACAGACTGACAGACTGACAGACTGACAGACTGACAGACTGACAGACTGACAGACTGACAGACTGACAGACTGACAGACTGACAGACTGACAGACTGACAGACTGACAGACTGACAGACTGACAGACTGACAGACTGACAGACTGACAGACTGACAGACTGACAGACTGACAGACTGACAGACTGACAGACTGACAGACTGACAGACTGACAGACTGACAGACTGACAGACTGACAGACTGACAGACTGACAGACTGACAGACTGACAGACTGACAGACTGACAGACTGACAGACTGACAGACTGACAGACTGACAGACTGACAGACTGACAGACTGACAGACTGACAGACTGACAGACTGACAGACTGACAGACTGACAGACTGACAGACTGACAGACTGACAGACTGACAGACTGACAGACTGACAGACTGACAGACTGACAGACTGACAGACTGACAGACTGACAGACTGACAGACTGACAGACTGACAGACTGACAGACTGACAGACTGACAGACTGACAGACTGACAGACTGACAGACTGACAGACTGACAGACTGACAGACTGACAGACTGACAGACTGACAGACTGACAGACTGACAGACTGACAGACTGACAGACTGACAGACTGACAGACTGACAGACTGACAGACTGACAGACTGACAGACTGACAGACTGACAGACTGACAGACTGACAGACTGACAGACTGACAGACTGACAGACTGACAGACTGACAGACTGACAGACTGACAGACTGACAGACTGACAGACTGACAGACTGACAGACTGACAGACTGACAGACTGACAGACTGACAGACTGACAGACTGACAGACTGACAGACTGACAGACTGACAGACTGACAGACTGACAGACTGACAGACTGACAGACTGACAGACTGACAGACTGACAGACTGACAGACTGACAGACTGACAGACTGACAGACTGACAGACTGACAGACTGACAGACTGACAGACTGACAGACTGACAGACTGACAGACTGACAGACTGACAGACTGACAGACTGACAGACTGACAGACTGACAGACTGACAGACTGACAGACTGACAGACTGACAGACTGACAGACTGACAGACTGACAGACTGACAGACTGACAGACTGACAGACTGACAGACTGACAGACTGACAGACTGACAGACTGACAGACTGACAGACTGACAGACTGACAGACTGACAGACTGACAGACTGACAGACTGACAGACTGACAGACTGACAGACTGACAGACTGACAGACTGACAGACTGACAGACTGACAGACTGACAGACTGACAGACTGACAGACTGACAGACTGACAGACTGACAGACTGACAGACTGACAGACTGACAGACTGACAGACTGACAGACTGACAGACTGACAGACTGACAGACTGACAGACTGACAGACTGACAGACTGACAGACTGACAGACTGACAGACTGACAGACTGACAGACTGACAGACTGACAGACTGACAGACTGACAGACTGACAGACTGACAGACTGACAGACTGACAGACTGACAGACTGACAGACTGACAGACTGACAGACTGACAGACTGACAGACTGACAGACTGACAGACTGACAGACTGACAGACTGACAGACTGACAGACTGACAGACTGACAGACTGACAGACTGACAGACTGACAGACTGACAGACTGACAGACTGACAGACTGACAGACTGACAGACTGACAGACTGACAGACTGACAGACTGACAGACTGACAGACTGACAGACTGACAGACTGACAGACTGACAGACTGACAGACTGACAGACTGACAGACTGACAGACTGACAGACTGACAGACTGACAGACTGACAGACTGACAGACTGACAGACTGACAGACTGACAGACTGACAGACTGACAGACTGACAGACTGACAGACTGACAGACTGACAGACTGACAGACTGACAGACTGACAGACTGACAGACTGACAGACTGACAGACTGACAGACTGACAGACTGACAGACTGACAGACTGACAGACTGACAGACTGACAGACTGACAGACTGACAGACTGACAGACTGACAGACTGACAGACTGACAGACTGACAGACTGACAGACTGACAGACTGACAGACTGACAGACTGACAGACTGACAGACTGACAGACTGACAGACTGACAGACTGACAGACTGACAGACTGACAGACTGACAGACTGACAGACTGACAGACTGACAGACTGACAGACTGACAGACTGACAGACTGACAGACTGACAGACTGACAGACTGACAGACTGACAGACTGACAGACTGACAGACTGACAGACTGACAGACTGACAGACTGACAGACTGACAGACTGACAGACTGACAGACTGACAGACTGACAGACTGACAGACTGACAGACTGACAGACTGACAGACTGACAGACTGACAGACTGACAGACTGACAGACTGACAGACTGACAGACTGACAGACTGACAGACTGACAGACTGACAGACTGACAGACTGACAGACTGACAGACTGACAGACTGACAGACTGACAGACTGACAGACTGACAGACTGACAGACTGACAGACTGACAGACTGACAGACTGACAGACTGACAGACTGACAGACTGACAGACTGACAGACTGACAGACTGACAGACTGACAGACTGACAGACTGACAGACTGACAGACTGACAGACTGACAGACTGACAGACTGACAGACTGACAGACTGACAGACTGACAGACTGACAGACTGACAGACTGACAGACTGACAGACTGACAGACTGACAGACTGACAGACTGACAGACTGACAGACTGACAGACTGACAGACTGACAGACTGACAGACTGACAGACTGACAGACTGACAGACTGACAGACTGACAGACTGACAGACTGACAGACTGACAGACTGACAGACTGACAGACTGACAGACTGACAGACTGACAGACTGACAGACTGACAGACTGACAGACTGACAGACTGACAGACTGACAGACTGACAGACTGACAGACTGACAGACTGACAGACTGACAGACTGACAGACTGACAGACTGACAGACTGACAGACTGACAGACTGACAGACTGACAGACTGACAGACTGACAGACTGACAGACTGACAGACTGACAGACTGACAGACTGACAGACTGACAGACTGACAGACTGACAGACTGACAGACTGACAGACTGACAGACTGACAGACTGACAGACTGACAGACTGACAGACTGACAGACTGACAGACTGACAGACTGACAGACTGACAGACTGACAGACTGACAGACTGACAGACTGACAGACTGACAGACTGACAGACTGACAGACTGACAGACTGACAGACTGACAGACTGACAGACTGACAGACTGACAGACTGACAGACTGACAGACTGACAGACTGACAGACTGACAGACTGACAGACTGACAGACTGACAGACTGACAGACTGACAGACTGACAGACTGACAGACTGACAGACTGACAGACTGACAGACTGACAGACTGACAGACTGACAGACTGACAGACTGACAGACTGACAGACTGACAGACTGACAGACTGACAGACTGACAGACTGACAGACTGACAGACTGACAGACTGACAGACTGACAGACTGACAGACTGACAGACTGACAGACTGACAGACTGACAGACTGACAGACTGACAGACTGACAGACTGACAGACTGACAGACTGACAGACTGACAGACTGACAGACTGACAGACTGACAGACTGACAGACTGACAGACTGACAGACTGACAGACTGACAGACTGACAGACTGACAGACTGACAGACTGACAGACTGACAGACTGACAGACTGACAGACTGACAGACTGACAGACTGACAGACTGACAGACTGACAGACTGACAGACTGACAGACTGACAGACTGACAGACTGACAGACTGACAGACTGACAGACTGACAGACTGACAGACTGACAGACTGACAGACTGACAGACTGACAGACTGACAGACTGACAGACTGACAGACTGACAGACTGACAGACTGACAGACTGACAGACTGACAGACTGACAGACTGACAGACTGACAGACTGACAGACTGACAGACTGACAGACTGACAGACTGACAGACTGACAGACTGACAGACTGACAGACTGACAGACTGACAGACTGACAGACTGACAGACTGACAGACTGACAGACTGACAGACTGACAGACTGACAGACTGACAGACTGACAGACTGACAGACTGACAGACTGACAGACTGACAGACTGACAGACTGACAGACTGACAGACTGACAGACTGACAGACTGACAGACTGACAGACTGACAGACTGACAGACTGACAGACTGACAGACTGACAGACTGACAGACTGACAGACTGACAGACTGACAGACTGACAGACTGACAGACTGACAGACTGACAGACTGACAGACTGACAGACTGACAGACTGACAGACTGACAGACTGACAGACTGACAGACTGACAGACTGACAGACTGACAGACTGACAGACTGACAGACTGACAGACTGACAGACTGACAGACTGACAGACTGACAGACTGACAGAACTGACAGACTGACAGACTGACAGACTGACAGACTGACAGACTGACAGACTGACAGACTGACAGACTGACAGACTGACAGACTGACAGACTGACAGACTGACAGACTGACAGACTGACAGACTGACAGACTGACAGACTGACAGACTGACAGACTGACAGACTGACAGACTGACAGACTGACAGACTGACAGACTGACAGACTGACAGACTGACAGACTGACAGACTGACAGACTGACAGACTGACAGACTGACAGACTGACAGACTGACAGACTGACAGACTGACAGACTGACAGACTGACAGACTGACAGACTGACAGACTGACAGACTGACAGACTGGACAGACTGACAGACTGACAGACTGACAGACTGACAGACTGACAGACTGACAGACTGACAGACTGACAGACTGACAGACTGACAGACTGACAGACTGACAGACTGACAGACTGACAGACTGACAGACTGACAGACTGACAGACTGACAGACTGACAGACTGACAGACTGACAGACTGACAGACTGACAGACTGACAGACTGACAGACTGACAGACTGACAGACTGACAGACTGACAGACTGACAGACTGACAGACTGACAGACTGACAGACTGACAGACTGACAGACTGACAGACTGACAGACTGACAGACTGACAGACTGACAGACTGACAGACTGACAGACTGACAGACTGACAGACTGACAGACTGACAGACTGACAGACTGACAGACTGACAGACTGACAGACTGACAGACTGACAGACTGACAGACTGACAGACTGACAGACTGACAGACTGACAGACTGACAGACTGACAGACTGACAGACTGACAGACTGACAGACTGACAGACTGACAGACTGACAGACTGACAGACTGACAGACTGACAGACTGACAGACTGACAGACTGACAGACTGACAGACTGACAGACTGACAGACTGACAGACTGACAGACTGACAGACTGACAGACTGACAGACTGACAGACTGACAGACTGACAGACTGACAGACTGACAGACTGACAGACTGACAGACTGACAGACTGACAGACTGACAGACTGACAGACTGACAGACTGACAGACTGACAGACTGACAGACTGACAGACTGACAGACTGACAGACTGACAGACTGACAGACTGACAGACTGACAGACTGACAGACTGACAGACTGACAGACTGACAGACTGACAGACTGACAGACTGACAGACTGACAGACTGACAGACTGACAGACTGACAGACTGACAGACTGACAGACTGACAGACTGACAGACTGACAGACTGACAGACTGACAGACTGACAGACTGACAGACTGACAGACTGACACTGACAGACTGACAGACTGACAGACTGACAGACTGACAGACTGACAGACTGACAGACTGACAGACTGACAGACTGACAGACTGACAGACTGACAGACTGACAGACTGACAGACTGACAGACTGACAGACTGACAGACTGACAGACTGACAGACTGACAGACTGACAGACTGACAGACTGACAGACTGACAGACTGACAGACTGACAGACTGACAGACTGACAGACTGACAGACTGACAGACTGACAGACTGACAGACTGACAGACTGACAGACTGACAGACTGACAGACTGACAGACTGACAGACTGACAGACTGACAGACTGACAGACTGACAGACTGACAGACTGACAGACTGACAGACTGACAGACTGACAGACTGACAGACTGACAGACTGACAGACTGACAGACTGACAGACTGACAGACTGACAGACTGACAGACTGACAGACTGACAGACTGACAGACTGACAGACTGACAGACTGACAGACTGACAGACTGACAGACTGACAGACTGACAGACTGACAGACTGACAGACTGACAGACTGACAGACGACAGACTGACAGACTGACAGACTGACAGACTGACAGACTGACAGACTGACAGACTGACAGACTGACAGACTGACAGACTGACAGACTGACAGACTGACAGACTGACAGACTGACAGACTGACAGACTGACAGACTGACAGACTGACAGACTGACAGACTGACAGACTGACAGACTGACAGACTGACAGACTGACAGACTGACAGACTGACAGACTGACAGACTGACAGACTGACAGACTGACAGACTGACAGACTGACAGACTGACAGACTGACAGACTGACAGACTGACAGACTGACAGACTGACAGACTGACAGACTGACAGACTGACAGACTGACAGACTGACAGACTGACAGACTGACAGACTGACAGACTGACAGACTGACAGACTGACAGACTGACAGACTGACAGACTGACAGACTGACAGACTGACAGACTGACAGACTGACAGACTGACAGACTGACAGACTGACAGACTGACAGACTGACAGACTGACAGACTGACAGACTGACAGACTGACAGACTGACAGACTGACAGACTGACAGACTGACAGACTGACAGACTGACAGACTGACAGACTGACAGACTGACAGACTGACAGACTGACAGACTGACAGACTGACAGACTGACAGACTGACAGACTGACAGACTGACAGACTGACAGACTGACAGACTGACAGACTGACAGACTGACAGACTGACAGACTGACAGACTGACAGACTGACAGACTGACAGACTGACAGACTGACAGACTGACAGACTGACAGACTGACAGACTGACAGACTGACAGACTGACAGACTGACAGACTGACAGACTGACAGACTGACAGACTGACAGACTGACAGACTGACAGACTGACAGACTGACAGACTGACAGACTGACAGACTGACAGACTGACAGACTGACAGACTGACAGACTGACAGACTGACAGACTGACAGACTGACAGACTGACAGACTGACAGACTGACAGACTGACAGACTGACAGACTGACAGACTGACAGACTGACAGACTGACAGACTGACAGACTGACAGACTGACAGACTGACAGACTGACAGACTGACAGACTGACAGACTGACAGACTGACAGACTGACAGACTGACAGACTGACAGACTGACAGACTGACAGACTGACAGACTGACAGACTGACAGACTGACAGACTGACAGACTGACAGACTGACAGACTGACAGACTGACAGACTGACAGACTGACAGACTGACAGACTGACAGACTGACAGACTGACAGACTGACAGACTGACAGACTGACAGACTGACAGACTGACAGACTGACAGACTGACAGACTGACAGACTGACAGACTGACAGACTGACAGACTGACACTGACAGACTGACAGACTGACAGACTGACAGACTGACAGACTGACAGACTGACAGACTGACAGACTGACAGACTGACAGACTGACAGACTGACAGACTGACAGACTGACAGACTGACAGACTGACAGACTGACAGACTGACAGACTGACAGACTGACAGACTGACAGACTGACAGACTGACAGACTGACAGACTGACAGACTGACAGACTGACAGACTGACAGACTGACAGACTGACAGACTGACAGACTGACAGACTGACAGACTGACAGACTGACAGACTGACAGACTGACAGACTGACAGACTGACAGACTGACAGACTGACAGACTGACAGACTGACAGACTGACAGACTGACAGACTGACAGACTGACAGACTGACAGACTGACAGACTGACAGACTGACAGACTGACAGACTGACAGACTGACAGACTGACAGACTGACAGACTGACAGACTGACAGACTGACAGACTGACAGACTGACAGACTGACAGACTGACAGACTGACAGACTGACAGACTGACAGACTGACACTGACAGACTGACAGACTGACAGACTGACAGACTGACAGACTGACAGACTGACAGACTGACAGACTGACAGACTGACAGACTGACAGACTGACAGACTGACAGACTGACAGACTGACAGACTGACAGACTGACAGACTGACAGACTGACAGACTGACAGACTGACAGACTGACAGACTGACAGACTGACAGACTGACAGACTGACAGACTGACAGACTGACAGACTGACAGACTGACAGACTGACAGACTGACAGACTGACAGACTGACAGACTGACAGACTGACAGACTGACAGACTGACAGACTGACAGACTGACAGACTGACAGACTGAACAGACTGACAGACTGACAGACTGACAGACTGACAGACTGACAGACTGACAGACTGACAGACTGACAGACTGACAGACTGACAGACTGACAGACTGACAGACTGACAGACTGACAGACTGACAGACTGACAGACTGACAGACTGACAGACTGACAGACTGACAGACTGACAGACTGACAGACTGACAGACTGACAGAGACTGACAGACTGATGACAGACTGACAGACTGACAGACTGACAGACTGACAGACTGACAGACTGACAGACTGACAGACTGACAGACTGACAGACTGACAGACTGACAGACTGACAGACTGACAGACTGACAGACTGACAGACTGACAGACTGACAGACTGACAGACTGACAGACTGACAGACTGACAGACTGACAGACTGACAGACTGACAGACTGACAGACTGACAGACTGACAGACTGACAGACTGACAGACTGACAGACTGACAGACTGACAGACTGACAGACTGACAGACTGACAGACTGACAGACTGACAGACTGACAGACTGACAGACTGACAGACTGACAGACTGACAGACTGACAGACTGACAGACTGACAGACTGACAGACTGACAGACTGACAGACTGACAGACTGACAGACTGACAGACTGACAGACTGACAGACTGACAGACTGACAGACTGACAGACTGACAGACTGACAGACTGACAGACTGACAGACTGACAGACTGACAGACTGACAGACTGACAGACTGACAGACTGACAGACTGACAGACTGACAGACTGACAGACTGACAGACTGACAGACTGACAGACTGACAGACTGACAGACTGACAGACTGACAGACTGACAGACTGACAGACTGACAGACTGACAGACTGACAGACTGACAGACTGACAGACTGACAGACTGACAGACTGACAGACTGACAGACTGACAGACTGACAGACTGACAGACTGACAGACTGACAGACTGACAGACTGACAGACTGACAGACTGACAGACTGACAGACTGACAACTGACAGACTGACAGACTGACAGACTGACAGACTGACAGACTGACAGACTGACAGACTGACAGACTGACAGACTGACAGACTGACAGACTGACAGACTGACAGACTGACAGACTGACAGACTGACAGACTGACAGACTGACAGACTGACAGACTGACAGACTGACAGACTGACAGACTGACAGACTGACAGACTGACAGACTGACAGACTGACAGACTGACAGACTGACAGACTGACAGACTGACAGACTGACAGACTGACAGACTGACAGACTGACAGACTGACAGACTGACAGACTGACAGACTGACAGACTGACAGACTGACAGACTGACAGACTGACAGACTGACAGACTGACAGACTGACAGACTGACAGACTGACAGACTGACAGACTGACAGACTGACAGACTGACAGACTGACAGACTGACAGACTGACAGACTGACAGACTGACAGACTGACAGACTGACAGACTGACAGACTGACAGACTGACAGACTGACAGACTGACAGACTGACAGACTGACAGACTGACAGACTGACAGACTGACAGACTGACAGACTGACAGACAGACTGACAGACTGACAGACTGACAGACTGACAGACTGACAGACTGACAGACTGACAGACTGACAGACTGACAGACTGACAGACTGACAGACTGACAGACTGACAGACTGACAGACTGACAGACTGACAGACTGACAGACTGACAGACTGACAGACTGGACAGACTGACAGACTGACAGACTGACTGACTCTGACAGACTGACAGACTGACAGACTGACAGACTGACAGACTGACAGACTGACAGACTGACAGACTGACAGACTGACAGACTGACAGACTGACAGACTGACAGACTGACAGACTGACAGACTGACAGACTGACAGACTGACAGACTGACAGACTGACAGACTGACAGACTGACAGACTGACAGACTGACAGACTGACAGACTGACAGACTGACAGACTGACAGACTGACAGACTGACAGACTGACAGACTGACAGACTGACAGACTGACAGACTGACAGACTGACAGACTGACAGACTGACAGACTGACAGACTGACAGACTGACAGACTGACAGACTGACAGACTGACAGACTGACAGACTGACAGACTGACAGACTGACAGACTGACAGACTGACAGACTGACAGACTGACAGACTGACAGACTGACAGACTGACAGACTGACAGACTGACAGACTGACAGACTGACAGACTGACAGACTGACAGACTGACAGACTGACAGACTGACAGACTGACAGACTGACAGACTGACAGACTGACAGACTGACAGACTGACAGACTGACAGACTGACAGACTGACAGACTGACAGACTGACAGACTGACAGACTGACAGACTGACAGACTGACAGACTGACAGACTGACAGACTGACAGACTGACAGACTGACAGACTGACAGACTGACAGACTGACAGACTGACAGACTGACAGACTGACAGACTGACAGACTGACAGACTGACAGACTGACAGACTGACAGACTGACAGACTGACAGACTGACAGACTGACAGACTGACAGACTGACAGACTGACAGACTGACAGACTGACAGACTGACAGACTGACAGACTGACAGACTGACAGACTGACAGACTGACAGACTGACAGACTGACAGACTGACAGACTGACAGACTGACAGACTGACAGACTGACAGACTGACAGACTGACAGACTGACAGACTGACAGACTGACAGACTGACAGACTGACAGACTGACAGACTGACAGACTGACAGACTGACAGACTGACAGACTGACAGACTGACAGACTGACAGACTGACAGACTGACAGACTGACAGACTGACAGACTGACAGACTGACAGACTGACAGACTGACAGACTGACAGACTGACAGACTGACAGACTGACAGACTGACAGACTGACAGACTGACAGACTGACAGACTGACAGACTGACAGACTGACAGACTGACAGACTGACAGACTGACAGACTGACAGACTGACAGACTGACAGACTGACAGACTGACAGACTGACAGACTGACAGACTGACAGACTGACAGACTGACAGACTGACAGACTGACAGACTGACAGACTGACAGACTGACAGACTGACAGACTGACAGACTGACAGACTGACAGACTGACAGACTGACAGACTGACAGACTGACAGGACTGACAGACTGACAGACTGACAGACTGACAGACTGACAGACTGACAGACTGACAGACTGACAGACTGACAGACTGACAGACTGACAGACTGACAGACTGACAGACTGACAGACTGACAGACTGACAGACTGACAGACTGACAGACTGACAGACTGACAGACTGACAGACTGACAGACTGGATGACAGACTGACAGACTGACAGACTGACAGACTGACAGACTGACAGACTGACAGACTGACAGACTGACAGACTGACAGACTGACAGACTGACAGACTGACAGACTGACAGACTGACAGACTGACAGACTGACAGACTGACAGACTGACAGACTGACAGACTGACAGACTGACAGACTGACAGACTGACAGACTGACAGACTGACAGACTGACAGACTGACAGACTGACAGACTGACAGACTGACAGACTGACAGACTGACAGACTGACAGACTGACAGACTGACAGACTGACAGACTGACAGACTGACAGACTGACAGACTGACAGACTGACAGACTGACAGACTGACAGACTGACAGACTGACAGACTGACAGACTGACAGACTGACAGACTGACAGACTGACAGACTGACAGACTGACAGACTGACAGACTGACAGACTGACAGACTGACAGACTGACAGACTGACAGACTGACAGACTGACAGACTGAACAGACTGACAGACTGACAGACTGACAGACTGACAGACTGACAGACTGACAGACTGACAGACTGACAGACTGACAGACTGACAGACTGACAGACTGACAGACTGACAGACTGACAGACTGACAGACTGACAGACTGACAGACTGACAGACTGACAGACTGACAGACTGACAGACTGACAGACTGACAGACTGACAGACTGACAGACTGACAGACTGACAGACTGACAGACTGACAGACTGACAGACTGACAGACTGACAGACTGACAGACTGACAGACTGACAGACTGACAGACTGACAGACTGACAGACTGACAGACTGACAGACTGACAGACTGACAGACTGACAGACTGACAGACTGACAGACTGACAGACTGACAGACTGACAGACTGACAGACTGACAGACTGACAGACTGACAGACTGACAGACTGACAGACTGACAGACTGACAGACTGACAGACTGACAGACTGACAGACTGACAGACTGACAGACTGACAGACTGACAGACTGACAGACTGACAGACTGACAGACTGACAGACTGACAGACTGACAGACTGACAGACAGATGACAGACTGACAGACTGACAGACTGACAGACTGACAGACTGACAGACTGACAGACTGACAGACTGACAGACTGACAGACTGACAGACTGACAGACTGACAGACTGACAGACTGACAGACTGACAGACTGACAGACTGACAGACTGACAGACTGACAGACTGACAGACTGACAGACTGACAGACTGACAGACTGACAGACTGACAGACTGACAGACTGACAGACTGACAGACTGACAGACTGACAGACTGACAGACTGACAGACTGACAGACTGACAGACTGACAGACTGACAGACTGACAGACTGACAGACTGACAGACTGACAGACTGACAGACTGACAGACTGACAGACTGACAGACTGACAGACTGACAGACTGACAGACTGACAGACTGACAGACTGACAGACTGACAGACTGACAGACTGACAGACTGACAGACTGACAGACTGACAGACTGACAGACTGACAGACTGACAGACTGACAGACTGACAGACTGACAGACTGACAGACTGACAGACTGACAGACTGACAGACTGACAGACTGACAGACTGACAGACTGACAGACTGACAGACTGACAGACTGACAGACTGACAGACTGACAGACTGACAGACTGACAGACTGACAGACTGACAGACTGACAGACTGACAGACTGACAGACTGACAGACTGACAGACTGACAGACTGACAGACTGACAGACTGACAGACTGACAGACTGACAGACTGACAGACTGACAGACTGACAGACTGACAGACTGACAGACTGACAGACTGACAGACTGACAGACTGACAGACTGACAGACTGACAGACTGACAGACTGACAGACTGACAGACTGACAGACTGACAGACTGACAGACTGACAGACTGACAGACTGACAGACTGACAGACTGACAGACTGACAGACTGACAGACTGACAGACTGACAGACTGACAGACTGACAGACTGACAGACTGACAGACTGACAGACTGACAGACTGACAGACTGACAGACTGGACCACTGACAGACTGACAGACTGACAGACTGACAGACTGACAGACTGACAGACTGACAGACTGACAGACTGACAGACTGACAGACTGACAGACTGACAGACTGACAGACTGACAGACTGACAGACTGACAGACTGACAGACTGACAGACTGACAGACTGACAGACTGACAGACTGACAGACTGACAGACTGACAGACTGACAGACTGACAGACTGACAGACTGACAGACTGACAGACTGACAGACTGACAGACTGACAGACTGACAGACTGACAGACTGACAGACTGACAGACTGACAGACTGACAGACTGACAGACTGACAGACTGACAGACTGACAGACTGACAGACTGACAGACTGACAGACTGACAGACTGACAGACTGACAGACTGACAGACTGACAGACTGACAGACTGACAGACTGACAGACTGACAGACTGACAGACTGACAGACTGACAGACTGACAGACTGACAGACTGACAGACTGACAGACTGACAGACTGACAGACTGACAGACTGACAGACTGACAGACTGACAGACTGACAGACTGACAGACTGACAGACTGACAGACTGACAGACTGACAGACTGACAGACTGACAGACTGACAGACTGACAGACTGACAGACTGACAGACTGACAGACTGACAGACTGACAGACTGACAGACTGACAGACTGACAGACTGACAGACTGACAGACTGACAGACTGACAGACTGACAGACTGACAGACTGACAGACTGACAGACTGACAGACTGACAGACTGACAGACTGACAGACTGACAGACTGACAGACTGACAGACTGACAGACTGACAGACTGACAGACTGACAGACTGACAGACTGACAGACTGACAGACTGACAGACTGACAGACTGACAGACTGACAGACTGACAGACTGACAGACTGACAGACTGACAGACTGACAGACTGACAGACTGACAGACTGACAGACTGACAGACTGACAGACTGACAGACTGACAGACTGACAGACTGACAGACTGACAGACTGACAGACTGACAGACTGACAGACTGACAGACTGACAGACTGACAGACTGACAGACTGACAGACTGACAGACTGACAGACTGACAGACTGACAGACTGACAGACTGACAGACTGACAGACTGACAGACTGACAGACTGACAGACTGACAGACTGACAGACTGACAGACTGACAGACTGACAGACTGACAGACTGACAGACTGACAGACTGACAGACTGACAGACTGACAGACTGACAGACTGACAGACTGACAGACTGACAGACTGACAGACTGACAGACTGACAGACTGACAGACTGACAGACTGACAGACTGACAGACTGACAGACTGACAGACTGACAGACTGACAGACTGACAGACTGACAGACTGACAGACTGACAGACTGACAGACTGACAGACTGACAGACTGACAGACTGACAGACTGACAGACTGACAGACTGACAGACTGACAGACTGACAGACTGACAGACTGACAGACTGACAGACTGACAGACTGACAGACTGACAGACTGACAGACTGACAGACTGACAGACTGACAGACTGACAGACTGACAGACTGACAGACTGACAGACTGACAGACTGACAGACTGACAGACTGACAGACTGACAGACTGACAGACTGACAGACTGACAGACTGACAGACTGACAGACTGACAGACTGACAGACTGACAGACTGACAGACTGACAGACTGACAGACTGACAGACTGACAGACTGACAGACTGACAGACTGACAGACTGACAGACTGACAGACTGACAGACTGACAGACTGACAGACTGACAGACTGACAGACTGACAGACTGACAGACTGACAGACTGACAGACTGACAGACTGACAGACTGACAGACTGACAGACTGACAGACTGACAGACTGACAGACTGACAGACTGACAGACTGACAGACTGACAGACTGACAGACTGACAGACTGACAGACTGACAGACTGACAGACTGACAGACTGACAGACTGACAGACTGACAGACTGACAGACTGACAGACTGACAGACTGACAGACTGACAGACTGACAGACTGACAGACTGACAGACTGACAGACTGACAGACTGACAGACTGACAGACTGACAGACTGACAGACTGACAGACTGACAGACTGACAGACTGACAGACTGACAGACTGACAGACTGACAGACTGACAGACTGACAGACTGACAGACTGACAGACTGACAGACTGACAGACTGACAGACTGACAGACTGACAGACTGACAGACTGACAGACTGACAGACTGACAGACTGACAGACTGACAGACTGACAGACTGACAGACTGACAGACTGACAGACTGACAGACTGACAGACTGACAGACTGACAGACTGACAGACTGACAGACTGACAGACTGACAGACTGACAGACTGACAGACTGACAGACTGACAGACTGACAGACTGACAGACTGACAGACTGACAGACTGACAGACTGACAGACTGACAGACTGACAGACTGACAGACTGACAGACTGACAGACTGACAGACTGACAGACTGACAGACTGACAGACTGACAGACTGACAGACTGACAGACTGACAGACTGACAGACTGACAGACTGACAGACTGACAGACTGACAGACTGACAGACTGACAGACTGACAGACTGACAGACTGACAGACTGACAGACTGACAGACTGACAGACTGACAGACTGACAGACTGAACAGACTGACAGACTGACAGACTGACAGACTGACAGACTGACAGACTGACAGACTGACAGACTGACAGACTGACAGACTGACAGACTGACAGACTGACAGACTGACAGACTGACAGACTGACAGACTGACAGACTGACAGACTGACAGACTGACAGACTGACAGACTGACAGACTGACAGACTGACAGACTGACAGACTGACAGACTGACAGACTGACAGACTGACAGACTGACAGACTGACAGACTGACAGACTGACAGACTGACAGACTGACAGACTGACAGACTGACAGACTGACAGACTGACAGACTGACAGACTGACAGACTGACAGACTGACAGACTGACAGACTGACAGACTGACAGACTGACAGACTGACAGACTGACAGACTGACAGACTGACAGACTGACAGACTGACAGACTGACAGACTGACAGACTGACAGACTGACAGACTGACAGACTGACAGACTGACAGACTGACAGACTGACAGACTGACAGACTGACAGACTGACAGACTGACAGACTGACAGACTGACAGACTGACAGACTGACAGACTGACAGACTGACAGACTGACAGACTGACAGACTGACAGACTGACAGACTGACAGACTGGACAGACTGACAGACTGACAGACTGACAGACTGACAGACTGACAGACTGACAGACTGACAGACTGACAGACTGACAGACTGACAGACTGACAGACTGACAGACTGACAGACTGACAGACTGACAGACTGACAGACTGACAGACTGACAGACTGACAGGACTGACAGACTGACAGACTGACAGACTGACAGACTGACAGACTGACAGACTGACAGACTGACAGACTGACAGACTGACAGACTGACAGACTGACAGACTGACAGACTGACAGACTGAACAGACTGACAGACTGACAGACTGACAGACTGACAGACTGACAGACTGACAGACTGACAGACTGACAGACTGACAGACTGACAGACTGACAGACTGACAGACTGACAGACTGACAGACTGACAGACTGACAGAACTGACAGACTGACAGACTGACAGACTGACAGACTGACAGACTGACAGACTGACAGACTGACAGACTGACAGACTGACAGACTGACAGACTGACAGACTGACAGACTGACAGACTGACAGACTGACAGACTGACAGACTGACAGACTGACAGACTGACAGACTGACAGACTGACAGACTGACAGACTGACAGACTGACAGACTGACAGACTGACAGACCTGACAGACTGACAGACTGACAGACTGACAGACTGACAGACTGACAGACTGACAGACTGACAGACTGACAGACTGACAGACTGACAGACTGACAGACTGACAGACTGACAGACTGACAGACTGACAGACTGACAGACTGACAGACTGACAGACTGACAGACTGACAGACTGACAGACTGACAGACTGACAGACTGACAGACTGACAGACTGACAGACTGACAGACTGACAGACTGACAGACTGACAGACTGACAGACTGACAGACTGACAGACTGACAGACTGACAGACTGACAGACTGACAGACTGACAGACTGACAGACTGACAGACTGACAGACTGACAGACTGACAGACTGACAGACTGACAGACTGACAGACTGACAGACCCAGACTGACAGACTGACAGACTGACAGACTGACAGACTGACAGACTGACAGACTGACAGACTGACAGACTGACAGACTGACAGACTGACAGACTGACAGACTGACAGACTGACAGACTGACACCTGACAACTGACAGACTGACAGACTGACAGACTGACAGACTGACAGACTGACAAGACAGACTGACAGACTGACAGACTGACAGACTGACAGACTGACAGACTGACAGACTGACAGACTGACAGACTGACAGACTGACAGACTGACAGACTGACAGACTGACAGACTGACAGACTGACAGACTGACAGACTGACAGACTGACAGACTGACAGACTGACAGACTGACAGACTGACAGACTGACAGACTGAACGACTGACAGACTGACAGACTGACAGACGGACAGACTGACAGACTGACAGACTGACAGACTGACAGACTGACAGACTGACAGACTGACAGACTGACAGACTGACAGACTGACAGACTGACAGACTGACAGACTGACAGACTGACAGACTGACAGACTGACAGACTGACAGACTGACAGACTGACAGACTGACAGACTGACAGACTGACAGACTGACAGACTGACAGACTGACAGACTGACAGACTGACAGACTGACAGACTGACAGACTGACAGACTGACAGACTGACAGACTGACAGACTGACAGACTGACAGACTGACAGACTGACAGACTGACAGACTGACAGACTGACAGACTGACAGACTGACAGACTGACAGACTGACAGACTGACAGACTGACAGACTGACAGACTGACAGACTGACAGACTGACAGACTGACAGACTGACAGACTGACAGACTGACAGACTGACAGACTGACAGACTGACAGACTGACAGACTGACAGACTGACAGACTGACAGACTGACAGAAAAACAGACAGACTGACAGACTGACAGACTGACAGACTGACGATCTGACAGACTGACAGACTGACAGACTGACAGACTGACAGACTGACAGACTGACAGACTGACAGACTGACAGACTGACAGACTGACAGACTGACAGACTGACAGACTGACAGACTGACAGACTGACAGACTGACAGACTGACAGACTGACAGACTGACAGACTGACAGACTGACAGACTGACAGACTGACAGACTGACAGACTGACAGACTGACAGACTGACAGACTGACAGACTGACAGACTGACAGACTGACAGACTGACAGACTGACAGACTGACAGACTGACAGACTGACAGACTGACAGACTGACAGACTGACAGACTGACAGACTGACAGACTGACAGACTGACAGACTGACAGACTGACAGACTGACAGACTGACAGACTGACAGACTGACAGACTGACAGACTGACAGACTGACAGACTGACAGACTGACAGACTGACGGACTGACAGACTGACAGACTGACAGACTGACAGACTGACAGACTGACAGACTGACAGACTGACAGACTGACAGACTGACAGACTGACAGACTGACAGACTGACAGACTGACAGACTGACAGACTGACAGACTGACAGACTGACAACTGACAGACTGACAGACTGACAGACTGACAGACTGACAGACTGACAGACTGACAGACTTGACAGACTGACAGACTGACAGACTGACAGACTGACAGACTGACAGACTGACAGACTGACAGACTGACAGACTGACAGACTGACAGACTGACAGACTGACAGACTGACAGACTGACAGACTGACAGACTGACAGACTGACAGACTGACAGACTGACAGACTGACAGACTGACAGACTGACAGACTGACAGACTGACAGACTGACAGACTGACAGACTGACAGACTGACAGACTGACAGACTGACAGACTGACAGACTGACAGACTGACAGACTGACAGACTGACAGACTGACAGACTGACAGACTGACAGACTGACAGACTGACAGACTGACAGACTGACAGACTGACAGACTGACAGACTGACAGACTGACAGACTGACAGACTGACAGACTGACAGACTGACAGACTGACAGACTGACAGACTGAAGACTGACAGACTGACAGACTGACAGACTGACAGACTGACAGACTGACAGACTGACAGACTGACAGACTGACAGACTGACAGACTGACAGACTGACAGACTGACAGACTGACAGACTGACAGACTGACAGACTGACAGGACTGACAGACTGACAGACTGACAGACTGACAAGACTGACAGACTGACAGACTGACAGACTGACAGACTGACAGACTGACAGACTGACAGACTGACAGACTGACAGACTGACAGACTGACAGACTGACAGACTGACAGACTGACAGACTGACAGACTGACAGACTGACAGACTGACAGACTGACAGACTGACAGACTGACAGACTGACAGACTGACAGACTGACAGACTGACAGACTGACAGACTGACAGACTGACAGACTGACAGACTGACAGACTGACAGACTGACAGACTGACAGACTGACAGACTGACAGACTGACAGACTGACAGACTGACAGACTGACGGAGACTGACAGACTGACAGACTGACAGACTGACAGACTGACAGACTGACAGACTGACAGACTGACAGACTGACAGACTGACAGACTGACAGACTGACAGACTGACAGACTGACAGACTGACAGACTGACAGACTGACATACTGACAGACTGACAGACTGACAGACTGACAGACTGACAGACTGACAGACTGACAGACTGACAGACTGACAGACTGACAGACTGACAGACTGACAGACTGACAGACTGACAGACTGACAGACTGACAGACTGACAACTGACAGACTGACAGACTGACAGACTGACAGACTGCAGACTGACAGACTGACAGACTGACAGACTGACAGACTGACAGACTGACAGACTGACAGACTGACAGACTGACAGACTGACAGACTGACAGACTGACAGACTGACAGACTGACAGACTGACAGACTGACAGACTGACAGACTGACAGACTGACAGACTGACAGACTGACAGACTGACAGACTGACAGACTGACAGACTGACAGACTGACAGACTGACAGACTGACAGACTGACAGACCTGACAGACTGACAGGACTGACAGACTGACAGACTGACAGACTGACAGACTGACAGACTGACAGACTGACAGACTGACAGACTGACAGACTGACAGACTGACAGACTGACAGACTGACAAGACTGACAGACTGACAGACTGAACAGACTGACAGACTGACAGACTGACAGACTGACAGACTGACAGACTGACAGACTGGACCAGACTGACAGACTGACAGACTGACAGACTGACAGACTGACAGACGGACAGACTGACAGACTGACAGACTGACAGACTGACAGACTGACAGACTGACAGACTGACAGACTGACAGACTGACAGACTGACAGACTGACAGACTGACAGACTGACAGACTGACAGACTGACAGACTGACAGACTGACAGACTGACAGACTGACAGACTGACAGACTGACAGACTGACAGACTGACAGACTGACAGACTGACAGGACTGACAGACTGACAGACTGACAGACTGACAGACTGACAGACTGACAGACTGACAGACTGACAGACTGACAGACTGACAGACTGACAGACTGACAGACTGACAGACTGACAGACTGACAGACTGACAGACTGACAGACTGACAGACTGACAGACTGACAGACTGACAGACTGACAGACTGACAGACTGACAGACTGACAGACTGACAGACTGACAGACTGACAGACTGACAGACTGACAGACTGACAGACTGACAGACTGACAGACTGACAGACTGACAGACTGACAGACTGACAGACTGACAGACTGACAGACTGACAGACTGACAGACTGACAGACTGACAGACTGACAGACTGACAGACTGACAGACTGACAGACTGACAGACTGACAGACTGACAGACTGACAGACTGACAGACTGACCGACTGACAGACTGACAGACTGACAGACTGACAGACTGACAGACTGACAGACTGACAGACTGACAGACTGACAGACTGACAGACTGACAGACTGACAGACTGACAGACTGACAGACTGACAGACTGACAGACTGACAGACTGACAGACTGACAGACTGACAGACTGACAGACTGACAGACTGACAGACTGACAGACTGACAGACTGACAGACTGACAGACTGACAGACTGACAGACTGACAGACTGACAGACTGACAGACTGACAGACTGACAGACTGACAGACTGACAGACTGACAGACTGACAGACTGACAGACTGACAGACTGACAGACTGACAGACTGACAGACTGACAGACTGACAGACTGACAGACTGACAGACTGACAGACTGACAGACTGACAGACTGACAGACTGACAGACTGACAGACTGACAGACTGACAGACTGACAGACTGACAGACTGACAGACTGACAGACTGACAGACTGACAGACTGACAGACTGACAGACTGACAGACTGACAGACTGACAGACTGACGACTGACAGACTGACAGACTGACAGACTGACAGACTGACAGACTGACAGACTGACAGACTGACAGACTGACAGACTGACAGACTGACAGACTGACAGACTGACAGACTGACAGACTGACAGACTGACAGACTGACAGACTGACAGACTGACAGACTGACAGACTGACAGACTGACAGACTGACAGACTGACAGACTGACAGACTGACAGACTGACAGACTGACAGACTGACAGACTGACAGACTGACAGACTGACAGACTGACAGACTGACAGACTGACAGACTGACAGACTGACAGACTGACAGACTGACAGACTGACAGACTGACAGACTGACAGACTGACAGACTGACAGACTGACAGACTGACAGACGACAGACTGACAGACTGACAGACTGACAGACTGACAGACTGACAGACTGACAGACTGACAGACTGACAGACTGACAGAC